>NC_056625.2:42292692-42616754 GCF_002870075.4 Lactuca sativa
TGGCTAAGATAAAGGTTATGCCACAAGTGGGATACATATCGCAGATTCAAGAAGATGGGATGTAACCTAAGAGACATCGATTTGTTCTTATCTTGGGTGTTGTAGACATCAGTCGATGATGGTTTGAACCTGAAGTGGGGGAGAACTGGGTATTCTGCTTGGAGATCGAGTCGATTTTTATAATTTTATCGTGATGGGTCATAGGAATCTGTAGTTCAGGTGAGCTAACTTTCAGTTCGAGGTTTATTTTTGCAAGGGAAAAAGTAGTGGGCTATCATCGAAGTGTTCGTGGCTAGAAGGTTTCTCGTTGCGTTCCTCTATGATCCACCAGAGTCTTCCTTGGTTGCGAAGCAGTTAAGGTTTTGTCGGATCGTGGGTGCAGAGCAAGTTACCGTTAGGTGTGTGTGATGTCCTCGTAGCAGGAAGCTGCTAGGAAAGGACTTATTGTGGTTAGTAGTTCCTCATAAAATTGACAGGGATCTTGGTAGGGGAGCTTTGAACCACTCGAATCGTGCATCCGATTTATAGGTCATGGCTAGCTTGCGGTATGGATCGGTTATTTATGGCTGTGAATGGGCAGTCATTGATGTATCAGGAAACTTTTGAGTTCGATAAGAGTATTTTTACGGAGATTTTTTTCAGTATATGTGGGGTCATCAGGTTTAGTTCCCGACAATTTTTGATCGTTGATTTTTTTGTTTATCAGTAGCAGTTGAGGTTATTCGAAAGATTCAAGCCGTATCATCTAAGGGTGCGACTGATGAGTCAACTATTAGTCAAGTTCAATAAAGTTTGCATCGGGGTCCCTATAGATTTTTCCTCTCAATTTTTGGTGGTGAAAATATTGCTTCTTGTAGTTTGAGATAATGGATGGTCTTAGTTATTGGAAGATCGAATATCAGAGCAATGATACTTAGTTTTTTGGTATATCGTGGTTATGAAAATTTTGATTTTGGCAGGACACGTCAGTTGGATTGGTATTTGGATTGATTCGACCAGGATCTTGGTAGCAATCCTGGATAATTTTGGATTTCTTCATCAATATTGGAAGTTTATGGGTCTTTTGATCATTGGTAGCATTTGTTCAACTTCCTCGATGTATGAGATCTTTTTGTAGTTGTTAGAAGAATGTGTTCAATAGCGGTTAGGGTTTGTATTTTTGTTTAATTTTCTGGTACGTCACCTTATGGGTAAGGTCACATTTAAGAAGAAACACATTTGCCCTAAGGGGCTTTGTGTTCTCTCATGGGGAGTGTGTCATGTTGGGTTTTCAAGTTGGAGCAGGTGTTTGGTTGTCTATTTAATTTCCTAAGTATATGCGGTCATGTTTTGTCTATCATGGTGTCAGTGGCATTTTCACCATGGAAGAGTGCTTGTTTCTAAGTTGTAGGGCTTCTGCATTTTGGAAAGTGCCGAGTGGGATGTTGGTTGGGTCCCTACCGGTTAGTGGGATGATGGCAGTGTGTTTTTAGGTTCATTAGATGTGGGTCGGTAGTCTTCATCTTTGTGGTTGGTTGATGGAAAAAGTGGTGAGGATCAGTGAGCTTCTCATCCCAATGGCTGAATGGCATTGCGACATGTCTTGATCCATTGTGGGTTTCACTTTTGTGAAAGAGATCGACAATTTGTTGATTTACTAAGAGTGTGGCATTGGAAGGTGCTTGAGTAGTATATTGTTGTCATTGATGTCTCAGTGGTCATCAGGTTGAGTTAGGCACTTATATGGTTTTGACTTGATGGGAAGTCATGGTGGTATTTTGGCAACTTATAACGGGGTTTCTTCCTAACCAGCTCGTGCGCATTTCACAATGAGGTATCATGTGAGATCCATCCCTATACTACCTATGTCATGGTGGTGTGCATGTTAGACTAGTTGAGTCTTGGGCACTGATGATTGTTATGAGTATTTTCTGAGTTATCAGTAACTCCAAGACTGCTGATAGTCCTCGAGACTGCTGATAGTATTAGGGTTGATGATAACCCATAGTTGTTTAGATTGACATATGTGTAGGGGTATGACGGTTGGAATGCCATACGATCAGTGATGTGAGTAGTTATAAGTCTCTTGGATGTTTTGGTAGATGGTTGTGTACTTGAGCTATTGTGAGAGCCTGAGTGTCACGAGTTTTGATATTGCCCATGGTTGTGCTCGTGAAAGCAGTTGGTTAGCTACGACTTGTTAAGAAGTCAGGTGTGTATTTAAGGATCTAAATCATGTTATCTAATTTTGGGGTAGGATGATCTTAGTTGTCGTTGTTCCATTTTTTATCTCTATGTTTAGATGCAAGGTGTTTAGATCTCCGGAATATGTGGGATAGTTTAGCTCTCGCTTTTTCTTTTTTCGCTCGGATGTTAGTAAGTGAGGTGGTCAGTTTCTGCAGTTAGTAATGGTTTCTGTCTACTACTATTAGTGGGATGGCGTAGATCAGGTAGGTTTTGTTTGGGGTCATAATTTTAAGTTTTAGTCAAGCATGGTTGGTGCTGAGGGAGGCCTTGTCTGTTGGGGAGACAAACATCTTCATGGAATTTTGAGTTAAGGGCGGGGGAGCCAGATTCTCTTGTTTCAGTTTGTTATGATGTATTGATCCTCAATCTCTGTCACGATAGTGACTTTGAATTGGGGAAAACTCTACTCAAATTTGGTATACACGCCGGGTTAGGAAGTCTTTGGGTTTTATTTGCAGTTTTAGGTATCCAATGTGGCAATGGCTCGAGCAAGAAGTGATTAGTCTTGGAAGATCCCTCGAAGGGATTCGTAGAAAGGGTTGACATAGGGGTAGGGGTATGCTGGTTGGAACGCCAAAAGATTAGTGATGTGGGTGGTTATAAGTCTCTTGGACGTTTTGGTAGATGGTTGTGCACTTGAGCTGTTGTGAGAGCCTGAGTGTCACGAGTTTTGATATTGCCCATGGTTGCGCTCGTGAGAGCAGTAGGTTAGTTACGACTTGTTAAAAAGTCAGGTGTGTATTCAAGGAGCTAAATCATGTTATCTGATTTTGGGGCAGGATGATCTTATTCGTCGTAGTTCAGTATGGCTATCTCTATGACTAGACACAATGTTTTTATAACTCGAGAATATGTGGGCTAGTTCAGCTTTTGCCTGTTCTTTTTTTTTTTTCGCTCGAATGTTAGTAAGCGAGGTTGTGAGTTTCTATAGTTAGTAATGATTTCTTGTCTACTACTGTTAGTGGGACGACATAGATCAAGGAGGTTTTGTTTGGGGTCCTACTTTTGAGTTTTAGTCAAGCATGGTTGATGCTGAGGGAGGCATTGTCTGCTAGGGAGACATATATCTTCATGGAATTTTGAGTTAAGGCCAGGGGAGCCAGTTTCTCTTGTTTCAGTTGGTTGTGATGTATTGATCCTCATTCTCTATCATGGTAGTGACTTTGAATTAGGGAAAACTCCACTCAGATTTGGCATACATGCCGAGTTGGGTTGTATTTGGGTTTTAGTCGCAGTTTCGGGCATCCGGTATGGAAATGGCTCGAGCAAGAAGTGATTGGTCTTGGAAGATCCCTCGAAGGGATTCGGAGGAAGGGTTGTCTTAGGGTGATTGGTAAGGACAACTTTTGAGGGAGAAATCTAATTTAAATGGGGGAGAACTGTAACACCTCTTTCCTGGATTGGATCAGTGTGGGACATTAAGAAGTAAAGAGCATTGTTTTAGGAAAAGCCATGGGTCACGACATGACCACAAGTTGGTCACAACATGATGATCCAAATGAGTTCACGACGTGACACTTAAATTGTTACGACGTGAGGAGAGTTGCATCATAAGCGCATGACCTTTTAGGGTTTTCTTTGTATTTAAGCACTCTAAACTTGGTTTTAGGGTTCATTTCTCACCCTCCATCTCTCTAAACCTCATAAATGCTAACCCTAGTTCTTCATGGTGGTTTTTGGTGATCATTTAGTTATTTTTGGCACTTTGAAGAAGAAGAATAAGACTCCTTGGGTGCATCCTTTTGGAAATCAAGCTCCTACCTCATTATCATGATGTGCTTTTGGACCTTTGTAAGTTATAAATAGGCATGGAAATAGAGTTGGGTTCGGGTTGACGGGTTAGAAAACATAAACTCAACTCAACTCATATAATACATGGGTTGGCGGCTTGAAAACCTCAACCCAACCCAACCCATATGACTCGTTTATGTATATGGGTTCGCGGGTTCACAAGTTAGTGGGATGAACCCAACCCATATAATCTGTTTAAAAAATAAGCAGTTCATTTTCAAAGATGAGGTTTTTTAACATAAATTTATAAAATGATTAAAGTAATTAACATTAAAAAATGTAACACCCTGTTTTGAATCGTTTCATAATTCGGGGCTTTGATCCGAAGACCAGTTATCATAAGGCTTTGGGCCATGGGTAAAGATAGATTTAGACCCTTTTGGATGTGGTTAATGTAGATTAGGTGATTTGAGATTTAGTCGGTGCTTTGGAGCCCAAAGTATAACCGTAAAGTGATAGTTCAAGCGTTTTATGAATTTTAGATTTAAGTTTTTGTTAAGTTTTAAGGCAAAGGAGAGTTGATAGGGTTTTAGATCTTCTCAACACCTTTCCGTGGGTATAAAGATCGCCAAAATCAAAATTAAAACAAAGAAGTTATGACCGTTTGAAGTTAGGGCGATTTTGGGTTGAGCCGCGTACGTTGGGCGTACTCAATGTGTACGCTCGGCATACTAGGGCATCCATAGTATGCTGGGCATAAATTGAGTATACCAGGTGTACGCGATCAGTGCCTAAACCCTATTTTCATGGTTTGAGCCCTACTTAATCTCCTTAACTCCCCCAAACTCATTCCATTCTTAGCCTCCACCTCTCCAACACCCTCTCTTGAAACCCTAACCCCAGTTTGACCCTTTGAGAAAAAATAAGGTGTTTTTAAGTGCTTTGGAGTGTTTTAGGAGCACCTTGGAGAAGAAGGAACTCATTATAGAAGTGTTGGTTGCATTGGAGCTTGTAGATCCCGACTATGTTCACCTTGATCTTTCTTTTAGAGGTATAAAGCTTGAATCTTGATGATGTATTTGTTAGATCTAGCTAGTTTTGGGGTGTTATGAGCTTTTGGTCACTTTAGTGCAAAATTTTAGATCTTGAAAGTTTGTGACCTTGTTATGGATTAAGTTGGAAACTTTATCCATCTTTCATATTGATTCAGATCCAAAAGCTTGAGACTTGGACTTAATAGACTAAGTTAGAAAAGATGCATTTTTGGTCCCTTTGAGACTTAAAGACTAGATCTTGGTTGGTTTAACCATTATAATGGATAAAGTTGGAAAAAATTTCCATTATGGAGTTATTAGGAACCATAAAAATATCATCTTGATGGATTTTGATGAATCATACTTAAGTTGATGTTCATATTATAAGTTTAGATGATTAAAAACGGGTTTTGGGTCCCATTAAGGCATGCAAAGGAGTAAAGTTGGCAGCTTTATGGTTTAAGACCTTATCTAGAGGTTAGATCTGAGTTTGGACGTTTTGTCTTAAGCATTAAGTGCTTAATGAGAGTTTTTGGCCCTCTAACAAGTACACTGGGCATACGTAGGAGTACACTCAACGTAATGCATGGATTAGGCTTCGCGACTTGTACATTGCACATCAGAGAGCAATATGCGGGGCCTACGAATTTAGTACGTGGGGCGTACTCTCAAGAAATTCATTTTGGGCCTTTTGGGAGTTGGGCCATGAGTTGTTGGACCAGTTATGGGAAGGGTAAAATGGTCTTTTACCCTTTAGGAAGACAGAATATTGTATGGGCCTTGGATTTTGGGAATTTATCTTAATTATTGATTAAGGATAATTCGATAATATTCAGTGTGAGGATTCCGGTCGCAGTAGATCAAGTGTTCGGTAATCTTGGATTGAGGTGAGTTCCTCACTATGTTGGTGGGTCGAAAGCATCAATATCGACCCATAGTTTATTATGATTAGGATGCTAGTTGTCTGAGTGGCTCTTGCATGTATGATATATGATATGTATATTGGGCGGGGCCCGATGCCGGGTGGGGCCTGATGATTATATTGTTTGTTATTTATCTTTGTGATTCTTGCATGTGTTTATGTGTTTGTATGTATACCGGGCGGGACCTGATGACTGACAAGATCTGTTCCGAGCGGGGCCCGATGCCGGGCGAGGCCCATTATATGTTGATATGTATGGTATGTGGTATTTTGTGGAGCTCACTAAGCTTTGTGCTTACAATTTCTATGGTTATCGTTTCAGGTACTTCTGGTTCGAAAGGAAAGGGCCTGACTTGATTGCAGCGCAGCCACCCATGTTTCCGCAACTTGATGATTTTGGGTTGTAATCTAATAATTGTTTTATTATGATATACTTTTGAATTTATGGAAAAAAAATAATTAGTGTTTTTGGTTGAATTAAAAATGAAATTTTTACTTTTTAAATGACGTTTAAAAAAAAAGAGGTTTTTAACATAAATTCATAAAGTCATTAACATCCAAATAAAATTGAAAAATAAAAACTTTTATATAAAGTAGATGTGTTCTTTGTTCTTGACTCGTGAGTACCTAAAAATGACGACATGTGTTTTTTTTCTTGTTTGATTAGGGCACTGCAAACGCAGACTAACCACATACGAATACGGAAGGAAATCAAAATTTATTAATAATTATATATATATATATATATATGTTTTTTAAAAGTAATATATATATATATATATATATATATATATACACACACACACATACATACATACATACGGGTTGGCGGGTTGACCCACGAACCCAAACAGGTGACCCACCCCAACCAATGAAATAAACGGGTTGGTGGGTCAACATCTCAACACAAACCCATTTATTTTCGGGTTGGGTCAGTGTCGAGTTAATGATTGGGTCGAGATTTGCCTCCCTTACTTATAAAGCTCCTGGCTTTATCTCTAATGTATGCTAGATCTAAGATTGATGATTTCTTTTTCATGGATGGGTTGGGTAGCATGCATGGGAACCATAAAGTTAGAAACTTTATGGATCATTAAGGCATTTCCTTTTTGTATGAGTTCAGATCTGAATTTTGGTGTTGGTTTTTTACTCCAAGCATGAGTCTTGATCCCATTATCTTTTTATTGACCTAGTTGGTGTTCAATTCATGCATTGGACATGCATGACTATAAATCTTTGATTTTTATGGTCCTTATGGTTGGGGAAGACCCTCTGAAATGTATCAAGGAATGGCTTAAGGGATTAAGGGCTTAATGCTTAAATTTGGCTAGAGCAGATCTCACAACGTGAGCAATAGCATGTCACGTCGTGAGATGTGGTATTCTCGACTATTTTGTCTGGATCTGGTCACAACAAGACCGATAGGCGGTCATGACATGACCGATGGCTGAAGTTGAACATGGTTGAATTTTTTATTAGGGTTGACTCTTGGATCAATTTAGGGTTTTAAGGATGTAGGCTGAAAGGGTATGTATTTACTGTCGTTAGGTGCCTTGTTGCTCCTATCTACCTGGTGTGTAAGAGCTGTGATGTTTAGCTGTTATTCACAAGGTAAGTCCTCTTACTATACTTTCATGTGTAGTAGTATATGTTGACCAACTGAGTCTTAGTTGTTGATTGTTTTTGTATGTGAATTGGGACTGCAGATAGTCCTAAGGTTGCTGATAACCCGTGCGGGATATTGTTAACCCATAGGGCGTGATGTTAGCCCACTGGGACTGCTAATAGTCGCCATGGTTGCTGAAAACTCATAGTTGTTATATTGTGTGTTATATTTACTATTCGTAACTGTTGATTATTTCCAAGGCTAATGTTATATGTTGTGTTGTATGAGATATTTTGGTGAACTCACTAAGCTTTGTGCTAACCGTTGTAGATTAAATATTTTGTAGGTACATAATAGATTGCAAAGGTAGGACTGTATACACACGTCATCAACTTTATGATTCAAGATTCCACACTGTCTTCATTATAACTCTGGTTTCTAAATAACGATTTATGGACAAATGATTTATCCTAAATGTAACTTTATTAAAAATGGATTACATATTATTTTAAAAATGAAAAATTTAGCCTTGGTTTTTCGGGTTTTACCCATCCAAATCTAGATTATTGAAAATGACTTCATATAATCACTTTATCATTGAAACATCCTAAAAATCACAACCAATTTAAAATTTTCAAAACAACCCATTTACTAAAAGAAGTGTTTACAAAACTATTGTTTCCAAAACATTATTTAAAATTAGAGTCTCCCATGATCCAATCAGTCTTAAAACCAAGGATGTGTACGGTCACACCTTCGACTTGCCACGGTACTCTAAAGTACCTGAAACAAAACTAAAACTGTAATCTAACGCTTAGTGAGTTCCGCCAAAGTACCATCACACAATACACATATCAAATAAAAACAAGCATGCTGGGTCTAATCAATCATCGGACTCGAATACCCACGGGTCCACCACCATCGGGTTGGATTACCCCTCGACCCAATCAGGCATCGTACTGGAATGCCAATGTATCATGGGTCTACTTAGTCATCAGACTGGAATACCTTGGGGTCCACAACCATCGGGTTGGATTACCCCTGGACCAATCATTCATCGGAATGGAATGCCAACATACAACAAGTCCAGTCAGTCATCGGACTGGAATACCAATATACAACGGGTCCACTCAGTCATCAGACTGGAATACCCTCAGGTCCACTCAGCCATTGGGATGGAATAGCCCTGGTCTATTGACTCACGCACAAAGCAGTAAGTCTCAACCCAACACAATATGCCGACATATAACAGATAACAAACATATTCAACATACAAATAATCATGCAGACAAAAATCACATGTAGTCCTACAGATCTACCGGTCTACTCATATCAGCAGCTATCCTATAATCATATAGGTCTACCCCAAACTTAGCATATCATCAATTAATGCATAACAGGATAACAATCCAATTGGTCCGGCCTTGGTGCATTAGACCCATAAGTATAGTGAGGAAAACTCACATCTCAATCTGAACAATAGCAAATGAGGCCCCAAGTCCGAATCTCATCTCTAACGGCCACTTATCCATCCAAATGACCAATTCTCAAACACCATCCAAAATACCCAAAATATCCCTAGCTCAAACTTAGTCAAAATCAGGTAAAAGTCAAAATTCCAAAAGTCAACCGAGTCAACCCAATTGAGTACACCCAGCGTACTCAGCTGTACGCCCAACGTACGTGCGTTCTATCATCGGGGGCTTAAAAGAGTACTCATAGCTTACTCTGAACTACACCCAACGTACTCCACAACCAACTTTCCCTTTAAGTCATGCTTAATCCATTAAGACTTTTTCCTTTCAAATAAAGATTTAGGCTCAAAACAAGGCCCTTAGTCATAAAGTTTCTAACTTTATAACTTTCCATGGCTAGGCAAGTCCTAAGAGTTAAAAATCTAACTTCTTATTCCATTAAGACACTTCGACACTTGTATGGAGGAATAATGTCACACCCCAAACCAGAATGGCGGAAACATTCGGGGGTGGATGACTTCACGTAGTATCACAACCATCGAATATTGTAAAGAAAGTAACACAACCATCACATATATAATGAAAACGTATGTTGTTGCGTTATACATAATAGAAAAAGAATATTACAATGAGATGATAAATGTTCAATAATAAAACATCCTTAGTGTTCCTTTCTCCAAAAGCTGGTGGTTACCTGTATTACTGATTCCCTGAGAAATACAAGTGGTTTCGAAAAAGTGTCAACAATTAAGTTGGTGAGTTCATAAGCGTTTTGTATTGAAAAAGTATGTCCTTTTTGATAGTAAACCGATGAACGAGGTTTTCTGAAAATCCAATATTTTCTGTAAATGATTTGAAAAGTTTCCCGTGTTGGAGTGCGTTTGTGTTTTCTATACTTGAATAATAGTGATAAAATTTGTGTTAACGATAAAATGGAAAACTGAAATGCATATATGAATCTCGTAAATCAAACTTGTTTTTATACTTTTATGTGAGTTTTATAACCATGCTATTGACACTGATGGCCTGTAACAACGTTCTTCAGGCGTTGGAACTGTTATGACATTTGTCACCCCAGGCCTGCCGGCCTAGCTGTAGCTAACAGCTTAGGTGTGGGATTATCAATCCCGTATAGATCTATACACAAGTATCACGCTCCCCCTATAAGGGATTATGGTATATAATACAGGACTTAATAATGCATACATCGAACGTACGTGAAGCTGTCTCACATTACTTGGTATAAACAGATTTACGATAATAAAGGTTGTACTTCTTTTGAAAGCATTTCATTTGTCGAGATGTATATGTAAAATGTATGAATCACTTGAATACTATACTCATTATAGTTTGTCAAAAGTATGTTCCCATTTGGTAATAACAACTTGGTAATATAATATCCCTTTAAACATAAAGTTATTTTTGTATCAAAACTCTATAAGAACGATATTATAAAAATGATACTTTGATTTGTAATGTACTTGTATTCCCCCCTAAAACGTGAAAAGAATTGAAAAGTAGGGGTATGAACTCACTCGTTAGGTTTGAAGAGAGAGGCTAGGGTTGAGCAGAACTTCGACCGCGGATGGTTGCGTCGTCGGGCTCTTTGGGGATCTTTGCAGCGTAAATCTTTCGTCGGGGGCTCGAGTGCGGAAACCGAGGTGAGGGAAAGGTCTTCTGGAGCTTAGAGGTGTGGGAGAAGGACTGAGGAATGGTGAATGGTGTGCAAAAACTCGAGCTTATGCCTTCTATTTATAGGGCTGGAAATCCTCGTACGCGGCGCGTACTTCCGGAGTACGCGGGGCGTAAGATGGCGTCATGGCTTATGACTCGGGTCTAGCTAGCGTAGCTTGGGCGGGTCGATGGGACTCCTGGGTCTAGCCGAGAGTAGATTGGGCGGGCCGATGAGACTCGACTCTGGGTCTAGTACGCGGGGTGTACTCCCATATTACGCGGGGAGTAATCCTGGCTTCCGACTTCTAAATTCCGTAACTTTCGTGTACGAGCTCCGTTTTTCGCGTTCTTTATATCCATGCGTAGGTGAGATTATGCTCTACAACTTTCATTTAGACTCCGATGGCTAGTTTTGACTTTATTTTTAATGATATAATTTTAATAGGCCGGGCCTCCTAAAGTTCGTTAAAAATTCATAGGTTCTTTATTCGACGTTGGTTTTCGTTTGTCTTTTTATTGTTTTATTACCACTGAGGAGATCTTCAACTTCCGTTTAGGTGGCGATAGCTAAATAACACTCGATCTTCAATCTGAGTTTTTAGCCCTCTACTACTGTTACGAAACTTTGAAAATTCGTAACTTCTTCCTACGAGGTCCAATTTGGGCGATCTTTTTATGTACGCTCACCTTTCAACGAGATCTACGACTTGGTTTAGATACTTAAGGCTAAAATGCATTTTATTGAGATTCTACTTTTTACGTCAAATAATGTTTTAACGTCGTGTCGTAAATATACGAGTGGTTATAATTTCTTCAATATAACCCGGTTTTGAGTGTTCTTTATGTTCTTGGAAACCTTGGCATGATATCTAATATTTGATGTATTCCAACTTAGATACTTGAACACTTTATTTTGGAGGTTAATTTCGTTGCTTTTTAGCTTTCGAGTGTTTACAATGCTTTTTTTTGGGAAAAATAGGGTTGTCACAAATAAGAAGATCCAACATTACATTTTTATGACTCAAGAGGCTCCAAAACCTTTGAAAGGACAACTCAAATGGATTAGAGTAACCCCTACTCACAATACCAAGCTTATGGGACCAAAAGAACACAAGATCAAGCCCAAAACAAGATCTAAGTATAACTTCACCAAGTTTTAAACTTTATACCTCTAAGTGATGCCAAATGATTGTGTGATTCTGGATCTAAGGTGATTCACTCCTCTAAGATGGTCTCTACTTCCATCTTTCTTCTTCAAAGGCACAAAACACACACACAAGCTTAAAATTACTCACAAGGTAGATTAGGGTTTGCAAAAATGTTTTGAGAGGATGGAGGCTGATGAAAGCAACTAGGTTTGAGAGTTAATGAAGACTAAATAGGGTCCAAACCCTAAATATTAGGGTTTGGGACTTCAGCCCGTATGCCCTGCATACAAAAATGTATGCCCAGCATACGTGGCTTCACCCTCACAACTCTGAAAATGGCAATATTATCCCCTCCTAGCCACAAGTATTACATTTTAAGGACATAAATGCAATAAATCTCAATATAACGGTCAAAAGTGAAATTGCCTCCAAACAAGATCTTATAATTCTCCCTCACTTAAATCAAACTTCGTCCTCGAAGTCCGCTGCTGTAACTAACCCAGGGTAGTGTTCCCATATCTCCACCTCGGGTCACTTAGACGGTCCTCTCTAGAACCCTATCCGAACGAAAAGTTGGCTCATTCAGGCGACTGCCTTCCCATACTATCCTTGACTTGCTAACTTTCACTACTAAAGAAACCATCATAACTCTCCCATTCGGAAATTCAATACCTCGACTGACTCTTAAGCAAGCAAAAATATCTCGGAACACAGTTATTATGATATCTCTTTACAATATGGACGATAAGAGTGTAAACGATACGGAACCGTTCCGACCCTAAGTTACCTTGTTGATACTACTAGGGATCAGGACTCCTAACCATTCACTGCTGTTGAACCCTTCATCCGAAAACAGGGCAGCTCCAAAAATGAGCCTCAACTAGATAAAAACTATAGAGAAGCATGCACAATGCCATCATATTCCATAATTTCCTAGCTATAAGACCGAACTTCTAGAGAGAATCACGGAGTCGAGGACTCTCAAAACTACAATCACCGAATCAACTTTATCAATATGATTCCCGAGACCGGGAACCCATCAGATCTAAACTTCAGAACCCATATTCCAGGACTGATATTCATCCATTCTTTGAACCCACCCCTTGTCTTTAACTAAGAACACCACCAACCATGCTGAAGGAAATGCTCAAAACACATTGATTACGAATTTCAACCAATTCGAAATCCATAAGACGTACCAAAAACCTTAAATAAACCCTTGAATCCCTGACACGCCATTACCAACCACTGATCCAAAGAGTAAACATGAGCAATCCAAGATTTTTCACATTGCATCCAACCCTTATCAGCGTAGGTGTACTCCATCTAACAAATCACTCGAGACTCCATTACCGATACCCAACCTTGGTAACCAAACACCTAATAACAGCTCATGAAAAAAACGATATTTATAATGCAAACACTCTGGAGAGACTTTCTAATGCACTCTTGATACTCCCAACAACCCTTAACTGCTCACTTTATCCAAACCAGCTGGTTCATGAGTCTCTCGACTTCCAAAAATGCACCAACACCGAAAGTACCACAAGCAGAAGAATAAACAATCATGATCACTGGCTATACAACCTATGTCTAGAATACCCCTTAAAGTTCCTCAGCATAGGTCTGGATTGCCTCTGAGCCCACAACATGAGTCTGGAATTCTCTACCCGGCCTTCAGCCCATGTGTGGAATGCTCCTGGTATTACACCGATCATGTCAAAATTCCATCATTCTCCTGGAAAATCACGACCAGCACCACGGGGGTCTAAAGATACTCAAGCTCATTACATCGCCTTGTAGGAACCCAATCAACATCCATCTCAACGCTAACCGAGCGCAACAATGCCATATTGTTTTACCACACACAATTCCTTTCACGGTACAAGCTGCTACCAACACAAAATCCGACGAAAACATGGTTGCACACGACCCAAGAAAGGGATAAACGGTCGTACTCTTGTTCCAATTCAAAGGCTATAACCAAATAAGAACCATGCATATAATTCAAACCAAGTGCTCCATTGCTACCTTGTCCAGCCCACGTACACCCCTATTATCAATATATAATGAACTTACCACAATACACACCCTTAGGGAACCCATAACCTTACCTAAAAGGGTAGAAGTATTAGAGTTCTAATGAAATGACGAACCTTAATCATTAATAGAAGACATCCTCATAAACGGTCAAAACAAGATCCCATACCTTGATTGAGACTGAACAGATCCCATCAATACGTAGCTAGCTCGATAAAACTTTGAAGATTATCTAGAAATGCTGCTAAGACTCTAGTTGAATCCATCCAAATAGCAACCCTGCCGACATGACATGCCAAAAAAATTAGATTCCACGCAGATCTAATGTGCTTATTGGAAACTGGGCAGTGCTGTCCCAAATTATAGACTCCCAATAACCAAGGACATCTTCCAAACTCGATACGAACTTGACGATAGGTCGATGAATCCATTGAACTTCAACCGATACAACCCAAAACGCCTGAAGAATCTCCGCTTTGATGATGTATGAAATAACTAATGATCGAGAATACATTGATATGTAATCCAGTGATCCAAAACCCAAATGGAGCTAAACACACCCATGTCTGAAACTAATTTACTGATCGACAACTATCCAATCTAGACTGTAAATAGCAATCCATACAACGAGGTGACAAGTCCCTCAACAAACGATACTCAACCTGAGCGATCTTAGCGCCTCCTCATTTATTCATTGACATCCCAAAAAGGAACGAATGAATACAATGAGCTCCTTGACATACTACTTCCTGCTACGATACAACTCGTGTATTTCCTGGACATATACATCCGATAGTCACTTCCTCTACACACCTAACTTGACAAAGTCTTAAACTGAAATCCTGCATATCCACACTGCAGATCGCTATGAACCATTCTTCCGACACCATAAATTCGAACAGATCGATGATCCTCCAAGTAGAATACCTAGTTCTCCCCCACTTAGAGTTCGAACTACCACCCACTGGTGTTGTAACCAAACCATATCTCAAACCGGCTCCCCGAGGTACAAACCGTCCCTGACTCTTGGAATGTATAACACACGCAGGATGATCTTCCAGATAAGTACCAAGCAAACCCTAAGAGATTCCAAATCTCATAAATTCCCAATCATAACCACCCATAACATTAAGGATTTCATGAAAATGCATAAGCAAAACAACAACTTACTATCCCAAAACAAAGATTCCTCGTCTACAATCCCTACCGTCAATTCATTGCACAAAAAAAATCATTCATAAATACCAAAACGCATCATTCTAAAAAGGGATACATCAGAGAAAACAAAGATGTCACTACCGATTTTCCTGAAACCACTAGCTAGAACCTGACCTGCCTATATCCCAAGAAGCAAACCCTTAGTCTCATCACGAGGCATCCATGCCACAACAATCCTCCTACGCATTCCCACACTGTCATACAACCGCCAAACACCATAGCCAACCAACCACATGCTGGGTTTACATCCCAACTCTCAAAGTCACAAGCCTGCCCACTCCTTCTCTGAACTCGGAAAACTAGAAGGACATAACCCTTGCCATAGATAGTGATATTCCAATCCATCTGCCAATCATTCATCCTCCAGCCTAAATTCTCGATCCTCTCCTGACAACCGCATCCTTCTTGAGTCCCGCGACCCAACTGGAACTATTTGAGCAAAGCTCCTAAGACCTAAAAATCAACCAAATCACTTAGGTCTACACCATTCAAGTACATTGGCATTGCCACAGAGACCCAAAACAATTACCAGTCCCATCCTCATACCTGAGCAACCATAACCAAAATATCGAAAAATATAGAAACATTGTCATGAATCATGGTATTAACCAAGCTATCGTCCCTCAACAAACCCTCAGAATTCCTGAAGTTTCTCTCAATTCAAGTATGGATCCTATGCTTCCAGAGTATGGGCCCAATACTACCTTCCACACCTATCCATATCTTCATCAAGAGTCATCCCGAGTCTTCTGATTCACCTACTCATAATAATACTCCTAATACCTCCTTAGCAGTGTAATATCCGCACTAAAGCACTTCTAAGGCCCCCCTAGGACTCCCCACCTCGCCTGCCATCAGCCGATGAAGGACCCCAATCAATGTTAACTAACCACTTCATTAATACAATTACATGCAACAAAGCTTAAATAATCTTTCGACTAAAAGACCCAACCCTACAACAGTTCGACTTAGACAAGAGCTGCACAATAGGACCAAATCCTTCATTCTAAGATTATTTAACCTTCGTATCATGCAAATTAACATATTCATTTGATAGTTAGCTCTCATCAGTCTGAGTCCTACAAGGCACAAAGCAAGCAACATTCGCGCGATGGAGTCGACTGGCACTAAGACATGCACAAAGACATAATAAAATCAGGCAGATCCTCATACACAGTTCTCGATATCTATACCCAAGCATCTCGGTTACACGTCCACCCTGTCCTTACTCTCTCAAGAGTGTCTAATCATTCCTTATGCTATCCTGCTATGAACTGCAACCACTCATGAAACTTCCACCAACCCTACAACGACTCGTGCATGCTAATCATACATAACGTTGGATCCCATAGATAGTCGAATACTTGACTCTACCCTAAACCCTTAATCAGACAAGAACAGGAAATAAGGTTAATTCGAACATTCTCAGGCTATAGAATCTTTGTTATGTACAATGACGCACACACTAAGCGACTACATTAATTATGTCAATTTCATCTAGCATATAAAAAGTCCTCCTAGGATATCAGATATCATTGATCAGACAATTCTATCATGAAATTCCTGAAGATCCTTAGCCTATCAATAACATGCAGTTCTATCATATCATAACAAGTAACGGTGTGGTTACTCCCTTGCCAGGACTGATCGTACACATCTCATCCTTCCTTGGTTACTTTTGAAAATAATTTAGAATTTAATTTTGAAAATAATTCGGAACTATTTGAAAATAATTTTAAGACTTTCACAGATCCTTAGTTTAATTTTGGATTCACATGAATGTTCATCCAATTCACTCAAACCAGGGATTTGATACCAACTTGTAACATACCGAAAATCACAACAAATTTAAATTTTTCAAAACAACTCATTTACTAAAAGAAGTGTTTACAAAACTATTGTTTTTAAAACATTATTTAAAATCAGAGTCTCCAAGATCCAGCCAGTCATAAAACCAAGGATGTGTGCGGTTACGCCTGTGCCTTACCACAGTCCTCTAAAGTAGCTGAAACAAAACTAAAACTATAAGCCAATGCTTAGTGAGTTCGCCCCAAAGTACCAGCACACAATAGACATATCATATACAAAAAAGCATGATGGGTCAAATCAGTCGTCGCACTGGAATACGCACGGGTCCACAGCCATCGGGTTGGATTACCCCTCGACTCAATCAATCATCGGATTGGAATACCAATGTATCACAGGTCCACGAAGTCATCGGACCGGAATACCCTCGTGTAACATCCCAACGATGAGGTATTCCTAAATTTATCCCTATTATGAGGAAATATTTCATTTTGACCCTTGGAATGAGTTTTGTTTGCAAAATGGCCCACAGTTGCATTGTTGTAATTTTTTAGCAAAACACATGTACCCTTGGAAGTGGTTAGTTGACAACGGCTTCCTTCTTGAGTCCCGCGCCCTAACTGGCACTATTTGAGCAAAGCTCATGAGACCTTAAAATCAACTAAGTCACTTAGGTCTGCACCATTCACTACACTGACATCGCCATAGAGACCCAAAACAATTACCATACCCATCCTCATACATGAGCAACCATAACCAAATGACCGAAAAATATGGAAACGTTGTCATGAATCACAGTATTAATCATGTTATCTTCCCCCTACCAGCCCTCAGAATTCCCAAAGTTTCACTCAATTCAAGTATGGATCATGTGCTTCTAGTAGTATGGGCCCAATACTACCTTCCACACATATCTATACCTTCCTCAAGAGTCATCCCAAGTCTTCTAAGTCACCTACTCATAATAATACTCCTAATACCTCCTTAGCAGTGTAATATCCGCACTAAAGCACTTCCAAGGCCCCCCTAGGACTCCCTACCTCGCCTGCCATCAGCCGATGAAGGACCCCAATCAATGTCAACTAACCACTTCATTAATACAATTACATGCAACAAAGCTTAAATAATCTTTCGACTAAAAGACCCAACCCTACAACAGTTAGACTTAGACAAGAGCTGCACAATAGGACCAAATCCTTCATTCTAAGATTATTTAACCTTCGTATCATGCAAATTAACATATTCATTTGATAGTTAGCTCTCATCAGTCTGAGTCCTACAAGGCACAAAGCAAACAACATTCGCGCGATGGAGTCGACTGGCACTAAGACATGCACAAAGACATAATAAAATCAGGCAGATCCTCATACACAGTTCTCGATATCTATACCCAAGTATCTCGGTTACACGTCCACCCTGTCCTTACTCTCTCAAGAGTGTCTAATCATTCCTTATGCTATCCTGCTATGAACTGCAACCACTCATGAAACTTCCACCAACCCTACAGCGACTCGTGCATGCTAATCATACATAACGTTGGATCCCATAGACAGTCGAATACTTGACTCTACCCTAAACCCTTAATCAGACAAGAACATGAAATAAGGTTAATTCGAACATTCTCAGGCTATAGAATCTTTGTTATGTATAACTATGATGCACACACTAAGCGACTACATTAATTATGTCAATTTCATCTAGCATATAAGAAATCCTCCTAGGATATCAGAAATCATTCATTAGACAATTCTATCACGAAATTCCTGAAGATCCCTAGCCTATCAATAATATGTAGTTCTATCATATCATAAAAAGTAACTGTGTGGTTACTCCCTTGCTCGGACTGATCGTACACATCTCATCCTTCCTTGGTTACTTTTGAAAATAATTTAGAATTTAATTTTGAAAATAATTTGGAACTATTTGAAAATAATTTTAAGACTTTCACAAATCCTTAGTTTAAGTTTGGATTCACATGAATGTTCATCCAATTTACTCAAACCAAGTCTTTGATACCAACTTGTTGATGGGTTTTGGTCATAAGAACATCCTATGTGCTCATACAAACCCTAATGATTGGATCTATGTTTCTCTATTGTACATGCAATTTATCCAAGACTATAAACCCTAGATCTAGAATATGATAATCAATATGACATATAATTAGGGTTTAGATCATACCTTGATTGTTATGTAGCAATAACAATCTCAATTCCTTCTTGTATTGACTTTAGAAAGCTTAGAGTCACAAATGTCACTCCTCTAATGGTTCACAAACACCAAGAGCAAAAGGATGAAGAGGAGAGATGAAGGAGGCTGCCGAAAAACGTCTACAAACCCTAGAGAAGTCTTAGCCACGTTTTTGGGTCATAAGGGTCATATATATAGGAGGCTATTAGGGTTATCTAACAAGAAAACCCTAATTTGGATGCTTAAGCCCTAAGCAACCCATGGATCCCTTTCCTTAAGGCCTTGGACGATTTCCCCATGGGCTTCCCCATAGAATTCGTCCACTCCTTAATATAAGGCAATCCATGGCCCAAATTGCAATTATCTTATAATTACAATTCCAGTCCCTAAAGTTTAATTAATCTCTTTTAGTCACAAAACTAATTACCAATTAATTATTGACTAATATTAATTAACCAATATGATTTCTCCTTTAATATATTATTCTCATAATATATTAATAAATCATATTTAATCCTTTCTCTCCATAATTCATCCTATCAAGTTGTTTTGGTGAAGGCAACCCAAAAGGACCATGCACCATCGGGTCAAGTACATACCAAAATAGTTATGGACTTAGACACTAATCCAACAGTCTCCCACATGGATAAGTATAATAACTATTATGCATATGACTTCAGATCCTGATCTGCAATCGTAGCTTTCCAAAGTCGCTGTCAACTCTGATCCTATCAGATATGCATGTCCTTTAGATAAGGGATCATATATTCCTCCATTCTAGATATCGTATGAGACATGATTTCAAATCATTCTCTTTGTACTATTTCTTGACTTCCGATTTATGACGACTGACTAATTGAACAAATCAAATTAGCCCTAGCCCGGCCGAGCATTTACGTTTGTCATCACTAAATCATCGAGGGGCCCAAAGATATCGCTTTTATCCTACTTTGGATAAAAGGAACGGATAAAATTTGACTCAATGCTCGCTTGCACTTACTCACCGAATCACACACAACAATATGTTTTATGACACCAAGTTACTAGTGCGTTTACATATTATCAATGTGCAACCGATTCGCAAGATACAACTCACACATCTCGGTTTCAAGAATATAAGATGTTATCGTCTCACCAATCACACGTGATACAATCCATGGGGTGATCCAAGTGAGCGTGGGTTTAATCCAATGCTCAAATCATATTCATAAGCACTCACAAACATTGCAGCAAACCTTTGCTATGTCTAATACGCTCTAGACAATCTACAAACCAATTCATGACAGTCTTCATTCATACTTACTTCCAACATATGAACGACTGTGGCCCGTTCGAATAATTTGACTGTTCTTAACCAATTAAATTATTTAGGAAGTCAAAACATGCAAAGTGAAACACAAGTATAATACTAATCCCATATGGCCTCAACCCTTTGAGCATAAATAAAACACCTTTTATTTATCACCATATCGATTACTCATTATTTGTCGTTTCGGGTAATCAACTTCTTACTTGAATTATTACACTTGTCCCATGCTCCTAGCATGCACACAATGTTTACCTATGGTTCTTACTTTGTGAAATAGACCAAATTGAGCACATTTCCAATCATTCTCATTTCACAACACCAAATCCTTTTTCCATAAGTGAAAGAATATCAAATTCTTGCTACTTATAGAATATGCTAGATTCTAACATTTTATGCAATGATCCTTTCGTAATATCACTGCACCAAAGTCACAAAGACTATTGCCAATGATATTACAAAGTCCTCTATCGGAAATTGTTACAATACAATTCCTTAGATATGATGTCTCTCATTCAAAGTACATTCCTTTGAACATCCTTTTGCATAAAAGTTTCTAATCTAGACATATATTTTCAATATTCAATTCCCAATATGGACACATTTCCATATTTTCCATATGACAACTTATTCTTATTAGAATCTTATCTATTCGTAATAGTGTTGATATGGTCCACTCAATATGGAAACATTTCCATATTTTCCAATATTATACTTCCAACTACTCATAAGCGACCAATCCTTGGCGAACTTTGGATTGTCCTTTGATAGTTGTTTATTTTAGCCAAAACCGATTCTTGTCCCTTTTCCCTCTAAATGTGCTAGACATTTGGAAAATTTTAGAATGGTCAAATATTATAGCATTTGCAATTGATCCTATACCCGAAGCGTATGGGACACGATGCATAATGTCTTACATAAAGATTTGATACTTTATCAATCTTTTGCCATAATGTTTTATTTGCTATGTTCTCAAAATTCAAATTGTGAAGAGGAATGCCGTAATCATAATCGAAATTTTAAGAACACACTATGTATTTTTGACTAAATTTATTAACATTTCTCAACCTAAGCCTTTAGATTTGAAATGAAGCATAATATTCTCTCCCTTAATTATAGCAAAACAAATTTACAACCCTTACGACTTTGCAAGGTATAACTCTTGTTTTCTATAATTAATATTGCCAACTTGCAATACGTGCCTTAATAATCATACAATCATAACATTTATGCTTCCACTATCATGATGATTATTATAAACATAACACTTATGCTCCCACTAGCTTCGACATGTATTCATAAACATCTTAACTTTCAGAAAAACAATACCTATTGAATTTCATAAGTCCATGTTTCTAATACTTAATGCTTTGATAACCTTTTATCAAGGCTTTTTGAACTTATACACCTTTGCCTTAGATAGTTCATATGTGTGTCTAAACAATTAAGACTAATTGCCAAACCTCACAATTCAAATCATGGAAAGGGATACCGTAACCATGATCGAATTTGAGAATGAAATTTTACAATCACTATCTTCTTAAAATCTTTCTTAGTGAAAGCATTTCCTCATAATCATTTTCATGAAGGAGGAAATCTTATGACACTTAGATTTAAACGGTGTATGTGTTCCTATCCATGTGAATTTGTTAAAACCAAAGTTTACGACAAATTCAAAGTCATATGGATCGAACTTTCTTAATCTCGATTTCTTGCCTTATGGTAGTACAGCTGCCCACCATGTCTTCCAAGTAGTTAAGCAACTCACCTTTTCTTATCAATGTACTTTCCATTGATCAAGGTCCTTGCCTTTTATGCATTCAAATGAGAACTCATATGACTCACATGCATAATTAACTCGATTGGATTGGCACATAAAAAGATATTGTCAAGACGATAGGTTGTAAACCTCAACTCGTGTGCTAGTGATGATCGATAAGGTCTATTTTGATTTGTTCTTGAAACATTTCAAGACCATTAAGACTCCCACCGACTCCTTGACATATAAGATTCTCTTGTCAATAAACATTTCTTGACAAACAAATATTCAAGAGTTAGTGTAGCTTTTATCAAAACACTTGATAAATTGGTCCTAGTTGGTCTTTGTCTTATCCAAGACATCACAACTTACCAATTTCAAATGTGCGAGAACAAAAAAAAAACCTTTTTCCATATTCTACATTTGATGAATGTTATAAACCTTCTTAATACTTGTCACTCATTGTCACAATCTTAACTTTAAGACTTATTATTGGAACAAAGTATGATTGACTTCTTGATTTAACCATTTCTTCAATCCTTGATTCCTCTTCTTAAACATACAATTGTACTAAGACTCAATTAGAGGATCAATTGAGATATGGTTCTTAATCATTAAGACCTATCATAAAGTATAAAAGCTACTCTCCCTTCTTCTTAGAATGGAGAAACTTTTATCTTTCCGCCTACATGATTCTTCTTATTCGTTTTGCTATTGATTTAAACATTTTTAATCAATTCCGAATTACACTTAATCATATTTACTAAACTTTTAGTAAACCATGACGAATATCTTGTTACTCTTATGGTGGACTTTGACCAACACACAACTTTGTGTACTCGATCTCCTAGTCCTTCACTTGACACTTTGTCAATGAATTAGTCTAATTTCCAAATATGAAATTTCTCATTCTTCGTGCAACCAAGTTGCATGATTCCAAGTTTTTGTCCAATTGAAACTTGGGCGATGAGAAATTCTCCCTATTTGGTAAATTCTCGACTTTCCATAAACATCATAAATAAGAATCATATCCATTTGTTGTAGAAATATGCAAACACCAATTTTCATAATGATTTCATTGCAAGGAAATAATCAAAATAAATAAATAAGTCAAACCAAAATTTATTTTATTTATAAAAGCAGCGGAAAACATTTGTCCTTACAATGCAAAATCTATTGAAAACTATGTATTTTAAAAAGAAAATTTCTAACAACTCTATCATAACTATCTAAGCTCATAATCTAATCTTCAAGTCCATGCGATCAAGATCCATTTCTTGTGATTAGATTCATCTTGCTCTTTCACCAAGCTTCCTTTCTTTTCACCGCTACCTGAGCGTCTCGAAAGCTGCCTGCCGCTCAGGCCCCCAACGAAAGGCCACCGATTTCTTGGTCAGTCAGGTCAAAGGAACTACAATCTTGGAGAAGTCCTGAATAAATCTTCGGCCGGTAATAACCGGTTAGACCCAGAAAACTCTGAATATGAGTTTGAGACCTCGGAATCTCCTACTGCAGCACAACCTCTATCTTGGCCGAATCGACCAGAATACCATTCTGGTTGACAAGGTGCCCAAGAAATTGCACCTCGCGCAACCAGAACTCACACTTGGAGAACTTTGCAAAAAGTCTATCTGATCTCAGTGTCTCCAGCACCTCCCTCAGGTGATCTTCGTGCTGATCCCGAGTCTTAGAATAGACCAAGATATCGTTGATGAAGACTATCATAGACCGATCCAACTTCGGTCTGCAAACGCAGTTCATAAGGTCCATGAACGCGGCTGGAGCATTGATGAGCCTAAACAGAATCACCACGAACTCATAATGACCATAGCGAGTTCGAAGAGTTGTCTTATGCACATCGCCGTCCCTGACTCACATCTGGTGATACACTGACCATAGATCAATCTTGGAGAACCAAGGTGCTCCCTGAAGATGGTCAAACAAATCATCTATCCTCGGGAGTAGCTAACGGTTCTTCACCGTTACCTTATTCAACTCCCGGTAGTCTATACACATGCGATGTGACCTGTCCTTTTTCCTCACAAACAGGATCAGGGCTCTCCATGGCGAACTACTCGGCCTGATAAATCCCTTGTCTAGTAACTCTTGCAGTTGCGTAGACAACTCCTACATCTCAGGAGGAGCCAACCGATATGGTGCCTTGGCTATCGAAGCTGCACCAGGGACTAGGTCAATCCTGAACTCAACCTGTCTCTTCGGAGGTATCCCAGGCAGATCCTATGGAAATACGTTCAGGTACTCTCGCACAACTGGTACGTCATCCACTATCGCCTTACCCTTATCCCGGGTATCCATGACATAGACGACATAGCCTGTGCAACCCTGCTGAAGATAGCGCCTAGCTCTAGCTGCCGAATAGCGCCTAACTCTAGTTGCCGAACAAAGAGTCGGTCCACTCTGCGGCCTCTCGCCCTGAATCACTAACCCTCCCCTGCTAGGAGTCTGAACCCTCACTTACTGTTTCTCGCAGTCAATCACTGCTCCATTTGGACTCAATCAGTCCATACGTATGATCGCCTTATTCCCTCGCAGGGGAATAGGAACAAAGTCCACTGAGAACTGCTCATCGAACAACTGTAGCGTACATCCCTGATGAACCCTCGCAACCTTGACGGTCTTGTCATCTTCTATCTCGATGTCTAATGGACAGTCCAGCTCCCATGGAGCTCTACTAAATCGCTTACTGAGTGTAAGCGACACAAATGATCGGGTAGCCCCGAATCAAACAATACCAGAGAAGAAATACCATTCACGAGGAACAATCCTATAATGAAACACATAAACATAATCAAAAATCAATATGCATAAAGAGATAAGGAGAAGATACATACCCGTCACCATGTTAGGAGTTGCTTGTGCCTCCTCTATAGTAAGCTGGAAAACCTTGCTCCGCGTGCGTAGGCTCCTTAGCCCGGTCCTGACGGCCATCTGTAATCCTCAATGTGGCAGGAGAAGGTGCTGCCACCTTCCCTGCTGCTGCTAAACTCGGGTACTGGGACTGCTTGTGTCCTCTCTGATTGCACTGAAAGCAAATCAGATCTGATGCTATCATGGTGGTGGTGGTGGTTGTGCAATCTCGGCTCACATGACCAGTTCGACCGCACTTGTAGCAGCTCGAACTCCCTGCCTTGCATGTGACCTCGTGCATCTTGCCGTATTTGCCACAACGGTCGTGGCTCTGCTGGCTCTGAGATCTGCGATCTGATACCTTGGGCTTCTTGCCCATATTCCCTGTCTGAACCCCCTCGGGTTTCCTCTTCTTCTCCATGTCCAAATCCAATTCCCTCTCTCGAGCTCTAGCAATCATGTCTTCCACCGTCTTGTAGTTGGATTGACTAACAAACTGGCGGATATCACTCTGCAATATCTCATGATATCGGGCCTTTTTCATTTCCTCGTCCACCACATACTGCGGAACGAGAAGGGACCTATCCCTGAACTTAACAGTGATCTCGGTCACCGTCCCAGTCGTCTGCTGGAGATCTTGAAACTCCCTAGCAAGCTGCTGCACCTCAATCACAGGCGTAAACTCGTCCTAGAACCGGGTTGTGAAATCACTCTAGGACATCACATCAAGAACTACATCATCTCCAATGGCTAGTCCAACCTCCTCCCACCAATCACGTCCCCTGTCCTTCAGAATACAGGACGCAAGTCGGAACTTGTCCCCCTCGGGACATCTGCTAGTGCAGAATGCGTTGGCGACATCAGCCAACCATCTAGTACTTGCAATGGGGACCCGAGCCCCATAATAGTCGGGAGCTCCACATGCCTTGAACTCGTTGAAAGTGAGTGTGCACGACCCCATCATGGCCGCCACCTCGGTATGGAAAGTACTCAATCTCTCCTCCATAAGCTCCAAGATACACTCCTTGATCGTACCGAAGATCGCATGAGTCTGCTCAAGAATACTGCGTGTGATCTTAAAGGAGATGAACTCCCTCGTTTGGTCATCTAGCTGCCCGACTTCAAACTGCCAACTAGTCTAGTGCGTAGTACTACCATTATGAAAATACACCATAAAAATCATTAGAAACTCATCATACTTGTGGGATCTAAAATACTACAAGTTTCCCAGATTCATCTCAGCCCTCCTTGATTTGAGTACGGATCCTCTGCTTTCAGTAGTACGGGCCCATACTACCTTCCACATCTATCCATATTCCTCAAGAATTGCCTTGACTCCACCAAGTCCCTTCTACTACTACTGATCCAAGCGCTAATCTCACCCTAGGCTTGACCTAGGGCAATCTTCGACTACCTCTCTGCCATCAGCTGCACAAGAAGTCCCTGTTACCCTTCCCTAACTAGCTTGCGAATACAATTACATATTACTTAGCCCCTATAATTCTTTGAATGAGATATCCTACCCTACAACGGTTGGACTCAAACGAGAGCTGAGAAGTAGAGTTAATTAGACCTAACCTTCTGAAATTATTTAGTCCTCGTAATATATAACTTAACGTATTCGTTTACTAGTTAACAAAGGACAACTAGAACTCCTAAAAGCACAAAACAAGCAGCATTCGAGCATTGAGTAACCATAACTAAGCATAACCTAATTAGGCTATCATATCATTGACTAACTATTACTTAGCATACAGCTCAACAAACACATATAGCAGGCATATAAGCATCCTTCCTAGATCCTTAGCCCTAATCTAGCATGCAGTTCTCATACATATAAAGAAAGCATACAAGGCGTCAATTCCTAGATCCTTAGCCCTAATCTAGCATGTTGATCACATAATCATATCATATCAAAATAACTTGTATGGATAGTTTGGGAGACTTACTTGAGCTCGGCTGATTGCATGCACCACACCTTTTTTCTTTTATTCAAAGTTCTTTTCGCTTTTCTAAAATTCTTTTCTTTTTCTTAAGTTCTTTTATAAAAATGATTTTCTTTTGAAAATTTCCATACCAATCCCTTAGTTTGAGTTCAGACACACTCGAGAGTGTGCCCGAATCCCTCAAACCAAGGCTCTGATACCAACTTGTAACATCCCAAAAATACAGTCCACAAATTTCGTTTTTATACCATTAATAAACCATAACTGTTGTTTGATGAATAAAATCAAAGGTCTTGATAATCTCAAAACATAATATCAAGACAGTATCAATGTATCCAAAATCACATCCTGAGCTAAAGTTGTAGTGTGTGCCATGCAATCATCCTGAGCCCTTCCTTTTGCTAGTGGAAGTACCTGAAACCAAAACTGAAAATCATAAACATGAAGCTTAGTGAGCTCCCCAAACCACCACATACCATACACATAACATATAACATAACTTTGGGACAACACCCAGCTGCATTAGGACGACCCGACATCGGCTTACCTGGCATCAGGGTTACCCCGACATCACACCACGTCTGGCATCGAGCCTCGCCCGACATCGGGCTTGCCCCGACATACATACAACATATCATATAACATAATCACATAACACAAGCATATAAACATCCATCGGGCTTGCCCCGACATCGGACCGAAGCCCAGAACACATGACACATAACATAAAAGCTAACATGCATCAAGCTTTCCACGACATCGAACTGAAGCCCTGAACACATAACATATAACATGAAAGAATCACAAAGACATCAAGCATACAAACCATCATCGGGCTTTCCCCGACATCGGGCGAAGTCTGGAAACATATAATCTACATTGAGCTAACCCCGACATCGGAACTAAGTCTGGAATATGCTAACATACATAAACGGGCCAGCATTGGTGCCTTCAACCCCTTCCTACTGGAGGAAAACTCACTTCTCAAGCTATCTGCTGAAATCTCGTGTGAGGAATCTCTGATGGCTGCTCCAACTACTCCCCCGACTATCATCAACACAATACACTTAGTCAAAATTTGATAATCTTTCACATGGAAAGATGGCCATTTTACCCCTGGTCAAAGCCAACATTATGATTGACTCAACTCGCCGAGTTATGCTACTCAGGAAGCCTAAAATCATGATCCAACTCGCCGAGTCATTCCCCCGACTCGCCGAGTTGTTTATCTACTCATAGTCACAATTAAGTGAGTCAACGCGTCGATTCATCCTCAGACTCGTCGAGTTCTGCTTACTCAGAATCGGGACAACCGGTCTCAACTCGTCGAGTGCTTCCTTGGACTCGTCGAGTTCTTCGACCTCCAAGTCTAAAACTATGTCCAGCTCGCAAAGTCATCTCCTAGACTCAACAAGTTTACTCAATAACAGAAAAAGTTGGGGAACCGTGACCCGACTCGCCGAGTCGCATGAACAACTCATCGAGTTCCCCAAGATCTTAATCCATTCAGTCGATTTCAGCTGGGTTCGTTGCCTCCAAAACATAGATATGGACCCCTAAGGTCCTTATGTCATGTAAAGTTTCTAACTTTACGTGCATGCATGAGGTTTTTAGCTCAAATGGTCCAAAATGGTGGCTCATAAGGTGCATGGGGCTCCCATGGACATAAAGTTGGCACCTTTATGCAATGGAGTCCCCCAATGAACTAGGTCTGGAGTAGATACTGATGGGTTTTGAGCATTCTAACACTTCCTAAGTGTACATGCAACCCTAATAACCTTGGATCTATGTTTGTCTAATTATCATGCAAAGTTGAATTCCAAGGTTATATTCCTATCTAGCATACATGGGGAACAATTTCTAACTTGAATGAAAGATAGAATAACTTACCTTGTTGTTGCTTATGTTCCTAGAAACCTTGTGAGCCTAGCACCCCAAGTGTGATGCCTCAAATGCTTCACACAACACCAAATGCTCTTGGAAAGACTTTTGAGAGAATACACACTTCTTGAAATCGGCCTAGCCCTCTAGTTTCTTATGTGTAGCCGATTTTGGTGGAGAATGGGACTCTTATATAGTGTTGACACATCTAGGGTTACACCATGTAAACCCTAATGTGTCATGACTCTTCATTTCCATGACCCATGGGTTTGTAACTCCCATGGAGCATCTATGGAGCATCCTATGGGTAGAACCCAACTTGATAATCCATGGAGCCTCTTAGCCCACTATACAAGATATGAATGATTTACATGATCAACCCATATATTTAATTAGTTATCTTTTGATCACTTAATTAATTCCAAATTAATTCTTTGATCAAACTAATCAAATAATATTATTAATATATTAGAACTTATAATATATTAATAATCTCCAAGTGTTATTCCTCTCATTTAGTCTATCCAATTGCATGGTGCCATGCAACCCAAATGGACCATGTCGGGTCGGGTCAAGTACTAACTAGAAATAGTTATGGACTTAGACACCTTATCCAACAGTCTCCCACTTGGATGAGTCTAATAACTATAACTCTAGTACATTAGGAACCGACCGACAATCGTAGCTCTTTCAAGGTCTCTCGGAACTGAGAAGATGTTGATACGCCATTTAAGATAAGTGATCATATAATCCTATGTTCTCGATATCAGCCGGACAAATACATGGAACAATTTCTTACTTATTGTCCAGCAGTTTGTTTCCTGACTTCCGATTTGTTTGACAAAGAACTTAATTGAACACATGAACTGAGTTCTGACCGGGCCCGGTACATAGGTCAAAACAAAATCATCGAGGGGCCCATATATTAGCTTCTAATCCAATAAGGAACAGATAAACTTCAACTCATATGTTTGTTCTACCACTCATTGAATTATACACAAAAGCACGTTTTATAACATCGAGTTACCAATGCGTTTTCGTGCAATCAATGCATAACCAACTTGTAAGTAACAAATCATATCTCTAGGTTTGAAGACTTATATGATATTACCGTCTCACGATCACTCGAGATAAATTCCATGAAGTGATTCCAGTGAGCGTTGGTTGAGTCCAATGCTCAGAATTTATGAGCACTCATGATTTTTGTAGCCTTGTCCAACACCTTAGACCTCTGCAACCAATCATGACAGTCTTGATTCATACCTACTTCCGACATATGACCGACTGTGGAGGTTTGAATAATATGTTATACCAAACAAAACTATTCTGGAAGTCAAAACATGCAAAAGAAATATAGTAAACGATCGACAAGAGATAGCAACACTTTACTCATAAATAAAACACCTTTTATTCATCATCTAATGTCAATTACACTTTACAAATTTATGGGTTATCTAACTACTAAATCTAATATCATCCTTCAGCCCTATGCTCCGAGCCTGCTGGAGATGCTTAACCCGAGTCAGTCCCTTCGTGAGGGGATATGCTGGGTTCTCATCCGATGATACCCTCTTTGCCATGAGGAGTCCTTCTTCTATCCGATGTCTGATAAAATGGTATTTTCTGTCGATGTGTCTGGATCTCCCGTGATCCTTTGGTTCCTTGGCTAAGGCAACAACACTTTCACTATCACAGAAAATTTCCATTGGCTCTTTTATAGCTGGTACAACTCCAAGGTATCCAATGAAGTTCTTCAGCCATATCGCCTCCTTTGCCGCCTCGCTAGCTGCAATATACTCTGATTCACAAGTTGAATCAGCCACTGTCTCTTTCTTGGAACTCTTCCAAGAAATTGCTCCTCCATTTAGGGTAAAGACCCAGCCCGATTGAGAGCGGAAATTATCCCTATCAGTCTGGAAGCTAGCATCACTATACCCTACAACTCTCAAGTCATCACTCCCACCGAGGGTAAAGACCCAGTCCTTAGTCCTCCGTAGGTACTTGAGGATATTCTTTACCGCAATCCAGTGTGCCTTGCCAGGCTTCGCCTGATACCTGCTAACCATGCTCAGGGCAAAGGCTACATCAGGTCGAGTACACGTCATAGCATACATGATCGATCCTACTGCCGAAGCATAAGGTATTCGACTCATTTCTGCTATCTCAGCCTCAGTGCTAGGGCGTTGTTTCTTACTCAATCTGGTGTTACTTTGGATGGGTAACTCTCCTTTCTTGGAGTCCTGCATGCTGAATCTCTTCAACACCTTATCCAAGTAGGTACTTGACTAAGTCCAATTAGTCTTTTACTCCGATATCTCAAGATCCTTATCCCTAGAATATAGGTAGCTTCTCCTAGGTCCTTCATAGAGAAACACTTCCCAAGCCAGGACTTAACTTCCTGCAGGGTTGGGATGTCATTTCCTATGAGTAGTATGTCATCCACATACAACACCAAAAAGCTAACTATACTCCCACTAGCCTTGACATACACGCAAGACTCATCTTCACTCCTAGAAAATCCAAATTCCTTGACCTTTTCATCAAAGCAAAGATTCCATCTGCGAGGTGCTTGCTTCAATCCATAAATGGATTTCTCAAGCTTACACACTCTATTAGGGTACTCGTTGCTGACAAAACCCTCTGGCTGACTCATGTAAACATCTTCAGCCAACTTTCCATTAAGGAAAGTGGTTTTGACATCCATTTGCCATATTTCATAGTCATGAAATGCAGCTATGGCCAACAGAACCCGAATAGACTTAATCTTGGCTACTGGAGAAAAGGTCTCATCACAGTCCACTCCAGGAATTTGAAAGAATCCCTTTGCAACCAGTCTAGCCTTGTAAGTGTGTAATTTACCATCCATGTCGGTCTTCTTCTTGAAGACCCATTTGCACCCAACTGTCTTACGACCTAGTACATTCTCAACCAAGTTCCAAACTTGATTGTCATACATGGACTGTATTTCGCTGTCCATTGCCTCTTTCCACTTGGCTGACTCAGGGCCTGCCATGGCTTCCGCGTAACTGCTAGGTTCATCAAGACCTATCAGTGTCTCATCACTGATTAGTGTATCCCCTTCTGCAATAATATGGAATCCATAGTAATGCTCAGGAGCATTCCTAACCCTTGTGGACCGCCTCAGAGGTACATACTTGTCAATTGGCTCAACAGGAGTTTCCTCCTCAAGTTGAGTGCTAGGGTTTGAAGTTCCTTCACCGCTTGACTCTTGAATTTCTTCAAGATCAACTTGCCTCCCACTGTTTCCTTGGCTTATGAACTCTCTCTCTCTCTCTCTCTCTCTCTCTCTCTCTCTAAAGAAACCCCTCCTAGCTACAAAGAACACATTTTCACTAGGTCTGTAGAAGAGGTAACCAAAGGATTGTTGTGGGTAGCTGATGAAAATACACCTCTCGCTTCGGGGTTCGAGCTTATCATGAGTCTCGCGTCTCACGAAAGCCTCGCAACCCCAAATCTTGATGTGATCTAGTTTAAGCTCTTTACCAGTCCACATGTCATGAGGAGTTTTGGCAACTTTCTTTGTAGGGACTAGATTAAGGATATGGGCGGCAGTCTCTAAGGCATACCCCCATAATGAGATTGGTAGCGAAGCTCGACTCATCATGAAACGAACCATATCCAACAAGGTTCGATTACGCCTCTCAGCCACACCATTCAACTGTGGTGTCCTGGGAGGTGTCAATTGTGAGACTATCCCACATTCCCTTAGATAGTCAAGGAACTCTGAACTAAGATACTCACCACCACGATTGGATCGAAGCATCTTAATGTTCCTGCCCAATTGATTCTCGACTTCCTGTTTAAATTCCTTAAACCTTTCGAAAGTCTCTGACTTATGCTTGATCAAGTAGACATATCCATATCTACTGTAATAATCAATAAAAGTCAAATAATAACGATTAGCATCCCTTGTGGCATGTTTGAATGGTCCACACACATCCATGTGTACAAGGTCCAACAAACCTTCACCCCTCTCACACGAGCCTGTGAAGGGTGACTTTGTCATTTTTTCCAAGTAAGCATGATTCGCAACTATCATCTGACTTTAGGTCAAATGACTCCAAGACTCCATCCTTTTGGAGTTGGCCTATGCGTTTCTTGCTTATATGTCCAAGATGGCAATGCCATAATGATGCTTTATCCAAGTTATTATTATTAACAGAATCAATACACAATACATTATTTCCTAAGTTATCAACCACAGATACTGTTTCATACACGCCATCACAAGGTAATGCTTTGAAATAAAGAACATTATTAAAGAAAGCATTAATCGAACCAACTTCATCATCAAATGAAAAGGTGAAACCTTGTTTATACAATGCATGAAAGGAAATAACATTTCTTGCCATTTCTGGTGAATAACAACACTTATTCAAATCTAAACTAAACCCACTACTTAGCGATAAAGTATAAACTCCAATCTTGGTGACATGTAAAGCTTTCCTATTCCCCATGATCAAGTTTATTCTTCCTTGCTCCACATTCTCACTTCTTCTTAGTCCCTGCAAGTCACAACAAATATGAATACCACAACCGGTATCAAGGACCCAAGATTTAGAATGGGGTGATGTATTAGAAATGATAGTGTAAATACATGCATGGTTGGGTTTAACTTTCCCATCCTTCACATCTTGCTGGTATTTTGGGCAGTTCCGCTTCCAATGTGATTTTTCATGGTAATAGAAGCATTCAGCCTCTTTTGGGTCAGAAGAAGGAGTGATGAAACCTTTCTTGGTTCCACTTGCAGAAGATCCATCAAGGGTCCGAGCCTTGGTACCCTTAGAAGAGCTCTTTCTCTTCTTCCCTCGACTTTTCCCGATTGCCAAAACCGGAGTAGAATTTGGAGTAGGAGTGTTAACAACCGAATTCCCCTTAAGACCTGTTTCTGCGGTCTTGAGAAGTCCATGAAGTTTGCTGAGTGTGACCTCTTCCTTATTCATGTGATATGTCATGCGGAATTGATCATAGCACGATGGTAAGGAGTGCAAAATGATATCTATTGCAAGCTCCTCAGGGAAGTTCACATTAAGCTTCAGCAATCGATCCACATACCTTTGCATTTTCTGCATGTGGCTCGTGACGGATTCCCCGTCCTTCATCATGGTTGTTATCATGGAGCAGATGATTTCATACCTCTCGTGTCGTGCACTTTGATGGTATCTTTCCATCAGATCTTGGTGTATTTCATAAGGGTAGAAATCCTCATAAGACTTTTGGAGTTCCGCTGTCATCGTGGCCATCATGATGCATGCCACTTTTGTAGCATCCCTTTCATGTGCCTGAAAGTCAGCGATCTCCTGGGGAGTTGCAGTGGTCTCATCAATCTCCTTAAGCTCCTTGTCAAGGACATATTCTTTGTCCTCGTAGCGGGTAATCATCCTGATGTTTCTGATCCACTCATTGAAATTGGATCCATCAAAAGTGACTTTCCCACACAAGTTCATAAGGGTAAAGGAGCCATTAGGGTTAGAGCCAGAAGCAGCATTGTTTGAAGACATCTGAAGGAAAAGGAAAAGATTAGTTTAGATATTAAGAGAGTCCTTAATAAAACACCCAAATGTAATATTAAGGCTAGGATCCAATCACAATACATTATAACTTAGAAGAGGTATGCCGTAATCCAAGCTATAACATATTTGAAAGGTAGGTGAATGACGATTCACCAATTTCCACCATGAAAACCGAAATATTAAATATTAGGTTTTTGATTGGTTCTTAGAAATTCCTAGATTCTTTGAGATTCAATGAACTTTTCAAAGGCATGTTTCAATCTCGAGTGTGCCCTCCAAGTTTTGTGACTGGGATGCCGAGGATCACAAAACGAGGTGTGAAGTAACCATGCAAATCACTTGGTACCCTTAAATTTTATCACTCAATCGATGTGCCGGTAAATCACACACGCTCCACCGATACTATAATAAACTTTAAGTCACCCTTTACCTACCTTGTTAAGTCCAAGTTAGTGTGTCGGTTAACCACACACGCTCCACCAACGACTTAAACAAAGTAAAGTGTAATTTCATGGATTAGCACCTTATTCACATTTTTCCTAAAGTAACTAAGATTGGGAATTTAATACAACATTTAGTTACTTTATAATATTCATCATACTTTTAATGAGAATTTATAAGTCCTTGTCTTACCCATTCGGCTAACGACCCTCCACCGGTCAAGTAAGCGGTGGGTGAGAGTGGACACCCATTAAGTTGCCATTTTATAGGCAACAACCTTATACCCACCTTATAGACCGGCTTCGTGAATGAGGTGTACTAGCGGTAAGACGACTTTGTTCTTATACATACATACATATATATATATATATATATATATATATATATATATATATATATATATATATATATATATAATTATTAAATCATAATAATATAAGTATAAGGGTTGAATTTTAACTTTTAAAATTCTAAGGGTTGGAACTAAAGTTTTTAACATGACTTTACTTGTTCCAAAACTTGAGGGCAAGTTTTGTAAACTTTCAAAACTTTTCATTTCTTGTAACTTATGAGTTTATTAGAGTAATAAAAATGAAGACTCTTCATTTTTCTAACTCTTGTGTTCTTTTAATGGTTTTAACTCAAGTGACTTTTGGTTTTCCTTAACTTGAGGACAAGTTATGGACTCCATTAAAACACATTATGATCAAGAATTGAACTACCACATAGGTTACAAATAATTCCTATGATCATCTAAACATCATAAGATCAAGAACATGAACATGAACACTTTCATGAATCAAAACTGCACTTAAAACTTTGTAATTTTGATAACTAGTTGTTGTAAATGGAATAGCACAGACATTACACCTATGTAAAACAAGTTTTCAAGTACCAAAACAGTTTAGGGTAATGTTTCTAGTCCATTTCCAGCAACTAAAGTCGAAAATCTGCACTCTGTGGCTCCTACTCGCCGAGTGCATGAACCTACTCGGCGAGTAGGTTGAAGATACAAGTGAACTCGGCGAGTCTCCCCATGGACTCGGCGAGTTCATCAGGCAGACAACAAGTTTTTCGACTTTTTTTCAACTTTTAAGCACAAATAACACACAAACAAGCCTAGGCTCTGATACCACTGATGGGTTTTGAGCATTCTAACACTTCCTAAGTGTACATGCAACCCTAATAACCTTGGATCTATGTTTGTCTAATTATCATGCAAAGTTGAATTCCAAGGTTATATTCCTATCTAGCATACATGGGGAACAATTTCTAACTTGAATGAAAGATAGAATAACTTACCTTGTTGTTGCTTATGTTCCTAGAAACCTTGTGAGCCTAGCACCCCAAGTGTGATGCCTCAAATGCTTCACACAACACCAAATGCTCTTGGAAAGACTTTTGAGAGAATACACACTTCTTGAAATCGGCCTAGCCCTCTAGTTTCTTATGTGTAGCCGATTTTGGTGGAGAATGGGACTCTTATATAGTGTTGACACATCTAGGGTTACACCATGTAAACCCTAATGTGTCATGACTCTTCATTTCCATGACCCATGGGTTTGTAACTCCCATGGAGCATCCATGGAGTATCCTATGGGTAGAACCCAACTTGATAATCCATGGAGCCTCTTAGCCCACTATACAAGATATGAATGATTTACATGATCAACCCATATATTTAATTAGTTATCTTTTGATCACTTAATTAATTCCAAATTAATTCTTTGATCAAACTAATCAAATAATATTATTAATATATTAGAACTTATAATATATTAATAATCTCCAAGTGTTATTCCTCTCATTTAGTCTATCCAATTGCATGGTGCCATGCAACCCAAATGGACCATGCCGGGTCGGGTCAAGTACTAACCAGAAATAGTTATGGACTTAGACACCTTGTCCAACAGATACACCAACTCATTCTTACACTCATGAATGGTTCCAAAAATGTACTCCAAAATGCCCTAACTACCCCATAAGAAGATCTAGAAAACAAATGGCCAAGGTATAGACTTGATTACCAGAAAGTGAAGGAAATGTAATTTTGCTTCTGGATCTACAACCTTCTCTTGGAGTCCTCTAGCTTCTTCTTCTCACAAGCTTCAAATCGCACAAAATCACTCAAAAATGGTTCACACACTCCCACAAAGTTCTAGCTCACTGATTAGAGTAGTCTGGACAATGGGAGACGATGAGGGAGGCCACAAAGGGGTGTTATGTTCTTTAAATAGGGTGCCAAACCCTTAAAATTAGGGTTTCATTCTCGCAGTCATACTCTTCAAGTCGGGGCTTCCCAACTCGTCGAGTAGACTTCAAACTTTGCTTCCCTCTCTATCTCTACTCGATGAGTTTGGGGCTACCAACTCGTCGAGTTGCCTTGTGAAAATGATTAAATGAATATTTAAATATGTACCAGGGATTTAGGCATTACATCAAAATCAACTAACTCACTTAGGTCTGCACCATTCACCTACACTGGCATCACCACAGAGACCCAAAACAATTACTAGACCCATCCTCATACATGAGCAACCATAACCAAAAGATCGACAAATATGGAAAAGTTGTTATGAATCATGGTATTAACCATGCTATCTTCCACCGACCAACCCTCAAAATTCCCGAAGTTTCTCTCAATTCAAGTATGGATCATGTGCTTCTAGTAGTATGAGCCCAATACTACTGTCCATACTTATGTCATCCCGAGTCTTCTAAGTTACCTACTCATAATAATGTTGGATTAGTGTCTAAGTCCATAACTATTTTGGTATGTACTTGACCCGATGGTGCATGGTCCTTTTGGGTTGCCTTCACCAAAGCAACTTGATTGGAGAAATAAATAGAGAGAGAGGTTATTATGATTTATTAATATGTTATAAGAATAATATATTAAAGGAGAAATCATATTTGTTTAATTAATATTGGTCGATAATTAATTAAGAATTAGTTTTGTGATCAAATGTAATTAATTAAACTTGAGGGGCTGAATTGTAATTATGTGATAGTTACAAAATAAGGTAAGGATTATCTTATAAGTATGGTGAACGAATTTAAGGTTGGAAAGCCTTAGAATTCGAGTATGATAAGGATTCAAGGATTATCTTATTGGTTGCTTAATGGATAATCAACTAGATAAGGATAATGACTGAAACCCTATCTCTACACCTATATAAACACCCCTAGGGTCATGAATTCGTGGATCCCTTCCCAAGAAGTCCTAGATACGAATTCTAACACCTCTCCTCTCTCTATATACCTTCTCCACTTGCTTATGGTGTTTGTAAGCCATTAGAGGAGTGACACTTGTGACTCTTTGCTTTCCAAGGTCAATTCAAGGAGGAATTGGATTGTTATTGCTACATAACAATCAAGGTATGTTCTTAAACCTATTTACATGTGAATTCTGATTTCCTTATGCTAGTATTAGGGTTCAAAGTCTTGGATTCAAAGTATGTACAATAGAGAAACCTAGATCCGAGCTTTAGGGTTTGTATGAGCACATAGGATGTCTTATGACCAAAAACCCATCAGTGGTATCAGAGCCTTGATTGGTTTCTATTGTATTGATGCTTGCTGTAACTAAAAAATTCGATTTTTTGCATTCTGGAGGCTGGACTCGCCGAGTCCATGGCTGAACTCGCCGAGTCCAAGGTGACTCGACGAGTCCAAGTCTGACTCGACGAGTCAACTCGTCAGAAGGAGGGTACTTCGGGATTTCTTGCTGTTTTTGCATTGGGATAATTACCTTATCATCTTAGATTAATATTAATCCGATTATATGATATATTTGACTATAATTTTAATCTAATTGAAGATATTTATCAATTAATAAGATAATTGTTTCCTTATAAGATAATTGATTAATTATTTTAAGTAAATTGATAAATTGTTTTGCAAGAAATCATCAAATATGGATAATTATGTGATTAAATGTTAATTTAAATTATTTGTTATTTGATCCTTGTTGTTGTGAAAAGTTTCATATTTGGCCCTTTAGGTTTTATAGTTTAAATTTGAACCCCAAAAGTTTTTGTTGTTTTGAAATTTAAATAGTTGAAACCCTAATGTTTTGAAATGTTTCAAAACTTGCCCTCAAGTTTTGGAATTTAAAAGTTGATTAAAAGTTTAATTAGGAATGTTGAATTCTAAAACTCAAGTATAGTTTTGAAAAAGTTCAAATCACACCCTTATGGTTTTATTAACTAATTAAGGTGTTTAATTAAAGAGGTTTGATAAATCCATAAAAGTTTAGGTTTACAATTTAAGTAAATTAAAAGTATAATTGTTAAATTGAACCACCTAATATTTTAAAAGTGTGAAATACACCCTATACTAAATATATAACATTAAAAGTCTAACATTATATATATGTATGAGTAAATGTCAGTCTTACCGTTAGTAGGCCTCATTCACGAAGCTGGTCTATAAGGGGTGTTTAAGGAAATTGCCTATAAAATGGCGATTGAATGGGTATCCACTCTTACCCACCGCACTCTTGACTAGTGGAGGGTCGTTAGCCGAACGGGTAGGATAGGACGAAACCTTCCATTATAAGTATAGTGTATTATCAAAGTAACTAAATGTTTTCATAAAATTCCCAATCTTAGTTACTTAGGCAAAAGTGAATTGATGCAATTCCATGAAATTACACTTTGTGCCCTTGCGGAGACGTTAGTGGAGCGTGTGTGGTTAACCGGCACACTAAATGGGTCTAAGCAAAGGTAGCAAAGGGTGACTCAATGTTTGTCATAGTTCGGTGGAGCGTGTGTGGTTTACCGGCACATCGAATAGGTGACTGTAACATGTGAGGGCACCATGTAGTTTGCATGGTTATTCACACCCGCTTTGTGATCCTCGGCATCCCAGTCACAAACAAGAGGGGCATATCGAGATATAAACATGCCATTGAAAGTTCAATGTATCTCAAAGAATCTAGGAGTTTTCATAGATTTAAAACTTAAAATTCTTTTTTCGTTTTTCATGGTGGAAATTAGTGAATCGTCATTCACTTACCTTCAAATATTCTGCAATTTGGGTTACGGCATCCCTCTCCCGAGTTGTAGAATATTGTGTTGGGTCCTAGCCTTGGAATTTCATTTGGGTGATTTACCAAGGACTCAATCAATCAACTAACTTGAATTCGTTTTCTCCCGTTTTGTAGATGTCAAAGTTCGACAACTATGGTATTCCCAAATCCCGTGGAACAAGCATTCCACATGAAGATGATATTCCACGATTCGATCAAGGATCAAGAAATCATGCTTCACTTCCTCCTCCTCCTCCAATTATTCTCCCTAACCCACAAGATTGTAAAATTGAAAGGTTCAATATCACTCAAGCCCTTTTTTGGCAAGAAAACATAAAGAAGGTAAGTCGGTGTGTGCACACGTCCTCGGGATGAAGTCGCACATTGATAGACTAAGAATGATGGGATCCGTTATTAGTGAAGAGATGGCTGCTGATTGGGTTCTTCAGTCACTTCCTAACTCGTATAGTGAGTTCATAAGAGAGTACTATATGATGAACCATGACGTGACCCTTATAGATTTCACCTATATGCTTATTGCTGCCGAATCAGCAATGGATTGGCGCAATAGAAAAGCAAAGTTAATTGGTGAATCTGCCTTCAAGACCTCTATGGATATAGACAATGGCAATGAAAGACATGCAATGATCGAAAAGTTTGATCATAAGAGAAAGGCGATGTCTGAAGTAGTTCCATGTGTTGTTCCAAAAGAGTCAATTTGCTTTTATTGCCAAGAGAAGGGGCATTGGAGACGAAGTTGCCTTAATTACCTAAGAGATCTAAGAGATGGGAGAGTCAAAGGTATGACTGCGCTTTAGGTAAAAATCCACTATCTAACTCCATTAAGTTCCTACTCATTGATTCTTGATACATGATGTAATAAGATTACATTTGAGTGTTTTGTAGGGTCGGTGAAAAGAAAGGAAGCTTGATAAGAGAGCAAGATGAATCTAATCACAAGAGATGGATCTTGATCGCATGGACTTGAAGATTAGATTTTGAGCTTAGAAAGTTATGATAGAGTTGTTAGAAATTTTCTTTTGTACATAGTTTTCAATGGATTTTGCATTGTAAGGACAAATTTTTCCGCTGCTTTTATAAATAAAATAAATTTTGTTTGACGTATTTATTCATTTGTTTATTTCCTTACAATGAAATCGTTATGAAAATCGATGTTTGAATATTTCTACAACGAATGGATATGATTCTTATTTATGGAAATGTCAAGAATTTACCAAATAGGGAGAGTTTCTCATCGCCCAAAGTTTCAATCGGACAGAAATTTGGAATCATGCAACTTGGTTGCATGATGAATGAGAAATTCATATTTGGAAATTAGATCAATTCGTTGACAAAGTGTCAAGTGAAGGACTAGGAGATCAAGTACACAAAGTAGTGTGTTGATCAAGTTCACCATAAGAATAACAAAGATATTCGTCATGATTTACTAAAGGCTTAGTAAATATGATTATACTTACAAGATTAAGTGTAATTCTAAATTGATTATAGGGTTTAGATCAATAGTAGAACGAATAAGAAGAATCAAGTAGGCAGAAAGATAAAAGTTTTTCCATTCTAAGAAGAAGGGAGAGTACCTTTTATGCTTTATGATAGGTCTTAATGATTAAGAACCATATCTCAATTGATCCTCTAAGTGAGTCTTAGTACAATTGTATGTCTTAGAAGAGGAATCAAGAATTGAAGAAATGGTTAAATCAATAAGTCAATCATACTTCGTTCCAATAACAAATCTTAAAGTTAAGATTGTGACATTGAGTGAAAGGTATTAAGAAGGTTTGTAACTTTCATTAAATGTGGAAAGTTGTGATGTCTTGGATAAGACAAAGACCAACTAGGACCAATTTATGAAGTGTTTTGATAAAAGCTACACTAACTCTTGAATATTTGTTTGTCAAGAAATGGTTTTTGACAAGAGAATCTTATATGTCAAGGAGTCAGTGAGAGTCTAAATGGTCTTGAAAGGTTTCAAGAACAAATCAAATAAACCTTATCAATCATCACTAGCACACGAGTTGAGGTTTACAACCTATCGTGTTGACATTATTTTGATTCTGTGCCAATCCAATCGAGTTAATTATGCATGTGAGTTCTATGAGTACTCATTTTGAACACATAAAAGGCAAAGCACCTTAATCAATGAAAGGTACATTGATAGGAAAGGGTGAGCTACTTAACTACTTGGAAGACATGGTGGGCAGCTGTGCTACCATAAGGCAAGAAATCAAGATTAAGAAAGCTCGGTCCATATGAGTTTGAATTTGTCGTAAACGTTGGTTTTGACAAATTCACATGGATAGGAACATTTACACCGTTTAAAATCTAAGTGTCATAAGATTTCCTCCTTCATGAAAATGATTGTGAGGAAATGCTTTCACTAAGAAAGATTTTAAGAAGATAGTGAAATTGCATTCTCGAATTCAATTATGGTTACGGCATCCCTTTCCATAATTTGAATTGTGAGGTTTGGCAATTAGTCTTAATTGTTTAGACACACATATGAACTATCGAAGGCAAAGGTGTATAAAGAATCCTTGATAAAAGATTATCAAAGCACTAAGTATTAGAAACATGAACTTAAGAAATTCAATAAGCATTGTTTTCTGAAAGTTAAGATGTTTATGAATACATGTCGAAGCTAGTGGGAGCATAAGTGTTATGTTTTATAATAATCATCAAGATAGTGGGAGCATAAAAGTTATGATTGTATGATTATTAAGGAAAGTATTGCAAGGTTAGCAATATTAATTATAGAAAACATGAGTCATACTTTGCAAAGTCGCAATAGTTGAAAAGTTGTTTTGCTATAATTAAGGGAGAGAATATTATGCTTCATTTCAAATCTAAAGGTTTAGGTTGAGAAATGTTAATAAATTTAGTCAAAGGTACAAAGTGTGTTCTTAAAATTTCGATTATGATTACGGCATCCCTCTTCACAATTCGAATTTTGAGAACATAGCAAATAAAACATTATGCGTCGTGTCCCATACGCTTCGGGTATAGGATCGATTGCAAATGCTTTAATGTTTGACCATTCTAAAATTTTCCAAATGTCGAGCACATTTAGAGGGAAAAAGGACAAGAATCGGTTTAGACTAAAATAATTAAACAACTATCAAAGGACAATCCAAGTTCGACGAGGATTGGTCGCTTGTGAGTAGTTGGAAGTATAGTATTGGAAAATATGGAAATGTTTCCATATTGGATGGACCATATCGACATCATTACGAATAGATAAGATACTATTAAGAATGAGTTGTCACATGGAACATATGGAAGTGTGTCCATATTGGGAATTGAATATTGAGAAATCTATGACTAGATTAGAAACTTCTATGCAAAAGGATATTCAAAGAATGTACTTTGAGTGAGAGACATCACGTCTATGGAATTGTCTTGTAACAATCTCTGATAGAGGACTTTGTAATATCATTGGCAATAGTCTTTGTGACTTTGGTGCAGTGACATTACGAAAGAATAGTTGCATAGAATGTTAGAATCTAACATATTCTATAAGTAGCAAGAATTTGATATTCTTTCACTTATGAAAAAGGATTTGGAGTTGAGAAATGAGAATGATTGGAAATGTGTTCAATATGATCTATTTCACAAAGTAAGAACCATAGGTAAACATTGTGTGCATGCTAGGAGCATGAGACAAGTGTTGGAATTCAAGTAAGAAGTTGATTACCCGAAACGACAAATAATGAGTAATCAATATGGTGATAAATAAAAGGTGTTTTATTTATACTCAAAGGTTTGAGGCCATATGGGATTAGTATTATTCTTGTGTTTCACATTTGCATGTTTTGACTTCCAGAATAATTGAGTTTATTAAGAATAATCGAATTATTCGAACGGGCCACAGTCGTTCATATGTTGGAAGTAGATATGAATGAAGACTGTCGTGAATTGGTGTGTGGAATGTCTAGAAAAGTATTAGACATAAGCAAATGTTTGCTGCAACGTTCATGAGTGCTTATGAATGTGATTTGAGCATTGGATTAGACCCATGCTCACTTGGATCACTCCATGGATTGTATCACGAGTGATTGGTGAGACGATAACATCTTATATTCTTGAAACCGAGATGTGTGAGTTGTATCTTGCAAATCGGTTACACATTGATAATATGTAAACGCACCAGTAACTTGGTGTTATAAAACATATTGTTGTGTGTGATTCGGTGCGTGAGTACAAGCAAGCATTGTATCAAAGTTTATCCGTTCCTTTTATCCAAAGTAGGATAAAAGCGATATCTTTGGGCCCCTCGATGGTTTAGTGATGACAAACGTAAATGCTCGGCCGGGCTAGGGCTAATTTGATTTGTTCAATTAGTCAGTCGTCATAAATCAGAAATCGAGAAGTAGTACAAAGAGAATGATTTGAAATCATATCTCATATGATATCTAGAATGGAGGAATATATGATCCCTTATCTAAGGACACGTGTATTTGATATGATCAGAGTTGACAGCGGCTTTGGAAAGCTACGATTGCAGATCGGGATCCGAAGTCATACGCAGAATAGTTATTAGACTTATCCAAGTGGGAGACTGTTGGATTAGTGTCTAAGTCCATAACTATTTTGGTATGTACTTGACCCGATGGTGCATGGTCCTTTTGGGTTGCCTTCACCAAAGCAACTTGATTGGAGAAATAAATAGAGAGAGAGGTTATTATGATTTATTAATATGTTATAAGAATAATATATTAAAGGAGAAATCATATTTGTTTAATTAATATTGGTCGATAATTAATTAAGAATTAGTTTTGTGATCAAATGTAATTAATTAAACTTGAGGGGCTGAATTGTAATTATGTGATAGTTACAAAATAAGGTAAGGATTATCTTATAAGTATGGTGAACGAATTTAAGGTTGGAAAGCCTTAGAATTCGAGTATGATAAGGATTCAAGGATTATCTTATTGGTTGCTTAATGGATAATCAACTAGATAAGGATAATGACTGAAACCCTATCTCTACACCTATATAAACACCCCTAGGGTCATGAATTCGTGGATCCCTTCCCAAGAAGTCCTAGATACGAATTCTAACACCTCTCCTCTCTCTATATACCTTCTCCACTTGCTTATGGTGTTTGTAAGCCATTAGAGGAGTGACACTTGTGACTCTTTGCTTTCCAAGGTCAATTCAAGGAGGAATTGGATTGTTATTGCTACATAACAATCAAGGTATGTTCTTAAACCTATTTACATGTGAATTCTGATTTCCTTATGCTAGTATTAGGGTTCAAAGTCTTGGATTCAAAGTATGTACAATAGAGAAACCTAGATCCGAGCTTTAGGGTTTGTATGAGCACATAGGATGTCTTATGACCAAAAACCCATCAAATAATACTCCCAATGCCCCCTTAACAGTGTAATATCCACACTAAAGCACTTCATAGGCTCCCCTAGGACTCCCCACATCCCCTGCCATCAGCTGCTGAAGGACCCCAATCAATGTCAACTAACCACTTCATTAATACAATTACATGCAACAAAGTTTAAATAATCTTTCGACTAAAAGACCCAACCCTACAACAGTTAGACTTAGACAAGAGCTGCACAATAGGACCAAATCCTTCATTCTAAGATTATTTAACCTTCGTAGCATGCAAATTAACATATTCATTTGATAGTTAGCTCTCATCAATGTGATTCCTACAAGGCACAAAGCAAGCAACATTCGAGTGATGGAGTCGGCTAGCACTAAGACATGCACAAAGACATAATAAAATAAGGCAGATCCTCATACAGATTTCTCGATCTCTATACCCAAGCATGTCGGTTACACATCCACCTTGTCCTTACTCTCTCAAGAGTGGCTAATCATTCCTTACGCTATCCTGCTATGAACTGCACCCACTCATGAAACTTTCACCAACCCTGCAGCCACTCGTGCATGCTAATCATACATAACGTTGGATCCCATAGACAGTCGAATACTTGAGTCTAACCTAAACCCTTAATCATACAAGAATAGGAAATAAGGCTAATTCGAACATTCTCAGGCTATAGAACCTTTGTTATGTACAACTATGATGCACACACTCAGCGACTACAGTAATGATGTCAATTTCATCTAGCATATAAGAAGTCCTCCTAGGCTATCAGACATCATTCATCAGACAATTCTATCATGCAATTCCTTAAGATCTCTAGTCTATCACTAACGTGCAGTTCTATCATATCATAACACGTAACAGTGTGGTAACTTGGGGGTAACTTCCTTGCTCCGACTGATCATACACATCTCATCCTTCCTTGGTTACTTTTGAAAATAATTTAGAATTTAATTTTGAAAATAATTATTTGAAAATAATTTTAAGACTTTCACAAATCCTTAGTTTGAGTTTGGATTCACCTGAATGTTCGTCCAATTCACTAAAACCAGGGCTTTGATACCAACTTGTAACATCCCTAAAATCACAACAAATTTAAGCTTTTCAAAACAACCCATTTACTAAAAAAGTGTTTACAAAACTATTGTTTCCAAAACATTATTTAAAATCAGAGTCTCCCAAGATCCAGTCAGTCATAAAACCAAGGATGTGTACGGTCACGCCTTCGCCTTACAACGGTCCTCTAAAGTACCTGAAACAAAACTAAAACTATAAACCAATGCTTAGTGAGTTCCCCCAAAGTACCACCTGTTTGGCTGTCAAACCAACAAATGATGGGATAAAATAATATTAATAAAACTCAAATCACTGCTATTTCTAATACTAAAGATAGTATAGAGTAAGCAGGGTCGGTCCACAGGAATACATGACTTCTTATGTTGCCATATTTTCACACATAATACACATAATATTAAAATGGGGGATTGTGTTTGAACTTGAATTAAACTTCATAGATAAGAAAGATTAATAACAAATACAGTAAAAAAAGTACATTTCCGATTCTGACTCTTATACATGTATTATGTTGAAACATGTAATATGATTATAACTCATGTTCAATCTAGGTTGGTAAGTTGGATATTAATAAACTCTAATATCCAAATTGGCATAAGTATTTTATTCAAAACAAGCTCTTCAAATAAAACTTCATTTAATTGATTCAATTCAAATAAGCTCTTGCATCAAATCATTAAATGACATTAAGTTCTTGCACTAATTACCAACAATGTTTAACATTCCTCTTAAGCTTGGGAGTATAAACATTTAATCTTTGATTGCACTAATTTTGATCTAATTACAACCAAGTAAGTGTGTGTTACTAACATCAAATCATAAACCATATACGAATTTCATAATTTGATTAACTAGATTGACTAGAACCCTAATTCATTGATTAAGTGAAAAAGAGAACCAACCAAACACATAATTAAGATCAAATCAAAGATTACTAGATGTTAAACACAAGTCAAATTCAAGTTACAACCTAACAACACATACTTAAGAATTCAGATTCAGAAATGATAATGAAATCAACCACACATGTCTAGCTTGAACTACAAATCAAACAAGTTTAAACTTCAAATTGACTTACAAAAAGGAAACTAAAGTGTTTCCAAGTGTTAATCTACTTGTAAAAGTTCTGAAAATCGCCTTCTTTCCTCCCAAAATCCGACCTCACTCCTCACAAAACCGATTGTCTGAATTATAAGAAGACAAAACCACTTTAAAACTGTCGAGACGTTTACACGGCCCGTGTAAATGAAAGGCATAAGTTTACACGGCTGTGTAAACAATAAAAGTAGAATGCTTAATCCTTCAAGGTCATCGAAGTAGACTGCCCTTGGATGTACGTTTACACGGCCCGTGTAAATGAAAGGGGAGCATTTACACGGCCGTGTAAACTTCTGAAAAGCCAAATTCTTCATTCTCTTTCTTCTGAGCTCCAAAACTTCTGTAACTCTGTCTCCAGTTCTTTTAAACTTCCTCCAGCGATTTCCAACCTTCAAAAAGTCCCTGAAATATCATAAAAGTGTGTGAATGGAATTGCATCATGAAAAATCCCGAAAAATATGCAAAATGCATGAGTTTAAACCTAAATGCAATGCACTTTTATGAACTAAAACTACAAAATGAATGCATGAAATGCACCTAACAAATCTCCCCAAGCTTGAACCTTTCTTGTCCTCAAGAAAGAACAAGAAGTTTAAATCGGAGAAAATAAAATAAAATAGAAGAAAAGAAATTAAAGTTAAAACTATTTGAAACTTAATGCATGAAATTAAAACAAACATGAAAAGATCCAACCCAATTACCCTGTTTTGTACCATAGTTGAAAATGTACCTATCATGCCTTGAGTTAACTTGGCTTTAATCTCAAAATATTATATGATAATAGAGACAAGACTTTAGCCACTCCCTAGTACAACTCAACAGAATCAAAGATCACAACACTTATTCCTTTTCGATATCATCAAGTCAATTCTTGGAACAAATTATGGTCTTACTCTCATGAAATTATATGTGACAAAACATGCTCAACCATCTTTGCTTCATAAAATATAACAATGTCCGATTCCAGCTATTTGTTGGTTAACAACAATCTTTTTCTGAAAAAAAATTTCTAAAAATTCCCTAATATTTATACAGATTGGTTACAAACTTCAAACCACTTACACCAGTCGAAGTAATTAACATTCAGTCCCATGTCATAAATTCAAATCCAAGTCCAAGGGAATCTTTTGACAGCCAAGTATTTTTCCTAAACACAATATCTAATTAAACTATAAACATAACTATATACGAACTTCCTAATTACATTTTTTTTACAAATAAAGCTCATGGCTTTCTTTGAAATCCGTGTAACAGGCTTCCAACCAACACATCCAAATCAAATGACCTTAGTGTGCTAGATTTGAAGAGATCCCTCGGGTTTACTTGCCCGAACCTCAAAGGCCACAAATTAGCTTTATTTGCTATTATTAAGTTCATGACTTTCTATGGAACCCGTATAGCGAACTTTCAACCCAATCAATCCCAAACAATTTAGCTTTAGGTGATTAGGTGTAGAACACCCCTCAGAGTTTACTTGTTCGAAGCCCAAAGATCACAGATTAACTTAATAATAGGGTTTTTTTTTTACATAAGATCTATTATTATTATTATTATTATTATTATTTAAATACAAGTAATTAAGTTAACACATAACACTTAATTTATTTATTTATTTGGCCGATTTCTTTATATTTTCGTCCTTGACTTTTCTGTTATGGGACATCTCACGGTCTATTACCGTGAAGGGCTTCTAGACATTTTTCGGGGGACTAAAGTTAGCATGCAAAGACCCGTAGGTATAGTTGGAAACTATGTCCTCAAGCAGGGTATATAAAAGGGAATAAGTAGAAAGGACTTTTAAGAGCGCTGGAAGGCGGGACATTGAGATTTTGCATTCTTTTTATGAACTTTTGAATTTGGCATTTTAAGTTCAATTGAGCAATACTACTCATAAGAACGGTCATATGTCCCAAAGAATCGACTCATACCTGCTATTATGCTCCAGTGTTGACAATCTTCTCATTTTCTGCTTTGCACAAGTAGCTTCGGGAGATGTGCTCGTGTGTGATTAACTTGCTTTTAGATTTTCAATAAAAAGAGCAAGTAAAATCTCAAGGCACACAACTCACTTACCATCTCAACTGTTTTGAGAAGATTTGGCTGCTTGGAATTGGATCAAGAAAAATTTTACTTTACTTTTTTTTTTAGATAAAATGCAAAAAATTTGATGCAAAATGCAAAAAGTATAATAAAAATAGAGTAGAAAGAAAATCTTTTTTTTTTAAATGACAAAGAAAAATAATGCAATGCAATATGTACAAAATTTACATGCAACCTACATGCAACGGGATAATGCATGGATGGATGCCCCTCCCCAAGCTTAAAATAAGCATCGTCCTCGATGCTTGGAGAGAGGCATAGCCGTCCTATTGAGGACCGGGCGGTTGATATGGAGGAAACTGTGAAGGATAATCTGCAGGATAGTAGGGCGGCCATTGGGGTTGAGATGTTGATGGTGGCTGCGGCTGTGTGGGAAGGACAAGAACTCTATGGATATCGCTCAGCAGGTGATGAATGTTGCGGTTGTGCTGCTCTTGAGCGGCCCATCTTTGATCCTATTCAGCCCACCGCAACTCTTGTTGGGCCCAATGCTCTTCTTGCAAGTTACGGTAGTCTTGAAAATCAGAAGTGATTTCAGTGACACCCGTATAAATTTCTCCGACTTCCTGCTGTATACTGGTGTAACGGTGGTTCAAACGTGCAAACTCACCCATATAAAGATTGTGTTCAGAAGAAGAAGTGGGGTGAGATGAACTAGAGGCACCAGCAGTAGGAGCTGAGGAGGAGAGGGTGGAGGACTATGATCTACTGTAACACCTAAATTGGATCTGAGTTTCCAAGTGGTTGATGGAATGTCATTGGCTAAATTGAGTATCTTCTTGTTTCTGTTGTCTATGCGTAGATACTCTTTCCCATCTACTGTCCAATGAACATCCCCAGTGGGAAGGCGGTGGAAGAGATGCATTGTTTCCATAACATCAATGGATAGACGAGTACGACCCATGACTATGTTTGTTGGGTTATTGGGTAAATGGAGGCCAAGATGCTCAGCAATAACAGAAACCATGCCTCCATAATGTAGCTGCCCACCATGGCTCGTAGCACTTCTGAGCATTTTTTGAATAACCCAACACCCAAAATGAGGGACTTTTGCAGGCATATGAATCATACACCACAAGACTTCTAGCTCTTTCTTATTAGCCTTGCTAATCTCTTCTTGAGGGAATAAGAGAGAAGCAATGATCCGGTGGGCGACTTTCAAGACCGGATGGATAATGCTAGAAGCTTTGGCTGTGCCTGATTGATAGTCATACTCACAAGAAATGCTTCTCCAAAAATTTGTATAGTTTTGCTCAAAAAGATATGTTTTCTTCCCTTGGCTGTGTATACATCCCTTTTTGCTTTGGGAGCACCAATCATATCACAGAGAATGTCAGCATGAAACTGATGGGTTTAATTAAGCAAATGGAAAGTCAGGAGATGAGTTTGATAGTCAAAAGTAATGGAAGACAAAAGTTCCAACATCGGTGTTTGGTAACTAACTGCATGAAGATTCAAAAGACCCTCCCATCCTATGTTTTTAAAGAGCTTGTGGACACCCTTATAGATATGTAAATCTTTGATGGCTTGGATGTCCACAAATTTTTGAGCACCCATTGTTCTTGTAACAAGATTTGCATACAATATCTCCTGTCGATTGGTCTCAAAAATTAGACCAAATTCATAAGGGTTGTCCATGGGGTGTGGGTCTTGTTCATCCTGTGAAGTTCCAATTCTAGGTCTTTTACCCCGGGAAGCCATTACCCAAATGAATCAACAAAGAGTTGCACACAATTAAGACAATTGAAGCACAAGACTAGCAAGTTTCACCAAAAAGCACCCAAAAAAGGAATGTGGTTCTATCTAAATGCACAAAGTAAGAGTTTGGAACAATTATACCAATTTGTGCTTGATAATGGTGGTAAGATGATATCCAATGCTTCCCCAAGCTATCCCCAAGCTTATCCTACAAGAAATTTCAAGCATTAGGTCGAAATTTTGAAGTTCAAAAATTCTAGGGTTTTGCTCAAAAAACCAAAATCTGCCATGAGAGGTTGAAATAAATGAGAAAGATAAAGAAGATGAAGAAAAGAGAAGAATTTCATACCTTGGAGCTTGATTTTTTTGATGCAAAATTGAGGAAGATTGAGTATTTGGAAGGGTTTTTTCGAAGGGGGCAGTAGGGAGAGAGGTAATCGCAGGTATTGAGTGAAGAATGAGTTAGAAAAATCGAGATTTGACCTTAAAATCGTTCAGCCCTGTTTTTGCGTTTACACGGCCTGTGTACATCGAAGGGGAGAATTTACACGACCGTGTAAATCCCTGAATCATATATACCGTGTTTAATCGTTTACACGGCCCGTGTAAATGAAAGGCATAAGTTTACAAGGCCGTGTAAACTTCTGAGAAGGCCAAAAAATTTGATTTTTTTTTTCACTTTTTGAAATTGCAACCCGCTAAACCTCTACTGCCCAAAAAATGATTTTAACCCTCTTTTAGTATGAAAAACAACTTGGAAGTTTGAAAACAAAGAAAATACAATGAAAATATACAAAATGACAAAAATACCCTCGGGTTGCCTCCCGGTTAGCCGCCCCTTTTTAATGTCGTTGGCTCGACTTGGACCCCAACTATTTGTGCTTCAGTCTGGATACGTGGGCCTCTCTAACATATCATTACTCCTCACATGCTTCTTGTCATCAATAAACTCTAAAATCTCCAACACTTCATTATCCATATCAAACTTCTTTGCAAGCTCTTTGGCTTTGTCCCTGTCTAGTTTCCGTGACAAAACTAATTCTAGAAATTCATTGTTAGACAAGTTCAAACCCTTTTTTGTTGAGGGATTGATCAAATTGACAAAATTAACAGATTGAACATCAAAAGGAGTCTTTTTTGCTTCATGCATATTGAAGTTGATAACTTCACCATCAAATTCCATACTCAAAGTTCCATTGTAGACATCGATTTTTGTTTTAGAAGTTTTAAGAAAAGGTCTACCCAAAAGTATGGAACTTGAACTTGGAGAGTCATCATCTCCCATATCTAAGACATAAAAATCAACCGGGAAGACAAATTTATCGACTTGCACTAACACATCCTCTAATACTCCATTTGGGTGTACCAAAGACCGGTCAGCAAGTTGGATGATCACACCGGTTTTGCTCAATGTTCCTACACCAATTGATTTGAAAAGAGAATATGGTAGGACATTTACGGATGCACCTACATCAAGCATAGCTCGGTGTACATAAAGATTTCCCAACTTGCAAGGCACGGTAAAGACACCGGGATCCTTGCACTTCGGGGGCATCCTCTTTTGCAACACCGCGGATACATGCTCCCCAACCGTTACGACTTGATTTCCTTTTAATTTCTTTTTAGATACACAAAGATCCTTAAGGAACCTTTCGTATCTAGGTACCTGCTTGATGACCTCGAGGAGTGGAATGTGTTGGAATAGTGTCTAAGGCTGCAACTATATTGGGCAAGTACTTGACCCGGTTGTGCATGGTCCTTTTGGGTTGCCTTCGCCATAGCAACTTGATAGGATGATTTATTAAGAGAGAGTAAATATTATTAATATATTATGAGAATAATATAATGAATAATATATTAGTTATTTGATTAATATAAGTCATAGAATTAATTAGAATTAATTTGGTGACTTAAAGAGATTAATTAAATAAAGGGGTATAAACTGTCAATTGTTTGATAGTTAAACTTTAGACTGTAAATCCATTGGGATATACTTTGGACGGATTCTAAGAGCTTTTGGATAGCTAAAATCGTCCATATGCTTATCTATGGAATGGATTTGGATAGCCTTAAGAGAAGATTATCCAATTAGGGTTTAGGTTGTAACCCTTAAGGAGTCTACAAGTATAAATAGACCCCATGGCATAGGGAATTCGTGACTTAACCTAAAGTAAGGAATCTCTGGTCGAATTCCTCCCCTCTCCTCTCTCCTAAATCATTCTTATTGCTATTGGTGTTTGTAAGCCATTAGAGGAGTGCCATTTGTGACTCTAAAAGCTCCAAGACCTCAAGATCAACAAGGAACTCAAAGGTATGATTCTAGATCTGTTTCAATGTGGTAATTTAACCTAGTTAGTAATTAGAAGTCTTGGATTCAAAGCATGTTTATTAGAAAGCCTAGATCCGAGCATTAGGGTTTTGCATGCGCACATAGGAAAGTTCTTATGGTTAAAACCCATCAGTGGTATCAGAGCCTAGCTTGGTTTTCTTTAAATTGTTGCTTGATTAACTGAAACAAACCTGCAAAATTCGATTTTTTAGGTTTCTGAGTCACTGACTCGGCGAGTCCCAAGGTGGACTCGGCGAGTAGGCCTGACTCGGCGAGTCCCCTTGTGCACTCGACGAGTCCAGGCGTCAGGAATGGCCATATTCGGGATTTCTTTGTAAGTATCTTATCTAAACTTTCCATAAACTAATTAGATCAATGTTAATTCGTTTTTCTGATAAATATAACTGCAATCTTGATCTAATTAAAGATATTTATCTTATAATAAAATATTTAATTCCTTATATGATAATTAATTAATTATTTTGATTATTTTGGTAATTATCTTAAAAGAAATCTTGAATAAATCAAATATAGATAATTAGGATATTAATTGTTAATTGGAATTATTTGATATTTGATCCTCCATGTTTTAAATGTTTAAAACTTGCCCTCAAGTTTTGAAATTTATATTTGTGATTAAAAGTTTTAATTTAGACAACTTAAATTTCAAAACCCTAGATTTTAAAAGTTTTAAAATACAACCCTATACTAATATGATATTACTAGAATAATATATATATGTATAACTAAATGCTAGTCTTACCGTTAGTAGGCCTCATTCACGAAGCCGATCTATAAGGTGGGTATAAGGTTGCGGCCTATAAAATGGCGCTTAATGGGTGTACACTCACACCCACCGCTTGCTTGATTGGTGGAGGGTCGTTAGCCGAACGGGTGGGATAGGGCAACCTCATCCTCTCATTAAAAGTATAATAAGAAATACAAAGTAACTACACATATTTTCAAAATTTCCCAATCCTAGTTACTTTAGGAAAAGTGAATTGATGCAATCCCATGAAATTACACTTTGCACCTTGCTAAGATGTTAGTGGAGCGTGTGTGGTTTACCGGCACACTAATTGGTTCTAAGCGAAGGTGGCAAAGGGTGATTCATTGTTTATCATAGTTCGATGGAGCGTGTGTGGTTTACCGGCACATCGAATAGGTGATCGTTACAATGAAGGCACCATGTGAATTTGCATGGTAATTCACACCCGCTTTGTGATCCTCGGCATCCCAGTCACAAACGAGAGGGGCATATCGAGATTTAAACATGCCATTGAATAGTTTCAATGAATCTCATCCGAACCTAGGAATTCTAAAAAAAACACTTAGGACTAATAGTTTAGGTTTTGTGATGGAGAATTAGTGAATCGTCATTCACTTACCTTCAATTTATTTGCATGTTAGATTACGGCATCCCTTTTCTAATATGTAAATGTTATTGTTGGATCCTAGCCCTAATTTTCTTATTGGGTGATAATTAGGGATTCTTATTCTAATATATATTTGTCCTTTTTCTAATTGTAGATGTCGAACGCAAACAACGCTGCTGCTAGTTCTTTCACGTTGATGAGCCTTTGCCAAAAGGTCACCTTCGATGGAACGAACTTTAGCGAATGGATAAGATACATTCGCACCATTGCTCGCTATGAGGACAAGGAGTATGTCACTGATGAGAAGCTCGAGAAAATCAACACCGAAATCGCTACTCCAGCCGAAATCACCGCCTTTGAAACTCATGAGCGAGATGCAACGAAGGTACATTGCATCATGATCGCCACCATGAACTCCGAATTCCAAAAGTCCTACGAGGACATGTACCCGTACGAGATGCACCAAGACTTATTGGAGAGGTACCACCAAAACGCGAGACAAGAGAGGTATGAGATTTTCACTAACATGATTTCCGCAAAGATGGGTCATGGAGAATCTCTTACCGTGCACTTGCAAAAGATGCAAAGGTATGTCGACCGCCTTCGTAAGTTAAATGTTGACTTCGGTGAGGACTTGGCGATCGACATGGTGCTTCACTCTTTGCCTCCGATGTACAATCAATTTAGGATGACCTACCACATGAACAAAGAAGAGGTCACCCTAAGAAAGCTCCAAGGTCTCTTGAGGGTTGCTGAGAGCAACTTCAAAGACAAGTCTGTTGCACCTACTCCCAATCCGCCCGCTGCTCCTGTCTTGGCTATTGGACAAGGGAAGGGAAAGAAGAGGAAAGCTTCATCGAAGAAATATCGCAAGGTGAAAGCCCGAGATGGTGCCTCTTCTAGTGGGACCAAAGTTGATCCCGCTAAGCCCTGCTCTAACCCGAAGGAGGCAGAGTGCCACCACTGCCACAAGATAGGACATTGGAAGAGAAGCTGCCCAGATTACCTGCAAGCAATCAAAGAAGGAAAGATCAAGCCATCTTTCGCAGGTATATACACAATCAAATCTAACGATTCTAATCATGCTATTTCTTGGGTTCTTGATACCGGTTGTGGTTATCACATTTGTTCTAATGTGCAGGGACTAAGAAGAAGTAGGGATGTGGAGCAAGGAAGAATAAATCTAATCATGGGGAACAGAAGATCGTCGCCTGTGACCAAGATTGGAGTGTATTCTTTAGTGCTTAGGAATAGTTTGGTTTTAGATTTGAACAATTGTTGCTATTCGCCAGAAATGGCTAGAAACATCATTTCATTTCATGGTTTATATAGACAAGGATTTAGATTTTCTTTTAATAATGAGAATGGTTCTATTTTAGCTTATCTAAATGGTGTCTTTTACTTTGAAGCTATACCATGTAATGGAATATATGAAGCCGTTATGATTGTTGATAACTTAGGAAATGATGTTTTGAATATTGATTCTTCCACTAGTATGGATAAAGCATCCTTGTGGCATTGTCGTCTTGGACATGTCAACAAGAAACGCATAGCCCAACTCCAAAAGGATGGAGTGTTGGAGTCATTCGACCTTAGGGAAGATGACACATGCGAGTCTTGTTTGTTTGGAAAGATTACTAAGTCACCCTTCACGAGTACATGTGAAAGGGGCGAGGATCTATTGGACCTAATACATACCGATGTATGTGGACCATTTAGATCAACCACGAAGGATGGGAACCGCTTCTATGTGACTTTTACCGATGACTATAGTAGATATGGGTATATCTACTTAATCAAGCAAAAGTCAGACACCTTTGAAAAGTTCAAAGAGTTCAAGAATGAAGTGGAGAATCAATTGGGCATGAAAATCAAGATGCTTCGATTCGATCGAGGAGGAGAGTACCTAAGTCTTGAATTCCACGATTATCTCAAGGAGTGTGGAATAGTTTCACAATTGACGCCTCCTAGGACACCGCAGTTAAATGGTGTGGCAGAAAGGCGTAATCGAACCTTATTGGATATGGTTCGCTCTATGATGAGTCATGCTTCGCTACCAATCTCTTTTTGGGGGTATGCCTTAGAGACTGCCGCCCATATCCTTAACCGAGTCCCTACTAAGAAGGTTGCCAAAACACCTCACGAGATGTGGACAGGGAAAGCTCCCTCGTTGGCACATATCAAGGTTTGGGGTTGCGAGGTTTTCGTAAGACGAGATACTCACGACAAGCTTGAACCTCGATGTGAGCGATGTATTTTCATCGGCTAACTGCAGACATCCTTTGGATATCTCTTCTATAGACCGAAGGACAATGTTGTCTTCGTTGCGAGGAGAGGAGTTTTCCGAGAGTGAGAACTCATAAGCCAAGGAGACAGTGGGAGGCAAATCGAACTTGAAGAGATTCAAGAGTCGATGGATGAAGGAACCTCTACCGCTGGCATTCAATCCGAGGTGGAAACTCCGGTTGAACCGATTGACGAATCCTTACCTCTTAGACGTTCCGATAGAGTTAGAGTTCATCCCCAGTTTCATGGCTTTCATATTACTACCGAAGGGGACACGTATATTAGTGATGGTACACTAGTAAATCTTGATGAACCTAATAGCTATAAGGAAGCCATGGCAGGCCCGGAGTCTGTAAAGTGGAAAGAGGCAATGGATAGCGAGATCCAATCCATGTATGATAACCAAGTTTGGAATTTGGTTGATTATGTGCCCGGACGTAAGACCGTTGGGTGCAAATGGATCTTCAAGAAGAAGACCGACGTGGATGGAAACGTACACACATATAAAGCGCGATTGGTCGCGAAGGGCTTTACTCAAACTCCCGGAGTTGACTATGATGAGACCTTCTCACCAGTTGCGAAGATTAAATCTATTAGAGTGATGCTAGCAATTGTCGCATTTCATGATTATGAGATTTGGCAAATGGATGTCAAGACCGCTTTCCTTAACGGAAAGTTGGTTGAGGATGTTTACATGGCTCAGCCAGAGGGGTTTGTGGATCCGAAGCATCCGGATAGAGTGTGTAAGCTTGAGAAGTCCATTTATGGACTTAAGCAAGCGTCTCGCAGATGGAATCTTTGCTTCGATGAGAAAGTCAAAGAGTTTGGATTTGTACGAAGCGAAGACGAATCTTGTGTATATGTCAAAGCCAGTGGGAGTATAGTAAGCTTCCTCGTTCTATATGTCGATGACATATTACTCATAGGAAACGACATCCCAACTCTGCAGGAGGTTAAATCCTGGCTCGGGAAGTGCTTCGCTATGAAGGACCTCAGAGAGGCTTCTTACATTTTGGGAATAAGGATAGTTAGAGAGAGAAGTAAGAGACTAATTGGACTTAGTCAGAATACTTACTTAGAGAAGGTACTAAAACGTTTTAGTATGGAAAACTCAAAGAAAGGAGAGCTACCGATACAAAGTAATGCCAAATTGAGTAAGACTCAAAGTCCGAGTACCGAAGCTGAGATAGCGGAAATGAGCCGAGTACCATACGCTTCCGCAGTTGGCTCAATCATGTACGCTATGACTTGTACTCGCCCTGATGTAGCCTTCGCTTTGAGCATGGTTAGCAGATATCAAGGGAATCCTGGCAAAGCACATTGGATTGCGGTGAAAAACATCCTCAAGTACCTTCGGAGGACGAAGGAATGGTTCTTAGTCCTCAGAGGAAGTGATGACTTGAAGGTGCAAGGGTATAGTGACGCCAGTTTTCAGACCGACAGGGACAACTACCGTTCGCAGTCGGGCTGGGTCTTTACCCTAAATGGAGGAGCAGTGATATGGAAGAGTTCCAAGCAGGAAACCGTAGCTGATTCAACGTGCGAATCAGAGTACATTGCAGCGAGCGAAGCGTCGAAGGAGGCAATATGGCTAAAGAACTTCATCGGTGATCTTGGAGTTGTACCTGCCATAAAGGAGCCAATGGAGATTTTCTGTGATAACGAAGGTGCGGTTGCCTTGACCAAGGAACCGAGGGATCATGGTAGATCAAGACATATCGACAGAAAGTATCACTTCATTAGACATCATGTAGAAGAAGGACAACTCGTAGTGAAGAGGATATCATCAGAAGATAACCCAGCAGATCCGCTTACGAAGGGACTGAGTAGGGTTAAGCACTTGCAGCATGCTAGGAGTATTGGGCTGAAGGATGATATTAGCATAGATTAGATAGTATTAGAAACGTGTAATAGATAAATGTAATTGACATTTGATGATTAAATAAAGGAGTTTTATTTATGAGTAATGTTACTATCTTATGTTAATCATTTAGCTATTGTTTCACTTTGCATGTTTTGACTTCCAGAATAATTGAGTTAATTAGGAATAATCAAATTATTCAAATGGTCCACAATCGTTCATATGTTGGGAGTAGATATGAAAGAAGATTGTCATGAATTGGTGTGTAGAATGTCTAAATGGTGTTAGACATAGCAAAGGATTGCTGCAACATTCATGAGTGCTTATGAACTAGTTTTGAGCATTGGAATAAACCCGCGCTTGCTGGAATCACCTTATGGAATACGATATAAAAGGTGATCGCAAGACGATAATATCATATAGTCTTAAAACCTAGATATATGGTTTATTATTTGTTAATTGATTGTACATTGATAATACGAAAACGCATCAGTAACTTGGTGTTATAAAACGTATTGTTGTGTACAGTTGGTAAATGAATAAGTAAATGCATATAAGTCGAAGTTTATCTGTAACTTTTATCTAAGAAGGTAAAAGCGATATCTCGGCCGCTCAATGATTTGATTTGACTTATGTGCCGGGCCCGGTCAGAACTGAATTGATGTGTTCGATTAAGTTCTATGTCAAATAAATCAGAGATCGAGAAACCTAAATGCTTGACTAACCATTCCATAGGATTGTCAGCATGATATCTAACAGAGGACTGTACGTTCCCTTATCTAAAGGACAAGATTGATTAGATCAGAGTTGACAGCGTCTTTGAGAGCTACGATTGCAAACCGAATTGTACTTGTATAGTTACTAGACTTATCCAAGTGGGAGACTGTTGGAATAGTGTCTAAGGCTGCAACTATATTGAGCAAGTACTTGACCCGGTTGTGCATGGTCCTTTTGGGTTGCCTTCACCATAGCAACTTGATAGGATGATTTATTAAGAGAGAGTAAATATTATTAATATATTATGAGAATAATATAATGAATAATATATTAGTTATTTGATTAATATAAGTCATAGAATTAATTAGAATTAATTTGGTGACTTAAAGAGATTAATTAAATAAAGGGGTATAAACTGTCAATTGTTTGATAGTTAAACTTTAGACTGTAAATCCATTGGGATATACTTTGGACGGATTCTAAGAGCTTTTGGATAGCTAAAATCATCCATATGCTTATCTATGGAATGGATTTGGATAGCCTTAAGAGAAGATTATTCAATTAGGGTTTAGGTTGTAACCCTTAAGGAGTCTACAAGTATAAATAGACCCCATGGCATAGGGAATTCGTGACTTAACCTAAAGTAAGGAATCTCTGGTCGAATTCCTCCCCTCTCCTCTCTCCTAAATCATTCTTATTGCTATTGGTGTTTATAAGCCATTAGAGGAGTGACATTTGTGACTCTAGAAGCTCCAAGACCTCAAGATCAACAAGGAACTCAAACGTATGATTCTAGATCTGTTTCAATGTGGTAATTTAACCTAGTTAGTAATTAGAAGTCTTGGATTCAAAGCATGTTTATTAGAAAGCCTAGATCCGAGCATTAGGGTTTTGCATGCGCACATAGGAAAGTTCTTATGGTTAAAACCCATCAGAATGTTGATTTGAACTCTCTTGAACATTTGCATGATCTCATTCTCCTCCCGTTCTTTCTTCGTGCTCTTTAATCTTTCGGGAAATGGAGCAGGTGTGGCTTTAGACTTAGTGATGAAGGGCTTCTTTTCAATTGTTTTCTCTTCCTCCTTCTCTTCTTTGGTCGTCTCTTCAACTACTATTTCTTCTTCCTTTTGATCAACCGACAATTTTGGACCATCATAACTCTTCCCGCTTCTCAATGTGATGGCACATACATTGTGCCTTGGGTTTGCTTCAGTTTGGGCAGGCAACTTTCCTTGAGATTCTAGTTTGCTTACGGAAATAGCAAGCTGTGAAACTTGTTTCTCTAAGTTCTTTATGCTTGCTTTTGTCTCTTGTTGGAAAACGTGTGTACTAGTTGCCAAACTTTTCACTATGTCATCTAAAGGCATACTTGATGAACCCGCTTGTTGAGGAGGGTGTTGTGGTTGCCTTGGCTGAAAGTTTTGTGGTGGAAAAGGTAGTATTTGCTGGTATTGATGTGGTTGACTTGGTTGGTAGTTCCCTTGTTGATTTCCTCCTCGACCTTGATTGTTGTTCCATCTTTTATCACCTCATGGCTGCTCATATCCCCTTTGACTAGATCCAAGAAAACCTCCCATGGATTTTGCTTCTTCATAATCTTCCTCTTGAAGTTGAGGGCACATGTCGGTTGGATGTCCAACTTGTGTACAAATACCACAAGGTCTAACTGTTGGTGGTTGCACGCCCTTGTCCTTTGCAAGCATCATTACTACCTTAGTCAACTCAGAAAGTTGACTTTCAATTTTTAGAGTAGAAATTTCTTTCACCCCCCTTGGTGCATCACTGTACCACTCTTCTTCTTGGACTGTATGCTTGGACTCTTCTGCCATGTTTTTGATAAGAACTCTGATTTCTGTTGGAGTCTTATCAGCTATAGATCCACCACTTGATGCATTGAGTAATCTCCTATCCCAAGATGACATTCCTTCACAAAAATACTGCAGCAACTGATATTCTGTAATCCCATGTTGTGGACATCTTGAGCACAATTTCTTGAACCGTTCCCAATAAGTATGCAAGGCTTCTCTCTTTTGTTGCTTGATGCCAATTATCTCTCTACGTAAAGTTGAAGCTCTCATTTTTGGAAAATATTTATCCAGAAACATCCTTGCAAGTTCATTCCATGTTGTGACTGACCCCGGTGGTAAGTCATACAACCACTCCTTGGCTGAATCTTGTAAAGCAAAGGGGAATGCCCTTAACTTGATTTGATCTTCTGTGACTTCATGTGGCTTCATACCCACACAAACAACATGAAATTCCTTAAGGAATTTATGTGGGTCTTCATTCTCAAGACCACAGAATGAGGGTAACAAATGGATGAGTCCAGACTTGAGTTCAAAGTTGATTGCTGCAGGGTAATTTATGCAAAAAGGTTGTTGGGTGACATCTTGAGTGGCCCATTGTCTAAAGGTTTGCTCAGGTGGTGGATGTGGAGGATTTTGATTTCCTCCATGGTTGTCTGCCATGGTAGAAGTAGGTGAAGATGGTGGGGTGATACTTTTGGATGTTGGAGAGGATGTAGTTGATGGATTTGATGAAGAAGCTCTGGATTGTTGTTGTTTCTTTAAAAATATGGCTTGCTTCCTTCTCTGTTTAGCAGATTTTTCTATCTCCAAATCAACTGGTAAAGGTGTACCTGTGCGAAAAGATCTTGGCATAAACAATTAGTACTACCGTATCCCCGGAAACGGTGCCAATTTGTTTGGTTGTCAAACCAACAAATGATGGGATAAAATAATATTAATAAAACTCAAATCACTGCTATTTCTAATACTAAAGATAGTATAGAGTAAGCAGGGTCGGTCCATAGGAATACAGGACTTCTTATCTTGCCATATTTTCACACATAATACACATAATATTAAGACAAAATTACATAAATGGTCCTCATGGTTGACAAAATCGACCAATTATGGTCCTTATGACGAATTCTTTACACAGATGGTCCCTGTGGTTTCAAAATCTTGCAAAGACGGTCCTTTTGACTAACGACGTTAACTTTTTCAGTTAAGTCCTATGTGAAATGACATATTTGCCCTTCATGCATAAGGACGCTTTATGTAATATGTTTCTACCACATGGACCATTTATGTAATTTTCTCTATTATTTATTATTTTTTTTATTTATTTTAATTATATATTTAAGGACTTAGATTTGTTTAAATTTACTGTTTAATATATATATATATATATATATATATATATATATATATATATATATATATATATATATATATATATATATATACATGCTAACATTTTTTAAAGTTTTGCTCAAATTATTTTTTCTAATCTTTTTGATATTTTCTTCAAGTAAATTTATTAATGTTTTTTATTTTGACGTTTTATTCGAATATTATTTATTTATTAATTTATTTTTTTGACGTTATGTTCGAATATATTTTTCAACTATATAAGGTTGTATAATTATTATTTTTGTAAACTAATTTATTAACATTTTTTATAAAAAAAGTGTAAAATGTTTGTTAAACGTGAATATGATTAATATAGATTAGGTAGACATAAGCTGAGCGGAGACCGCTTCACAACACTGCCGAGAACGATCATGTCATTTCACATTGGATGTAATGTAATTATGTCGAGGGTTTTTTTTTTTTTTTAAGTAGTGTTGTAAAAAATACAACGTAAGAGCCTCTAATCGGTTAGGTAGCGCTTAGGGATTAATCTGAGATTAATCGGGACCTAGTTGAGATTTTTTACAACACTTCTAAAAACAAAAAAAAAATTAACTCTAAATAATTACATTTAAATCCAATGTGAAATGACATGATCATTCTCGGCAACGTTGTGAGGCGGTCTCAGTTCAGCCTATGTCTACCTAATCTATATTAATCATATTCACGTTTAACAAACATTTTACACTTTTTTATAAAAAATGTTAATAAATTAGTTTACAAAAATAATAATTATACAACCTTATATAGTTAAATATTTGAATTAAAAAATAATAATTATATAACCTGATAAATGAAAAAAAAATGAAAACATAATTGAAAGTGAATTAAGTTACGAATTATAATTACAATAGCCGTGAAATCCTTTAACAAATATAAACATACTATATGTTGAAAAATGTATTCGAACATAACTTCAAAAAAATAAATAAATAAATAAATAATATTCGAATTAAACGTCAAAATAAAAACATTAATAGATTTACTTGAAGAAAATGTCAAAAAGATTAGAAAAAATAATTTGAGCAAAACGTTAAAAAATGTTAGCATGTATATATATATATATATATATATATATATATATATATATATATATATATATATATATATATATATATATTAAACAATAAATTTAAACAAATCTAAATCCTTAAATATATAATTAAAATAAATAAAAAAAATAATAAATAATAGAGAAAATTACATAAATGGTCCCTGTGGTAGAAACATATTACATAAAGCGTCCTTATGTATGAAGGACAAATATGTCATTTCACATAGGACTTAACTGAAAATGTTAGCGTCGTTAATCAAAAGGACCGTCTTTGCAAGATTTTGAAACCACAGGGACCATCTGTGTAAAGAATTCGTCATAAGGACCATAATTGGTCGATTTTGTCAACCATGAGGACCATTTATGTGATTTTGTCTAATATTAAAATGGGGGATTGTGTTTGAACTTGAATTAAACTTCATAGATAAGAAAGATTAATAACAAATACAGTAAAAGAAGTACATTTCCGATTCTGACTCTTATACATGTATTATGTTGAAAGATGTAATATGATTATAACTCATGTTCAATCTAGGTTGGTAAGTTGGATATTAATAAACTCTAATATCCAAATTGGCATAAGTATTTTATTCAAAACAAGCTCTTCAAATAAAACTTCATTTAATTGATTCAATTTAAATAAGCTCTTGCATCAAATCATTAAATGACATTAAGTTCTTGCACTAATTACCAACAATGTTTAACATTCCTCTTAAGCTTGGGAATATAAACATTTAATCTTTGATTGCACTAATTTTGATCTAATTACAACCAAGTAAGTGTGTGTTACTAACATCAAATCATAAACCATATACGAATTTCATAATTTGATTAACTAGATTGACTAGAACCCTAATTCATTGATCAAGTGAAAAAGAGAACCAACCAAACACATAATTAAGATCAAATCAAAGATTACTAGATGTTAAACACAAGTCAAATTCAAGTTACAACCTAACAACACATACTTAAGAATTCAGATTCGGAAATGATAATAAAATCAACCACACATGTCTAGGTTGAACTACAAATCAAACAAGTTTAAACTTCAAATTGACTTACAAAAAGGAAATTAAAGTGTTTCCAAGTGTTAATCTACTTGCAAAAGTTCTGAAAATCACCTTCTTTCCTCCCAAAATCCGACCTCACTCCTCACAAAACCGATTGTCTGAATTATAAGAAAACAAAACCACTTTAAAACTGTCGAGACGTTTACACGGCCCGTGTAAATGAAAGGCATAAGTTTACACGGACGTGTAAACAATAAAAGTAGAATGCTTAATCCTTCAAGGTCATCAAAGTAGACTGCCCTTGCATGTACGTTTACACGGCCCGTGTAAATGAAAGGGGAGCATTTACACGGCCGTGTAAACTTCTGAAAAGCCAAATTCTTCATTCTCTTTCTTCTGAGCTCCAAAACTTCTGTAACTTTGTCTCCAGTTCTTTTAAACTTCCTCCAGCGATTTCCAACCTTCAAAAAGTCCCTGAAATATCATAAAAGTGTGTGAATGGAATTGCATCATGAAAAATCCCGAAAAATATGCAAAATGCATGAGTTTAAACCTAAATGCAATGCACTTTTATGAACTAAAACTACAAAATGAATGCATGAAATGCACCTAACACCACCACACAATACACATATCATCTACAAACAAGCATGTTGGGTCCAATCAGTCATCATACTGGAATACACACGGGTCCACAACCATTGGGTTGGATTACCCCTCGGCTCAATGGAAACGACGTTGTTTTGAGGGTGATGTTAGGTATACATATTCGTGGTAACTCATATGTACTGACTACAATGTCGTATACACATTCATGATTAAACGACGTTCTAACAGACATTTTCAGACGAGATTTACATGTTCCAGACTAGTTGATCGTTTTTTATGCTAGTTTTTTATGTTCTAGACTAACTGTTGTGTCTTGGAGTACTTTGTTGTTATATACACGTATTTCTACCATTCATTTAGATTCATATCCTTACCTTCAATGCAAAATAAGGCTAAATATGTACGATATCTACACATCTATGATTTTCACCCTCGATTAATGCATTCCGGACAAGTTCTTGTTCCAAAAAATGATCATCATATTCCAAACAAACTAAATCTTTCTGAATTATGATTTATCACTATCTAAATCAATAAAATATTAACAAAACATATAATTATAGACAATTTACCGGTTACCTATAATACTGCAATATTTTTATTATCACCCATAATATTGCAATTTTTTATCATCTAAAACAGTTTTCTTCAACAAAGAGAGTCTAATATACTATTTAGAGCGGATACCATATTCTGGAAAAAAAATTATTAGGTGCCAATGTAGCCAGATCGGGTATCTGACCATAACCGGATATGGACCGGAAAAATATAACAAGTTATAAGAAATCAGATTATTTTTTAAAATTTAATTGACTTGACATGTGGTTAGTTTTTGTTAATATTTATTAATTACTTACTTTATTGAAAAGAAACAATATTATGAGTTTACTTTATTTTTGAAGTTTTTTTGCCAACATAAAAAGGCAAAAAGGTATTGATTTGAAATGGGAAGAACGATATATAAATGGCATTGGATGCCTTTTAATCTGAGCAAGTCTACTGCTTTTGGCTTTTGCCCTTTTTCACTCCAACCAACTACATACTTTAGCTTTTATTCAAACCATTACGATTATCTGATTAAGTTTTATTCTAGACTTTTGATTTAAATTGTATCTTCTTCGTTATTTCATTTATATAAACAATATTTTTTTAGCATATAAACCATACTAAATGTGATAAGAACATTATGGTAAGTTAACATTTACATTTTAATTGTACCATAATTACTATGCTATAAGAAGGAAAACGGATATTAATTTTAAATATCATAACTTTTTTTTTACTATACTTTGCTATTATTACATTTAAATTCAATTGTTGATTTAACAGAAAATATTAAATGCGATTTCCTTCGGCATTCATATATACCAACTTTTTTTAGAAACAAAATCTCTACTAAATTTGTTGATGCAATAGATTTGCTTGTGAGATACCTTTTATTATTCACAAATTAAATGACTAAATATATATTTATTTAAATCTTTTAATTAAAAAAGGGAGCTATACTATTACTAGCTATTCTCAATTTCTCATTGTGTACAAAATTGCTACCCTTCAACTAAACTAGATTCCGGCGACCAGAAAATGTAGGCTGATCTGTGGAAATTCCAGAACTGCCCTCAGCGGAACCTTTGTGTTTGACTTTTGACTGAATGGCCTCACCATTTCCGTTACATCCAGCTTCTCCGGCCACCGGTAATCGTTTCATCTCTGACCGACGTTATTCTCAACCCGATTAGGGTTGACATTACCTCCGCCGGCGATGACATTGTGAAACCTCATCAGCTGTCGACACTCCTTGTGGTGTCGCATTTTCCAGTCCTGTGCCTGACATGCTCGTGAACAGTAGTTCACGACACCACACGCCGCGCACCGGCGAAACTCCTGCATCCTCGTCTCCGGTCGACCGCAACCAGCATGAGAACATATGAGCAATTCCGGACTAGGTACCCGATTGGCGAACCAACTGGCAAGAAAACGGTTGGCCGGATGATATTCCGGAATGACGTTGCACCCGAAATCACTCAGTAACGGACACCCAGGGATCAGGGTGTTCCCACGGCGGATGAGGACCGGGTTCAGCTTCAGCCAGTCACCGGGAATTAATGTCGATGGGATTGTCGACCGAGCTACTGCTAGTTCACGGGCGTTAGCTTGAACGAGAAACCGCCGGCCTTCGGTTATGTTTTGAGTAACGCCGTAACCGTCTTGGAGACAATGGCCAAGTTCCCGGAGGGCGTCAATGTGACCGAGAAAAGCCGCACGGGCACATAGAGAAACGCCGCCGCCTAAGTCTTTTTTTGACTTCGAGCCGCCGCTACCGTTAAAATGGATGACGGCAAGTGAGTACAACGCCGGAGCGTGCGAACTCATCGCCGCCTTCGCCATAAGAGATGCTCCATTTTGCCAGTTTTGAAAACAGTAGAATCGAATCTGTGTTTCAAAATAACAAAACTAATCAATATTACAAACTGTTTATAGATTAAAATCAACACAAAACATGAAAAATGACCAACCATGCCCAGTGTGTAACAAGCTTCAACATTGCCGGCATCGGAACACCGTTTCAGAAACCGATGTGCAGATTCAGACCAATTCTTAGCTGTGACGCCAAATGTTTCTGCCGAAGCTTTTGATAACACAGACGAATCATACCCCAAACCTCTGAATCTCTTGCATCTGTTTCACAATATCAACACAAATTAAAGAATAAAAAAAAAAAAAAAAAAGACTTTTAAATGTCTTTCTCAATTGAAAATTTCAAAATACACACAAAGTCTTTCCAATTTCGATTCCTTACGTTGCTAAAACGGCCAGAAAGTCGGCCGGACAATCAGCTCTGGATCCGACGAATGTAAGAATAGAAAGAACGAGTTCGTCCGGCAGCCTATCAAAATTATCAACGCCACCAGACGACGGTTTCCCTCTTTTCCGGCAGTTCACCTTCCCTACTCCGGTCAAATCACGACCTTTTCTCTTCCGACCACTGATGTTATTGTTATCCTCCACCGGATACAAGTTCCCACTGCGAGTTCTCATTTTCGAAAATTTTCCGGCGAAAGAAACCCTTGAGAATCTGTAGTAAAACGACAGTGATTGGCGTTGAAACAAGGATTCGGTGACTTTATATAACGGCAGAGAATCGAATATCGTGTGTAAATTACCAAAAACACCCTGGGGCTTAACTCAGTTTTGTCTTTTTGTGTTTGTTGAAGAAGAAAAAATGGTTGTCAATCGGCGGTTTTAAAACTAAAATTAGAAAAGAAAAAATAGTAGTCAAGCGGCGTTGACTGGATCCATTGGTCCGTTACGAAGTTGTACCTGGTACGCTTTGTCTGCTTGTAAGACTACTGAAACAAATAGGCACAGAAGATAATGGGAAGAGATAAGGAAGTCAAATATCAGTCTTCGATTCCTCTTCTTTGTACAATTTCAAAAAAAAAAAAAAAAAAAAAAAAAGTTAATAAAAATGTATTTTTATGAGTTTTAAACCAACGCATTAAATAAAAATATTTATTACTCAAGTGTTATATTTTTATATTAATTACTTTATATACTAAACGTTAATATATATATATCTTATATTGTAAGTTTCAGATTTTCCTGTATAAGTTATTATTATAAAATTTGCAAATACAGTTCTTTGTAAAACGTAACTACGGGAGTTTGTTGATATGCGGTGGTCATACATGTGAAAACGTGAGACGAGTATTTTGGATTGCACAATACTCATGTGTGATGTATTAGATAAAAATATTTTAAATATATATAAAATTTAATCGTTAATTTAAATAAATATATGAAATTCTATCACCTTATAATTTATATTAATTTTATTTTAATTTGTATTCTAATATTATTAATTTAATGTAATTAAAGTGACAAATTTAAATTTTAAAATTTGAAATTAAAAATTAGTAAGTTGACAAGCGGCATACATTAATTATGAGGTATAATAGGATGACACATGACATAAGAATAATAAAATCTACATTAATTATGAGGCTTAATATGATGACACATGTCAAAAGGAGATTAAAATTATTCTTTTATTAGAATAAGGATATGTATATCGTTTCGCTTCTTGATGATTAAATTTTATATTATCTTCTTTTCATATTTAGTTTTTATTTTTGATTTTTAAAGTTTTTGTTTTTTAATTTTGATTTTAAATATTTTGTTTTATATATAATATTTGATACAAAATATATGAATGAATTGTTTTTTAAATGTCTTTTCATTGTTATAAGTTTTATTGAGTAATATATAACCAAATAAAAATATTTAAGGTAAAGTTGAAAAATAAATACTTCAAAAGTCAAAAGTGGATAATAAATAATGAAATCTCCGATAAAGTCATAATATTTTGAGTCAGTTTACGATTTAATCTCAACTTTTATCTTTTGAACAGAAAAGTCCCGATTATTTTATATATTGTCCAAATTAATGAAATGGTTCTTATTTTTTATCAATAGAAAATAAAAAACTACTGTATAAAATTAGATAACCAGGACTTTTCTGTTCAAAAAATAAATGTTGGAATTAAATGTAAATTAACCTAAAGTATTAGGATTTATCGGAGATTTCCCCAATAGATATAGGACATGTGGAGTAAAAGACATGAAAAACAACAATAATAACTTTATTGTTTTAACTACCGTCGATTAAATAACAGTTAGTTCTAAAAAAAATCAACTAACTTTACTAGGTTTTTATCACTAAAGCATCTCAAGGTATAAAATTATCTCATCTCATTCTCTAGATTGAATTAGTGTTTGAAACTCTATTTAAATCCGATTTTTTTTTTTGAAATTAGTTATTAAAATTGAATTCCTAGCTTAATCTAAGATGTCGTTTGGTTCGCTGGAATCCATTGGAATCAGATGAAATTGGAATCTAATTCCATCATTTTCCCTTGTTTGGTTCAATCTTTCAAAAGGAATTAGATTCCTAATTGAGTCAAATATTCCTTCCAACGAGGGAAAATAAACTCCATCCAAAAACTTAATGAATTAAAATTCCTTTCAAATAAGAATTTTTAAGGTTACCATATTACTCATTTTACTTTTAACACTACATATGAAACCTGTCTATCGCCGCGACCACCGCCACCTCCACCTCCTCCACCACCCACCACCACCGCTACACACCACCACCACCCACCATCACCACCAACGGTACCTCTGTTACCACTACCCTCCACCTACCAGTATCATCACCTCCACCACTGCCACCGCTACCCACCACCTTATCACCACTTCCTCCACCACCACAAATCACCACCGTTACCACCTGCTAGACACCACCTCTACCACCACCGCCACAACCACCCAAAACCAATACTATCATAATCACTATCCACCTCTACCGCCATCACCACCTCTACCACTACACTACCTTCCACCTCCACCACCGTGACCATACCATCACTGCCACCACCACCGTCATCACCTCCGCCACAAACACCAACACCTTCGCCACCATCTTCATCACCACCACCGTTACTACCACCATTTCCACCTCCATCACTACACCACCCACCACCTCCGCTATTACTCATGACTGGCACCATCACCATCATAATTACTAACATCACCATCGCCATCACCTCCGCCACTACCCACTATCACCTCCGTCGTCATCATCACCACTATTTCCACCATCAACATCATTGACACCGTCACCATCATTTACTAATTTTATAATTTGTATAATATATTTTTGCATATAATTTATAAAACGAAATAAAAAAGCAAAAAAAGAAAAAGAAAAAAGAAAATCTTGTTATTTTATATTATTTCAGTTCCATTTTCTGTCAACCAAACATAATATGGAATTGGATTCAAATTTCATTTATGTCAACCAACCAGAATATAGAATTGGATTGCAATTCCTGATAGATTCCAATTCCTTAACAAATTCCAATTCCATCAAAAACATTATGCGAAACAAACGCCACCTTAGGTTTTTCCATGAATCTAAGGTCCAATTTCCAATGTATTGGTTGTTTGGATTGATGAATTTAATTGAGTCATTAAACTCTAGTTTTTTTTAATAGAAACTTGAATTGCATCTTATACTTATACTTGTATGTATGTTTTGATATTAGTGACATGTAATGAAGCACCAATTTGTCACCATTTCTCCATTGGAATGGTGATTTCATTTCTAGATAATGAAACTTGGACTTGAATCCAAGCTGGTGATGATCTGTACATTAGTTATTAGAACTTGCACCTTAGATTAGATCATTGATCATGTATTCAAATTATTGATCCTACTTATGGAGTTGATTAATTAAAGTAATCATGATTCATTAGTAATTCCTTTAGACATTGTGGTGGTGATGGTTAGAATAGAGATTTCCTTTGGAATTCATTAATGGAAGTAAATGAAATGGTTTAAAAGAAGTTATGGCAACTAATGTTTTTAGAATCAAACAAATGAGTTTTCACAACAAATCATAAGAGAATGGATACATAAGATAAACTAAACAAACTATAAGAGCTCATTATCATCGTATATTTGTCAAGTGTCTTTATTCCATAGTTGGAATTAAGTGTATAATTACCTATAAATAGGAATGGATGACTCCATTATTAGAAATAAAGAAGCATAATCACTTATATGAAATAGAAGCATTAAACAAGTGTCCTAATAACAATATATGAATTTTAATTGTGGATTGGATTGCACCTATGGTTGACATTATTGGAGTTTATGTCTATAACCCCTATTAGTGAGATTTTAAGCATTATATGGACTTGGGATGTTTTAAAGGACTAGATGTATTACTTCATGAGTATGATAAAGTCTTTATTACATCTTACAAGTTATTAGCCTTGCAAGTTGGAATGCAAAAGACCTACAACATATAGACAAAGTGCAATGCTTAAAAGACAAAATCAGAAAATCTACACCTTTTGGGTTGTATAGGTTGTGCTGTAACTACTAAAATAAATAAGATAAATAATTTGTTATTTTATTTATTGATTAAATTCAAAATAAGTAAATAGAAAAGGTTATTTATTAAATTAAATTAAATATTTTATTTAATGTAGTCAAATTAATTAAGTATTGATTAATAAATTGACTGGATTAAGTTATTAAACTCTTTGGGATGAATAACATTTTTCTAGAACAAATATATATATCTTAAAAAGAATATCGTCCAAATCATATGGTTCAAGATAAACGGTTTATCTTTTATCACATTAATTTGATTTTTTCTTAAAGAATCCCATTGTGGTTAAAAAAACAAAGTCAAAATTTTATGATGATGACATTTTCATTAAATAGGTCGTTTTAATATCACTGTTTTATATTCTATGAATATGGGACATCATAAAATGTAGAAAATATGATAATTTTACGAAAAAAACCTATATGATTGTATTGCCCACAGATTCACGCTACTAAATTAAAATAGAATAAACATTAAAAAATGACATTTTTATAGAAGTTATTGAGAGTTGCGACTGCAACAACAAACAGAAGATTGTCCTTACAACCCGACAACTAAATACTGAAGTATTAAGCTAGTGGAAGTTATTGGCCGTTACCATACCCAAAGGAGAAGCTAATAAGATGTCATGGGAAGACTTCCTTGTGTAACTGAAAAGAGAGTACTGTTATGAGCAAGCCCTTCTGGAGATCAAAAATGAATTCTAGAATCCGAAGAAGGGCAACACGAGCTTCAGCGAGTATGCTGCAGCTTTTACTGAGAAGATGAATGTAACGCCCTGTTCCGAATCAATTCCTAATTTGAGGTTGTGGCCCTGAAGAGCGGTCATCATAAAGAGTAGGGCCTTTGAAAAGTTAAGATCTGGGCCCATTTGAATGTGGGTATGTAACGCCTGATTCATGGTACGCATTTTATTATAATTTATTCATTTTTGAAGAGCTACTCAACGAGTTGGGAGCCCCAAACTCGTCGAGTAGAAACAAGATTAGACGTGGGATTTAAGTCGCCCACTCGACAAGTTGAGAAGCCTTGACTCGACGAGTAGCGTTGTCAGGATGAAACCCTAATTTCAGGGTTTTGCACCATATTTAAGCATCTTAATCCCCATATTATGGCCTCATTTCCAGCCTCCAAGTCCCGAACCCTAATCCACGAAACCCTAGAGCTAAGTGTGAGCTTGTTAGCCATTTTTAAGTGATCTTTGTATGATTTGAAGCTTGTAGAAGAAGAATAACCTAGAGGATTCCAAGAGAAGATTGTAGATCCAAAATCAACATCTCATCCTCTTCCTTTTATAGTAAGCAAGCCTCAACCTTGCCTAATAGCTTGTTAGATCTCTTCTTTGTCACTTTATGGGGGTTTTTGGTCCAAGAAGCTTAGTCCTTGGGATATGGACATCCCAAGTGACCAACCTTTCAGATCTAGGGTCTAGAAGGGGTTTCATGGCATAAAGGTGCAAACTTTATGACCATGGAATCCCCATGCAAGCTTTAAGGTGTTATTATGGACTTTTAAGCCCCAAAAGGCCATGCAAGGAAGAAAAGTTAGGAGCTTTACGTGTTCAAATGATGTCTAAGGCCAAAATCTATGTTAGTATGCTTTAGTTTGGAGTATTATGGCTTTTAGACCAAGATCTTTGTCCTAGAGAACTAGGGTTTTAGCTAAACCCATTAAGAAGGACTAATAACGGGTAAAGTTGGAAACTTTACCCTTAAAAGGGCATTTCCAGTGTGTAGATGAAGTATGGAGCTTAGATCTGAAGAGTAGGGGCTTAATCCTTTAAGATGACCCAAACAGACTAAGGAACTCGGCGAGTCCAGAGAGGGACTCGACGAGTTGAGTCGTTTTGTCCCCATGTTGTACAAGGTAGAACTCGGCAAGATTGCGAAGGGACTCAACGAGTTAATTTGCCAAATCGCGACTATGAGTAGCCAGGGAACTCGACGCGTCAGGGGGATGACTTGACGAGTTGAATCATGATTTCAGGGTTTTTGATTCATAGAACTCGGTGAGTTGATGAGTCAACTCGGCGAGTTGGGTCAACCTAGGACGTTGACTTTGACCAGAGGTAAAATGGTCATTTTACCCTAAGAAGGATTATCAAATTTTGACTAAGTGTTATTGTGATAATGATAGTCGAAGATTTGTTAGAGCAGCCGTCAGAGATTCCTCACGAGAGACCTCACATCTAGCTTAAGAGGTGAGTTTTCCTCCAGTAGGAACATACTGAAGGCACCAAGGTTGACCTGATTATGTATGATAGTATGTTCCGGATTAAGGTCCGATGTCGGGGGGGGGGGGGGGGGGGGGCGTATGTAGGTTTATATGTTTCCCAGATTTCGATCCGATGTCGGGGCGATACCTGAAGAATGTTAGTATGCTTGATGTTTTTGTGATTCTTGCATGTATATGTATTTGTATGTTTCCGGACTACGATCCGATGTCGGGCGGGGTCCGAGGAATATGTATATGTTATAGTTAAGTGGTTATCCTAATGTTATGTGTATTAGTATTTATGCTCGTATGTATGTCGAGCTTTGCTCGATGCCGGGCGAGGCCCGATGTCGGTCGGGGCCCGATGACAGATGCAGTCTGATGTTGGGCGGGGACCGAGGTAGAAAGGCTGGGCCCAATGTATGTTGTATGCGATTATGTGATTATGTGTATGGTATGTGGTAATTTGGGGAGACTCACTAAGCTTCATGCTTACAATTTTCAGTTTTGGTTTCAGGTACTTCCGATAGTAAGGGGAAGAGCTTGGGATGAGTGCATGGCACACACCACAATTTTTAGCCTGGGAGGATTCACTCTGGTATTTTGATTTATGATTTGGATACAGTTTTTTGACATGATATTATGAGATAGATTTATGAGTTTTATATGATGATGACTATGGTTTTCTTAATAATTAAAAACGAAATTTTTGGATCGTGTTTTTGGGATGTTTCAAGTTGGTATCAGAGCCTTGGTTTGAGGGATTCGGTCACACTCTCAGGTGTGTTTGAACTCAAACTATGGAATTGGTATGAAAATTTTCAAAAGAAAATCATTTTTGTAAAAAGAACTTTGAAAAGAGAAAAGGGTGTGGTGCATGCAATCAGCCAAGCTCAAGTAAGTACTCCCAAATTACCCATACAAGTTATGTTATGATATGATTATGAGAAATGCATGCCAAATTAGGAATAAGGATCTAGCAAGGATGCATTATGTGCCTGTTGTATGTGTATCAGCTTAATGAGAACTGCATGCTAGATTAGGGCTAAGGATCTAGGAAGGATGCGTTATAGACCTGTTATATGTATCTCAGCTTTATGAACTACATGCTAGTATAAATTAGGCAAGGATGGACTGAATGAGATATGCTTGATTATGTTTTCTCAATGCTCGAATGTTGCTTGCTTTGTGCTTTTAGGAGTTCTACTTATCTTTTACTAACTAGTAAAGGAATATGTTAAGTTACATATTGCCAGGACTAAATAATTTCAGAAGGTTAGGTCTATCTCTCTTGCGCAGCTCTTGTCTGAGTCCAACCCTTGTAGGGTAGGACCTCTCATTCAAAGAATTATCTAGTCTTAGTAATATGTAATAGTATTCACGGGCTAGTTAGGCGAGATAGCAGGGACTTCTTATGCAACTGATGGCGGAGAGTGGGTCGGTGATTACCCTAGGGCAAGCCTAGGATGAGATTAGCGCATGAAGCAGTAGTAGTAGAAGGGACTTTGTGGAGTCAAGGCAATTCTTGAGGAATGTACGGATAGATGTGGAAGGTAGTATGGGCTCGTACTACTGAAACTAGAGGATCCGTACTCGAATCAAGGAAGGATGAGATGAACTCAGGAAACTTGTAGTATGTGAGATCCCTTGAGTTATGATGTGTATACTGATGTTTGTTATAATGTATTTTCAGTATGGTGACATTACGCACTAGGCCAGTCGGTGGTTTGGGTGCCAGTGAGGGATCAGGCTCGGGCTCTGGAGCCGAGTAGCTAGACGAGCAGAAGATGGATTTCATTTCGTCTGAGGTCACATGCAGTGTTATGGACCAGACTCATGTGATCTTCGACACAATCAAGGAGGGTATTTTAGAGCTGTTGGGTGAGAGTTAGAGTGCATTTCGCACGAAGGTGGCAGCCATGATGGGTTCGCACACACTGACATTCAGGGAGTTCAGAGCATGTGGAGCTCCCGACTATCATGGGGCTCGGGACTCCATTGCTAGCACTAGATGGTTGGCTGATGTCGCCAATGCTTTTTGTACCAGCAGATGTCCCGAGGGGGACAAGGTTCGACTTACTTCCTGCCTTATGAAGGACAGGACACGAGACTGGTGGGAGGAGGTCGGAAGAGCCATTGGAGATAATGTAGTTCTAGATGCGACGACTTGGAGTGATTTCTCGGCCAGGTTCAGGGCCGAGTTTGCACCTGTGATAGAGGTGCAACAGCTTGAGAGGGCCTTTCTCGTTTTACAGTACGTGGCGGACGAGGAGATGAAAATGGCCCGTTACATGAGATGCTGCAGAGTGATATCCGCCAGTCTGTGAGCCGAGGTGGCTGCACTCGCTCCTGCAATGTTGAGGATTACAGATGGCCGTCAGGGCCGGGAAGAGGCACCTACGACGAGGAGTAGGGCTTTTTAGCTTACTACAGAGGAGGTACATGTTGCTCCCGATGTTGTGACGGGTATGTATTCTCTCCTAATCTCTTTATTTGTATTAATTATTGCTTATGTTTACTTGTTTTGTTATAGGATCGTTCTTAGTGAACGATATATCAGCTTTGGTAATGTTTGATTCAGGGGATACCCGATCTTTTGTGTCGCTCGTGTTCAACAAGCGATTCATAGGGGTTCCGAGGGAGCTGGATTTCCCACTTGATGTGGAGATAGCAGATGATAGGACTGTTCGGGTTGCGAGGGTGCATCGGGGATGCACACTACAGTTGTTCGATGAGCAGTTTTCTGTGGATTTGGTTCCTATTCCCATGCGAGGGAATAAGGTTATAGTGGGTATGGACTGGTTGAGCCCCAATTGGGCAGTAATCGACTGCGAGCAGCAGCTAGTTAGGGTTCAGACTCCTAGTAGGGGAGGGTTAGTGATCCAAGGTAAAAGGCCGCAACTTGGACCGACTGTGTATTCAGCAGCGAGAGCGAGGCGCTACTTTCAGCAGGGTTGCGCAGGGTTTGTCGCCTATGTTATGGATACCCAGGATAAGGGTAAGGCGACAATGGATGATGTACCGGTCGTGCTAGAGTACCCGGATGTATTCCCAAAGGATTTGCATGGGATACCTCCAGAGAGACAAGTTGAGTTCAGGATTGACCTAGTCCATGGTGCGGCTTCAATAGCCAAGGAACCATATTGGTTGAATCCTCTTGAGATGCAAGAGTTGTCTACATAGCTGCAAGAGCTGCTAGACAAGGGATTTTATCAGGCCGAGTAGTTCTCCATGGGGAGCCCCGATCCTGTTTGTGAAGAAGAAGAACGAGTCACATCGCATGTGTATAAACTACCGGGAGCTGAATAAGGTAACGGTGAAGAAACATTATCCCCTCCCGAGGATTGATGACTTGTTTGACTAGCTACAGGTCACATCTTGGTTCTCTAATATTGATTTGCGACTGGGTTATCACCAGATGGGAGTCAGGGACGAGGATGTGTAGAAGACAACTTTTAGGACTCACTATTGTCACTATGAGTGTGTGGTGATGCCGTTTGGGCTCACCAATGCTCCAGCCGCGTTCATGGATCTCATGAAACGCGTGTGCAAAACAATGTTGGATCGGTCCGTGATAGTCTTCATCGATGACATCTTGGTTTAATCCAAGACTCAGGAACAACATGAGGAGCACCTAAGGGAGGTGCTGGAGACACTGGGGAGGGAGAGACTTTTTGCAAAGTTCTCCAAGTGTGAGTTCTGGTTGCACGAGGTGCAGTTTCTGGGGCACTTTGTTAACTAGAAAGGTATTTTGGTCGATCCGACCAAGATAGAGGTCGTGATGCAGTGGGAGGTTCCGAGGTCTCCATATGAGATTCGGAGTTTTCTTGATCTAGCGGGTTATTACTGAAGATTTATCCAGGACTTCTCCAAGATCATTGTTTCTTTGACCTGACCGACCAAGAAGTCGGTGACATTTTGCTGGGGGCCTGAGCAGCAGGCAGCCTTTGAGACTCTTAGACATCGTTTATGAGAGGCACCGATTTTGACATTTCCGGAGGGAGTTGATGACTTCGTGGTTGGTCACATAAGTGACAAGATGCACGAGGGGGCGTGCAGGGCAGGGAGTTCGGGTTGTTTCAAGTGCAGACGAATTGGTTACATGAGCAGGAATTATACAACTACCACCACCACCACAACAGTTTCTGTTCTGATTTTCTTTCAGTGCAATTAGAGGGGCCACAAAAAGGCCTAGTGTCCGAGTTTAGCAGAAGCATGATACGTGGTTAAACTCACTCCTGCCACGTTGAGGATTACAGATGGCCGTCAGGGCCGGGAAGAGGCGCCTACGGTGAGGAGCATAGCGTTTCAGCTTACTACAGAGGAGACACGTGCTACTCCTGATGTTGGGACGGGTATGCATTCTCTCCTTATCTCTTTATTTGTATTGATTATTGATTATGTTTACTTGTTTTGTTATAGGATCGTTCTTAGTGAACGGTATATCACCTTTGGTATTGTTTGATTCGGAGGCTACCCGATCTTTTGTGTCGCTCGCGCTCAGCAAGCGATTCGTAGGGGCTCTGGGGGAGATGGATTGCCCACTTGATGTGGAGATAGCAGATGACAGGACTGTTCGGGTTATAGCAGATACCATACACGTCGGGCTGGGTATTTACCCTAAATGGAGGAGCGGTAACATGGAAAAGTTCCAAGAAGGAGACCGTAGCTGATTCAACATGCGAATCAGAGTACATAGGAGTAAGCGAAGCATTGAATGAGGCGATATGGTTGAAGAACTTCATCGGAGACCTTGGAGTTGTACCAGCCATAAAGGAGTCTATGGAGATTTTCTACGATAATGAAGGCGCGGTTGCCTTGACCAAGAAACCACGGGATCATGGGAGATCCAGACACATCAACAGAAAATACCACCTCATCAGACATTGGGTAGAAGAAGGACTCCTCGTTGTAAAGAGGGTATCGTCAGAAGAGAACCCTGCAGATCCCCTCACAACGGGTCTGAGTAGGATTAAGCCCGTTCAGCATGCGAGGAGCATCGGTCTGAAGGACGATATTAGTTTTAGTGATTAGATAGATATTTTAGAAACTTGTAATAGATAAATGTAATTGACATTTGATGACTAATTAATAGAGATTTATTTTTGGGTAATGTTTACCATCTTGTGTCAATTGTTTACTATTGTTTCTCTTTTGCATGTTTTACTTCCTGAATAATTAGATTGTTCAAATTATCCACATTCAATCACACTTTGGAAGTAAGTGGTGAATTAAGACAGTCACCAATGCTCCAGCCGCATTCAATCACACTTTGTTCAAATTGTTCAAATTATCCACATAGCAAACGTTTCCTGCAATGTTCATGAGTACTCCTGAAATAGGATTTGAGTATTGGATTAAACCCACGCTCATTTGAATTACTTCATGGAATTTATCATGAGTAATTGTGAGACGATAATATCAAATAATCTTTAAACCGAGATATATGAATTGTTGTTTACGAGTTGGTTGTGCTTTGATAATGCGTAAATGCATCAGTAACGTGATGTTATAAACCGTATTGTTATGTATGATTTGATGAGTAAATAGTACAAGCATAAAAGTTAAAGTTTATCTGTTCCTTTTATCCCAAGGAGTAAAATCGATATCTTGGGCCCCTCGATGACTTTGTATTGAATTATGTGTCGGGCTCGGTCAGGACTGAATTGATGTGTTCAATTAAGTTTGTTGTCAAACAAATCTGAAATCGGGAAACAAACTGTTGGACATTGAAAATGACTATGTTCCATGTCTTTGTCCACATGATATCTTGTATAAAGGAGGATTATATGACCCCTTATCTAAAGGACGCGTCATTGACTAGGTCAGAGTTTGCCAACGACTTTTGAAAGCTACTATTGCTAATTAGATTCTGAAGTCGTGCTTGCAATTATACTTATTAGACATATCCAAGTGGGAGACTATCAAATTGTGTGTCTAAGCCCATAAATATAATTGGTATGTACTTGATTTGATAGTAGCATGGTCCTTTGGGGTTGCCTTCACCAAAGCAACTTGACATGAAGATTTTTGGAGAAAGTGGTTAATAAATGATTTATTATTATATTATAAAAATATTATATTAATTTGAAATCATATTATTTAATTAGTATTTAATCAGAATTAATTTGATATTAATTTTGGGATTAAAGGAACTAATTAAAAGCACGGGGACTGGTTTTGCAAATCAATGATAGTTGTAGAGTTGGGCTGATGGACTCCTTTAGAAGGGAGTGGACGAAATCTATAGGAGGCCCTATAGAATTTTGCCCAAGGCTTTTATTGTGGAGGTCCATGGACTGCTTAAGGCCTAAGTAAGGAAATTAGGGTTTCCACCTGAAAACCCTAGCAGCCTTAGCTATATAAAGACCCCCTAGCATATGATTTTCGGCCATTATGCTTTCTTAGGTAATCCTAGCCTATTTTCATAGTGTATTACCTCCTCTCTCATTCATCCTTTGCTATTGGTGTTTGTGACTCCATTAGAGGTGCAACACTTGAGGCACTAAGCTTTCAAGAGTCAAGATCATCCAAGGAATTCTTGTTATTACTAGATAGCAAGCAAGGTAATCTTATAACCCTAGTTTTCATATGGATTTCGAAATTGTATGCTAGTATTAGGGTTATTGCTTTGGAATTTCTATTTTCATGCATAACTAGTGAAAAACTTAGATCCAAAGCATTTAGGGTTGCATGATCACATAGGAATGTAGATATGCTCAAAACCCATCATTTATGACATCCCAAGCTTTTATAAATCAATGAAAAACATTTATTCAGAAATACTTTTACGGGACCAATTCCGCATTTATAAATAAACTCTGTTTTAAATAAGCATAAATAAAACAGTTTTTCTAGCCGAGAAAATTAGGGATGTCACAGTTAGTATCAGAGCATTAGCTTAAGCGAACTAGGAATATTTGAGGATTTCTAGAATTAAAATTAGAATCTTAAGCAATGATTGTGAGACGAGTGCCTATTTTATTTTAGGTTGTATACCTAAATTGACACAAGCACTAGCTTACCTTAGGATAAAATATCTAATTTTCTGTTATATGTTAAATGATTTATTGCATGCTTTAGCTTGCCTAAATTTCTGTTACTTAATTAGATCTAAGGTCTGTTGCCGGCCTTGATTAGGAAATTTTATGTGTTCAGGCTTCTAAACGTTTAATTACAGTATTAGATCTGGCATATAACTTTTCGTAGCGATAAGGAAGATTATGCGTCTAAAACATAATTAAAACCGTCCCTATCTATATTCTCGTCTCAATACAGTGAACATCTGCTTTGGTGTATACAATGTCATGGTGAGAACACATAGTGGATTTGGAAAAAGTAATGAAAACCAATAGCCTGAGCCTCGTATAGTCGAGTGTGTACCAAAGGCAATACCTTCACACAGACCAATCACAATGCCAATGATACAAGCAATGTTAGCTCGTCATATGCAAGAGACAAGGCGTTTATTTCTTGGGAATAGGGATGAACCTACTGTATCCACCATTCAACATGAGCTGGAAGAGGAATTACAATTGAACTATTAGGCAGACTAAGCCCCAAGTAACAAGGAAGAACAATCATGATGATAGGATTGAGAGAAATGTATGTAAGTATAAGGATATCATGGCTGCCAAAACAACTAGTCTTTCTAGAACCCAAACACTAGTAGAAGTCATGGACTGGATCTCCAAGATGGAGATGGTGTTTGAGAGTTATGATTGCAACAATAAATAAAGGATTGTCCTTGTAGTCCAATAGCAAAAGACTGAAGTATTGAGCTAGTGGATGTTATTAGTTGATACCATGTCTAAAGGAGAATCTAGTAAGATGTCATGGGACGACTTCCTTCTGCAACTGAAAAAGGGAGTATTGTTCTGAGTAAGGCCTTATGAAGATCAACAATAAATTCTAGAATCTGAAGAAGGGCAAGACGAGCGTTAGCGTGTATGCTGCATCTTTTACTGAGAAGATGAAGCTAGCCCCTTAGTTCCTACCAAACTTTCCAAGGTATATCAGTTTGTCGGACACTCAGCTGCAGGGCTTCATCAGGATACTAAAACTAGGGGAAAATGGATAATAATCGAAGAATATAAAGATAGAATTGTGTGGAGGGATGAGAAAATTGACAGGGAGTGAAGCTATATGGCTAATTTCTTTAGTGCGCGCCAAACACTTCAATCCACATGTTGACCGACATGTGTCCAATTCTGGCTGGAGCCACGTCACCCCCTTCTAGAGGATATGCTCATCGTGAACATGTGTGTGACGAATTTTTTTAGAATTTCAAAATTACATAAATTCTTCATAAGGACTCCGTTCGACGTACTTTATATCCACGCATAGCTATCGGTGAGATCTACAACATTCATTTAGACTCCGTCAGCTAGTTTTGAATTTATTTATTTCACACATGCTTAGACTGTTAAAGTTAGTTTAAAATGCATAACTTTGTCATCCGACGTCCTTTTTCAACTGCCTTTATATTTTTTTTTAACTCTTATCAATGAGATCTTTAACTCTCGTTTGATCATTTCGGCTGAAAATCAACCGATCTAAATTTCGATTTTTGAGTTGTATATTAATACACTGAATCTTAGAAAAGTCATAACTTCATCTAATGAAGTTGGATTTGGACGTTCTCTATATACACACTCTGGATTTAACGAATACTATGACTTATGTTTAGATTGCTAAGGATAAAAAACCATCTATCTCCGATTCACTATTTACGATATCTGTAGCCGTATCAGGTCGAACGCGAAACTTCAACGAATCATAACTCCTTCATTATAAGTCAGATTTAAGCGTTCCTTATATCTCCAAAATCCATGTCACAATTACTTTAATTTTCATCAAGGTTATTTGTCCAAATTATTCTATTTAGATGTGTGTTTTATTGTTATTTTATGATATTGCTATAAGCATGCACATAATTACACCTAAATTACAAAGTACTCAAATAATTCCTTCAAAATAGGTTTTGATTGTTGAACCTAACTATTACATCATATGATTAATGCCCAGTGGGAAATGCAGGTGTAACGTCCCAAAATTCATAAACCAAAATTTTTTGTTTTCACATTAAAGAAAACATCAACGAAACATGTTTATCAAAACTAAAGGGGAAATCATAATGTATTCATAATCATCCAAAACACATCAGAATTGAATAAGTGAAAAGTCATTGTGCGTGCAATGCTATCATCCCGAGCTCTTCCTATTCGATTCGGAAGTACCTGAAACTTAAAGTGAAAACCATAATCACGAAGCTTAGTGAGTTCCCCAAAATACCGCATACCATACATATATGTCAGCTCAAGGTTGTGCTGGGTCTATTTCACCCCCATGTCTATTTCACCCATGAGTCTATTTTAACTCAAATGTCAACTCGAGGGTGTACCGGGTCTATTTCACCCCTGGGTCTCTTTCACCCCCGAGTCTATTTCAACTCATACGTCAGCACAAGGATGTAGCGGGTCTATTCACCCTACATACATATAGAAAACAGGAACACATGCATACAACACATACATCAGGACTCACAAAGACTACAAGCACATTAATATCCTAGTGTTCTATAGTATAGTGAGCAAACTCATCTCAGTATGCTGTCAATCAATAAATGTTCGGGCTGCTGAACTGGAGAATCCCCGCACTAACCAAAAAAATAGAATCCCAATTAATAATTGGGTCATATTCCATAACCAGGAATCTAGTTCATTGGTCCAACACCTAAGGTAAAAGACCATTTTACACTTTCCTCACTAGACCTAATATTCAAGGCTCCAACTCAATGGTATCAAAAGCTAACAGTGGCCCAATTTCCTAAAGATTACCTAAAGCCCAATATAGGCCCAAATCCAAGAAGGTATAAAGCCTAACAATGGCCCAAATTCAGAAAAGCTAATGGCCCATCAACACCCAAAACCCTAGTAGCCCAAATATGGCCCAAACCATAAAGCCCAATACTAGGCATGGTAGACTACGCGTACCAGACATACACCCGACGTACTAGGCAACATGCCTGATCGAGGACTCGAACACATACACTTACATATGCCCAACGTATGTGCCCATTAAGCACTTTTTTCTTTAAGCACTTAATTCTTGCAACCAGACGTCCAAACTTCATATCCAAGCCTTGTAGAATGTCTTAATTCATAATGTCATTAACTTGAAACCTTTACTTGGCTCAAATGAACTAAAACCCTAGATTTAGCATTCTACTTTCACCAGATGGACATAAGCACATGCATGGTTGGTCCACAATCATTAAGATGTTATCTTTATGGACTAGGGACCTCAGAAACTTCAAGAGAAGCAACTCCTAACTTCTAGAGTGGAAGAAACCCACTAGATCTCATTCATGGGACCAAAAGTGACCAAAACTCCATAAAGACTAGATCTAAGAATATAATGAGCAAGTTCCAAGCTTTATACCTCAATGAAGCTAGAAATGATGAGTAGAATTTGGATCTACAAGCTCTCCTTTGATAAATGCTCCTTCTTCAAATCTCTTCTTCCTCAAAGCTCACCAACACACACTAAAACACAGACAAGGAGGGTCAAATCTTATTTAAAGGTGATAGGGTTTCTAAATGGGGCTCAAAGAGTAATAGAGGCTGAAAAATGAGGGAATCGTGGGTCTTAATGTTGCTTAAAAAGGGTTCAAACCCTAAAAAATTAAGGTTTGTCCCCTAGGTGCGTACGCCCAACATACTCCTAATTTCTGAAAATGGAAATAATGCCCTCCTCCCCCATAGGGACCAAATTTGAAAGTTATTTACACATCAAGGGTAAAAAATGAAAAGTACATTGAATCAGGTGTTAGAGTTCGTCCCTACTTGAATTGGACTTCGTGCTTGAATTCTGTTGCCACAAATAACTTCGGGTAATACTCCTTCAACTCGTTTCAAGTATCCCACGTCCGTTCATGTAACGCCTGTGTTTCCAGGCTTGCCACTTTTAGCAATATAATAGTCTAGGTTAACCTTTGTAACCCGTTGTGAGATAATAATAATGTATTATTTGAGTATTATGTGTTTTGTGCTTAATTGCTTAATTATGTGGTTTGATTAATTAAGAATAAAAATAAGCGTCAAAATTTAAGTGTAAAATAAACTTAATATATTTGGTTACTGTTGTAGTAGTTGAAACGAGGTTTCCGAATATATATATATAGAACGCCCAAATCTGACTTCGTATGAGGAAGTTATGATTTATCGAAGTTCCGGCTTAGCGATATACAGCCTGTTTTACTCGATTTGAGATCGAGCGGTTGTTAGCCGAAGCAATCTAAATGAGAATCGAAGATCTCATTGTTGGTATTGAAACGATAAAAAGTTAGGCGAGAACGGACGTCAAACGAAGAAGTTATGAAATTATAACGAAAGTTTCTGTCCCGGCCTATTAAAAATAATTAATAAAAATAAAGTCAAAATTAGCCGACGGAGTCTAAACGAAAGTCGTAGAGCGTGGTCTCACCTTCGTGTGGATATAAAGAACGTCGAAAACGGAGTTCGTATGAAGAAGTTATGAATTTCCGAAGTTTATTAATCATTTTGTATTTAAATTTAAATCAAAATTCGGAAGCATTATCCGAAGGAGTCACCGATCTGATCCGAGGTACGCCCCGCGTACTCCGAGGGATGTCGACACTCGCACTCGAGCACTTCGGATACGTAAGCAATGACGTTTTGGGCAGTACGCCCCGCGTAACGCAGTACGCCCCGCGTACTCCGAGGCTCCAGCCTCCTATAAATAGGATGCGAGGGTTCCGGGTATTTTTGCCAATTCCCTCTCGTTTTCGTGTCGAAGCTCTGCGCAAAAACCCCCGAAGCTACCCCGAAGTCCCGGTATCATACTCTAGCCCCGAGGCAAGTCCCAAGATCCCGAAGATCCCGAAAAGTGCGGTTCCCGAGTCGAAGCTCTGCCCGCGAGAAGTTCGATTTTCGAGAAGATCTTCCAGATCTGCTGAGGAATACTACTTTTATAAGTCGTAGTGCTGTCCGATCATCTTCTGATCAAGTGAGTGTGTAGTTATTTCTTCTAATACAATAATACGAAGTATTTTATATAAAAAAATACGTGCTATGTGTATATATTTGGTTGTGTTATGTGTGAATGTGTATTCACTCTCTTCTATCTTATAGATCTGCTTATTTCTTTATGAGATATGTATTATGTGTGTGTGTGTGCCTCATCTGTTATGTGATATATGTGTTGATTAAAGCATGCTATACAGGTTTTCTTTAAACTATGTATACAAATGTATATTTTTATCTACTAATATGTTGGGTAGAACATGGGTAGACAGTTGGTGTGTAATAAACAGATGAGAGGCCTCGTTGTTGTTTGATTGAGTCATCTAGCGGAGTTTAGATGACGACCACTGGCTATTCTAGACAGTCTTGTGGAAACATTAGCAGGTTCGCCACCTGTAGGTGTTAATGAACTTGGGTGTTCATTCGCTGTACTCCATCCCCCTCATGGTTGCCTTATTTGACTTATATTGCTGAGGTACCCCCGAAGCATGTGTTGTCGCCCCGATGAAATATTCTTAGACTAGGTCCCTTATGTTAGTTGTTTTAGGGACATTAAAGTGAGAATAACGGGAATGGGTAATTGGGTTATTGTTGGTTGGTGAAAATTAAATATGATATTTATTGTGGGTTGAAAACCCTATATGCTCACCAGGCTCCCAAGCCTGACCCACTCAGTTTTAAATTGTATTACAGGTAGTGGCGGAAGGGCATGAGATGGATGAACCATCAAGTTGTTTTGTTTACAAGTCTGCATATGTTTATATTTGTTATATGACTTGTAATGTATTCGTTTATGCTTATTGGTCTGTATCGGAACATGACACCCCGAGTTTTGATTATAATGAAAATACATTTCTTTTATGAAATGCTTCGGTAAACAATGTTTTATCATGTTTTGTTTTTGGGAACAAATTCCGCAACTCTTTCAAATCAAAAGGATTTACTCTGAAAATATTTAAAAGCATAAATGAAAATCGGTCTTTTCTGGCCGAGATTTTGGGGATGTCACAGTTGGTATCAGAGCATTAGTTTAAGCGAACTAGGAATTTGTAGGATTTCTAGACTTAAACTTAGAATGCTAAGTGAAGTTTTGAGATGTGTGTCTGTTGTGATTTAGACACGAGCACTAGTTTATTTTAGGAAAGTTGCCTAAAATGCTTTATGTGCTAAATGTTATATGTTGCCATATATGATATTATTTGTTCGGATCTATGGTCTGTTGCCGACCGGATCTAGAAACCTTATGTGTGTAGGATTCTAAGCGTATGTCTACGTTATTAGAACTAGCATGTAAACGTTTCGGAGTGATAAGGATGATTTGATTATCTACCATGATTGAGGATCTAATTTCACCTTATTCGGTGTGTAGATCAAAATGGTGAGAACAAGAAGTGGAGTTGGAAATGCTGACGAAAACAGGAATCAACCACCAGTGATTGAGCCAATACCTGTCGTAGCAGCAGCACTAGAGCCAATAACCATGGCTGGTGTGCAATTGATGATTCAGACGATGTTGGATCGTCAGATGGATGAAACTAGACGGTTGCTTCAACAAAATTGTGAAGAACTGTCGATTCGTGTGGAAGAGCCTGAACTGAATGAAGGGCACTCGGAAGGTGGAAACTTCAGTGGGTCTGTTGGTCCAGCCAACCCACCGATAGTTAGGCAAGATAACCATGAAGGAAGGAATGATGGAATGGGATGCAAGTACAAGGACTTTTTGACTTGTAAACCATCAACCTTCAATGGAAAGGAGGATCCGATTGGGGTTATGGATTGGATCTCCGAAATGGAGCTAGCCTTCATGACGTGTGGCTGCAGAGGTAAGTTGCAAACTATCTATGCCGTGCGTCAATTCCGAGGTGGAGCTGTTCGTTGGTGGAACACTCTAGGGAAGACTTTGAGCCCTAATGAGCCACTGCAATTGTCATGGGCAGAGTTCTTGGTGCAGTTCAAGCGCAAGTTCTGCTCGGCTCAAAATCTGTTGGAGTTGGAGAATAAGTTTTTGACATTTACGAAGGGTAGCATGTCAGTGGATGAGTACACCAATAACTTCACCGATAAGATGGAGTTTGCCTTGCGTATCGTTCCAGACGAGCTGACAAAGGTGGATCGGTATGCGAAAGGACTTCCATGGGAGTACGAGGTGCCGGTACGTCAGGCACTTACTCTAGAGGCAGCTATCTGGGCTGCCAAGTCTGTGGAGAACATGATAAAGGGAAGAACCACCGACAAGGTTGAGGTTGGTGAGAAAAGAAGGTTTGAGGGAACATCTGGTTCCGGTAAAAGAAGCAAATTTTCGAAATCTGATTCGAAAAAGTTTGGAGGAAAAGGAGGCGAAGCGAAGTGGTGTGATAAGTGTAAGAAAAAGCACTTTGGGAAATGTAGCGAGGATGTGACCTGCTACAAGTGTGGGAAGGTTGGACATTTTGCCAATGAATGTCCGAACAACAAAAGGATGTGTTTTGGTTGTAATGAAGAGGGGCATATTTTGAAAGACTGTCCGAAGAAGAAGGAGGCAGCTAGGCCCAACATTCCACCAAAGCCGAAGGCAAGAGCCTTCCAGATGACACTTGAGGCTGCTAAAGATGAAGCTGATGTCGCTTCAGGTACCTTTCTCGTAAACGAATTACCTGCTCATATATTGTTTGATTCTGGAGCCAACTACTCCTTTATTTCGCATGAGTTTGGTAGAAAGCTAGCTTTGCCTGTTGATAGACTAAATAATGCTTTATTAGTCGAAGTAGCTAGTGGCAAGTTTGTACCTGTTAGCCATCGTATGAAAAACGTCTTGATCGACCTTAATGGGAATAAGTTTCTCGAGGAATTATTGCCTATCGAACTAAATGGTTTCGACATCGTCTTGGGAATGGATTGGCTTAGCGCCAATGATGCCGAAATTTTGTGCAAGAAGAAGATAGTTAAAGTAAACCCGCCTGGGAAAGATTCGTTTATGGTGTATGGGACAAACGCAGAGTGAATTCTGGAATCATTTCTCTAATGAAAGCCAGAAAGTGTTTGACCAAGGGATGTACATCATATTTAGCATTTGTGATTGATGCTAAGAAGGAAAAGAAGGTGATGCAGAGCATTCCAGTGGTGTGTGATTTTCCGGAAGTGTTCCCCGAGGATCTTCCTGGATTACCACCTGATAGACAAGTGGAGTTCAGAATAGACTTGTTACCAGGAACCACGCCAATTGCAAAAGCACCTTATCGATTAGCACCGACGGAGATGAAGGAGCTGATGATACAACTTCAGGAGTTATTGGACAAAGGTTTCATTAGACCTAGTTCATCGCCCTGGGGAGCTCCGGTGTTATTTGTAAAGAAGAAAGATGGAAATATGAGAATGTGCATCGATTATAGAGAGCTGAACAAGGCAACAATAAAGAATAGATATCCGTTGCCGAGGATTGATGACCTGTTTGATCAATTGCAAGGATCAAGCTATTTCTCGAAGATCGATCTTAGGTCAGGATATCATCAGCTAAAAGTAAGAGAGCAAGATATCGAGAAGACTGCATTCAGAACTAGATATGGACACTACGAGTTCTTGGTTATGTCGTTTGGACTAACTAATGCTCCAGCGGCGTTCATGGATTTGATGAATAGGGTTTGTAATCCTTTCCTTGATAAATCCGTGATAGTGTTCATAGACGACATTCTGATCTACTCGAAAAGCCAGGAGGAGCATGGCAGACACTTGCGAGAAGTGTTAGAAGTTTTGAAGAAGGAGAAGCTTTATGCGAAGTTCTCCAAATGTGATTTTTGGATTCGTGAGGTCCAATTCTTGGGTCACGTGGTCAACCAAGAAGGGATAATGGTTGATCCAGCGAAGATCGAAGCTGTGACGAAGTGGGAACAACCGAAAAGTCCCACGGAGATTCGAAGCTTTTTAGGATTAGCCGGATATTACCGCAGGTTTATCCAAGGCTTTTCTTCGATTGCTACTCCATTGACAGCTTTGACCCACAAAGGAGCTACTTATGCTTGGAGTGAGAAGCATAAAGAAGCATTCGAGAAGTTAAAGAAGAAGCTATGCGAGGCACCGATACTTTCTCTACCCGATGGAGTTGAAGACTTCGCTGTTTATAGCGATGCGTCTGGTGTTGGACTGGGTTGTGTTTTGACCCAAAGAGAAAAGGTGATAGCATATGCATCTCGACAGCTGAAAGAGCATGAAAAGAATTACCCGACTCATGATTTGGAGTTGGCAGCAGTAGTTTTCGCTCTGAAAATATGGAGGCATTACCTCTATGGCACGAAGTGCAAACTTTTCACTGATCATAAGAGTCTCCAATACCTCTTTAATCAGAAAGAATTGAATATGAGGCAACGACGCTGGCTAGAATTACTTAAAGACTACGACTGCGAGATACTTTACCACCCCGGTAAAGCTAATGTTGTTGCTGATGCTCTCAGTCGGAAGGTCAATCTTGAAAGGAAGAGGCCAAGAGCGTTGAAAATTGAAGTTGTCTCGACTATTGTGGAAAGTATAAGGAAAGCTCAAGAGGAAGCTTCTGAGAAAAATGACCGAAAGGAGGAACGTTTGGGTAAAACGTTGGTGTTTGGTACTAACGGTCATGGACTGAAGGTATTCCAAGATCGTATTTGGGTACCTAAGTCAGGAGGAATTAGGGATCTTCTGATGGAAGAAGCTCACAAAACCATGTACTCAATTCATCCGGGTAGCACTAAAATGTATAGGGACCTGAAACCCTACTACTGGTGGCCGACGATGAAGCTTGATGTTGCAAAGTATGTGGCTGAGTGTGTGACTTGTGCGAGAGTCAAGACACAACATCAGAAACCTTACGGGAGTTTAGAACCATTGCCTGTGCCTATGGGTAAGTGGGAAGACATTGCTATGGATTTTGTCACTAAACTGCCCAGAACAAAGAATGGTCACGACATGATTTGGGTGGTCGTTGATCGATTCACTAAGAGTGCGCATTTCATAGCGGCCAAGGAGAAATGGTCTATGGAAAAGCTTGCGAATTCTTACGTAAGGGAAATTGTGAGGCTTCACGGTGTTCCGTTAACGATTGTATCGGATCGTGATAGCCGTTTCACCTCAAGGTTTTGGAAAAGTCTACAAGAGGAAATGGGTACCAAGTTATGTTTAAGCACAGCTTACCATCCGCAGACTGATGGTCAGAGTGAAAGAACAATACAAACACTTGAAGATATGCTGAGAGCATGTACCTTGGAATTCCTAGGTAATTGGGATGAACATTTACCGTTGGTAGAATTTTCCTATAATAATAGTTTTCACTCGAGCATTAAGATGGCACCTTATCAAGCTTTGTATGGACAGAAGTGTCGTACGCCGTCTTGTTGGCTTGAGGCTGGGGAAAAGCAGTTTATGGGACCGGAGATGGTTCATCAAACTGCTGAAAAGTTAAAAATAATTAGGGAAAGAATGTTACCAGCTCAGGATCGTCAAAAGAGCTATGCTGACAAGAAGCGAAGACCGATGACTTTTGAGATTGGAGATTCGGTTTTGCTTAAAGTCTCGCCGTGGAAGGGACTTATAAGATTTGGTAAAAGGGGAAAGTTGAGTCCAAGGTTTATTGGACCGTTTAAAGTCCTTCAGAGGATTGGGAATCAAGCTTACAAGCTCGAATTACCCGAAGAACTGAATGGAATTCACAACACCTTTCATGTGTGTTATTTGAGGAAGTTCACGGGAGGAGTTCCCGATATAATTCCAATTTCTGAATTGAGAATTGATGAGAACAAAAGGTTGATTGAAGAACCAGAGGCAATTGTTGACCGAAAGACTAAGAAGTTGCGACGCAAAATGGTTGGGTTAGTGCTTGTCTGATGGAAACACACGAATGGGCCGAATCTCACCTGGGAGACGGAGAGTGACATGTTGAGTCGCTATCCGCATTTGTTTGTTGATGTGTGATTTCGGGGACGGAATCATTCTAAGGTGGAGAGAATTGTAACGCCTGTGTTTCCGGGCTTGCCACTTTTAGCAATATAATAGTCTAGGTTAACCTTTGTAACCCGTTGTGAGATAATAATAATGTATTATTTGAGTATTATGTGTTTTGTGCTTAATTGCTTAATTATGTGGTTTGATTAATTAAGAATAAAAATAAGCGTCAAAATTTAAGTGTAAAATAAACTTAATATATTTGGTTACTGTTGTAGTAGTTGAAACGAGGTTTCCGAATATATATATAGAACGCCCAAATCTGACTTCGTATGAGGAAGTTATGATTTATCGAAGTTCCGGCTTAGCGATATACAGCCTGTTTTACTCGATTTGAGATCGAGCGGTTGTTAGCCGAAGCAATCTAAATGAGAATCGAAGATCTCATTGTTGGTATTGAAACGATAAAAAGTTAGGCGAGAACGGACGTCAAACGAAGAAGTTATGAAATTATAACGAAAGTTTCTGTCCCGGCCTATTAAAAATAATTAATAAAAATAAAGTCAAAATTAGCCGACGGAGTCTAAACGAAAGTCGTAGAGCGTGGTCTCACCTTCGCGTGGATATAAAGAACGTCGAAAACGGAGTTCGTATGAAGAAGTTATGAATTTCCGAAGTTTATTAATCATTTTGTATTTAAATTTAAATCAAAATTCGGAAGCATTATCCGAAGGAGTCACCGATCTGATCCGAGGTACGCCCCGCGTACTCGAGTACGCCCCGCGTACTCCGAGGGATGTCGACACTCGCACTCGAGCACTTCGGATACGTAAGCAATGACGTTTTGGGCAGTACGCCCCGCGTAACGCAGTACGCCCCGCGTACTCCGAGGCTCCAGCCTCCTATAAATAGGATGCGAGGGTTCCGGGTATTTTTGCCAATTCCCTCTCGTTTTCGTGTCGAAGCTCTGCGCAAAAACCCCCGAAGCTACCCCGAAGTCCCGGTATCATACTCTAGCCCCGAGGCAAGTCCCAAGATCCCGAAGATCCCGAAAAGTGCGGTTCCCGAGTCGAAGCTCTGCCCGCGAGAAGTTCGATTTTCGAGAAGATCTTCCAGATCTGCTGAGGAATACTACTTTTATAAGTCGTAGTGCTGTCCGATCATCTTCTGATCAAGTGAGTGTGTAGTTATTTCTTCTAATACAATAATACGAAGTATTTTATATAAAAAAATACGTGCTATGTGTATATATTTGGTTGTGTTATGTGTGAATGTGTATTCACTCTCTTCTATCTTATAGATCTGCTTATTTCTTTATGAGATATGTATTATGTGTGTGTGTGTGCCTCATCTGTTATGTGATATATGTGTTGATTAAAGCATGCTATACAGGTTTTCTTTAAACTATGTATACAAATGTATATTTTTATCTACTAATATGTTGGGTAGAACATGGGTAGACAGTTGGTGTGTAATAAACAGATGAGAGGCCTCGTTGTTGTTTGATTGAGTCATCTAGCGGAGTTTAGATGACGACCACTGGCTATTCTAGACAGTCTTGTGGAAACATTAGCAGGTTCGCCACCTGTAGGTGTTAATGAACTTGGGTGTTCATTCGCTGTACTCCATCCCCCTCATGGTTGCCTTATTTGACTTATATTGCTGAGGTACCCCCGAAGCATGTGTTGTCGCCCCGATGAAATATTCTTAGACTAGGTCCCTTATGTTAGTTGTTTTAGGGACATTAAAGTGAGAATAACGGGAATGGGTAATTGGGTTATTGTTGGTTGGTGAAAATTAAATATGATATTTATTGTGGGTTGAAAACCCTATATGCTCACCAGGCTCCCAAGCCTGACCCACTCAGTTTTAAATTGTATTACAGGTAGTGGCGGAAGGGCATGAGATGGATGAACCATCAAGTTGTTTTGTTTACAAGTCTGCATATGTTTATATTTGTTATATGACTTGTAATGTATTCGTTTATGCTTATTGGTCTGTATCGGAACATGACACCCCGAGTTTTGATTATAATGAAAATACATTTCTTTTATGAAATGCTTCGGTAAACAATGTTTTATCATGTTTTTTTTTGGGAACAAATTCCGCAACTCTTTCAAATCAAAAGGATTTACTCTGAAAATATTTAAAAGCATAAATGAAAATCGGTCTTTTCTGGCCGAGATTTTGGGGATGTCACAATTCAGAAACCTTTCAATGCTGCCACTGCACCTTCACCAGATCCACCATCCTGTTTTGCAGAGTCTTCGTCCTCCTGTCAAGGATCGCCACTAGTCTCTCTATATAATTCAGGCGATCATCCACTTGAATATACTCCAACGAAACCACTGTGGAATCATCAACCAAGCACTTCCGTAGCTACGAGACATGAAATGTGTTATGAATCTGATTGAGCTCCTTCGACAATTCCGAACGATACGCTGCCCTCCCCATACAGGCCAAAACACTGAAAGGACCTATGTACCTGGGCCCCAGCTTGCCCCGCTTCCTGAATCAGATGACACCTTTCCAAGGTGACACCTTTAGGAGTACCATATCTCCAACCTGAAACTCTAAATCTGACCGGCATCTATCTGCATAGCTCTTTTGTCGAGTATGTATTGTCGGACCTGCTGAATGAATTCCGCCAAAGGAAGATACGTATCGCAATTACTGCCGAAATCCAATACACATGCCTGTAGCATGTCCTCTAATGTCTGGATAGTCCGGTCATTCTGACAACCAGTCTGCGAGTGGAAAGTCGTGGTGAAGTATAGACAAGTGCCCAACTCCTCGTGGAATCGCTTCTAGAACCTGGAGGTAAATCGAACATCCTTATTATATACCATAGAAGATGGTACTCTATGTCGTGCCACTACCTCTCGAATGTAAATATCGGCCAACTTCTCCACCAAAAATACTCTCCTGTATCAGAATGAAATGCGCGCTCTTGGTCAATCGATCCACGATGACCCATATCGAATCCACTCTGCACACCGTCCGGGTCAACTTTTTGATAAAATCCATCGTAATCTCTTCCCATTTCCAAACGAGAACTTCCAACAAATCCATTTTGTTGTGGGGTCGCTGATGACCTTGAATTTCCTGCAAGTCAAGCACCTCTGCACATACCAGGCCATATCTAACTTCATACATGGCCACCATAGTTGGGCCGGAGATCCCTATACATCTTTGTCGTTTCAGGATGAATAGAGAATATTCACTTGTGTGCCTCCTCCATCAATACCTGATTCATACCACCTTAATATAAAACCCACACTCTCCGGTGAAGGGTTAACAATCCCCGACTATCATAATCGAAGGAAGCCACCTAACCCACTATGTGCTCACTCTTCCGGTGCTCTTCCTTCGTCACCTCAACCCGAGCCTCTCGAATCTGGTCTAAAAGTGGGGTAATCACTATCATTTTGAGACACACATCCATGATTGAAGTCGCGACTACCTTACGAATTAGAGCATCGGCCACCATGTTGACCTTTCTCGGGTGAAAAAGGATTTCATAATCATAATGTTGCACCACATCCAACCATCTATGTTGCCTCATATTCATATTCGACTGATTCATCAAATACCTCAGGCTCTTGTGATCCGTGTAGATAGTACAAGAGACCTCATAGAGGTAATGTCGCCAAATCTTGAGGGAAAACACCACATACCACAACTCCAAATCGTTCGTAGGGTTTGCCTCATGAGGCTTCAGCTGCCTTGATGCGTAAGCAAATACATGACCTCGCTGCATCAACGAGGCTCCCAAACCTATAATAGACGTGTCACAATATACCCCAAAATCCACAACACCATCCAACAGGGTCAGATTCTGCATCTCTGTCTCAAAGTCTCAAAAACCGCCTGCTGCTTAGTCCCCCACCGAAACGTGACGGTCTTCTTCGTCAACCGAGTCAAAGGAACCGCTATCTTGGACAAATTTTGAATGAATCTCCAATAATAACCCGACAATCCAAGGAAACTCCGAATCTTAGATGGAGACCTCGGAACTTCCCAATGCATCACCGCCTCGACCTTGGCCTGATCGACTAGAATACCATTGTGGTTAACAAGGCGCCCCAAAAACCGCATGTTGTGCAATGAGAACTTACTTAGGTGTCTCTAATACCTCCCTTAGGTGATCGTCATGCTGCTCATGGGTCTTGAAATAGACCAGGATGTCATCAATAAACACAATCACGGCTTCCATCAAACATTGTCCTGCACATGCGATTCATGAGATCCATGAATACGGATGAAGCACTGGTGAACCCGAAGGGCATCACCACGAACTCGTAATGACCATAACGAGTACAGAAGGTCGTGTTCTGCATATCCTCCTCTCTCACCCTCATATGATGATAACTTGAACATAATTCAATATTGGAAAACCAAGATGCAACCTAAAGTTGGTCAAATAAATCGTCAATCCTCAGGAGTGGGTAACGGTTCTTCACTATTAGCTTAGTTAGCTCCCGATAGTCGATACACATCCGATGCGACACATCCTCCTTCTTCATGAATAGGATCAATGCTTCATATGACGAACTACTTGGCTAAATAAATCCCTTGTCTAACAGCTCCTGTAGCTGACTAGACAACTCCTGCATCTCTGGAGGTGCTAACCGATAAGGTGCCTTGGTTATCGGAGCCGCACCAGGAACCAAGTCAATCCAAAAATCCACCTGCCTTTCTGAAGGCACTCCAAGAAAATCCTCTGGGAATACATCCTGGTACTCCCGAACAATCGGTACATCATCCACAGTCGCCTTACCCTTATTCTGGGTATCCATAACACAGGTAACAAATCCGGAGTAACCCTACTGAAGATAGCATCTAGGCCTAGTTGTTGAACATAGAACTAACCCACGCTGAACACCCTCTTCCTGAATCTCCAACTCTCCCCCACTTGGGATCCAAATACGTACCAACTATCGCTCGCAATCAATTATTTCCCCATTGGGGCTCAGCCAATCCATCCCCACAATAACATTGCCCTCATGCAGAGGAATAGGAACCAAAACAATCGGTTACCGCTCACTAAACAACTCCAAGAGACAACCCCGACGAACCCTCAATACCTACACAGGACAATCATCAGCAATCTCAACCTCTAATGGACAATCCAGCTCCCCTAGAGCATCAACAAACCTCTTGGTGAGCGCAAGAGATACAAAGGATCAGGTAGCTCCCGAATCAAACAATACCAAAGAAGAGATACCGTTCACAAGGAACGATCCTAAAAAAACACACAGATATAAGCAGGAAATCCAACATAAATAAAGAGATAAGTAGAAGATACATACCCGTCACCACGTCCGGTGTCCAAGAGCCTCATCGGTTGTCAACTAAAATACCCTGCTCCTCATAACAGGCACCCCCGCCTTCCCTGACGTCCATCCGTAATCCGAAAGGTCGCCGCAGAGGGTGCTACAACTAGTCCCACTGCTGATAAACTCTGACAATCGACCTTTTTATGGCTCCTCTGATTGCATTGGAAGCAAATCAGACTCAATCCCTGGGTGGTGGCTGTATAATCCCGACTAAAATGACCAATCTTGTTGCACTTGTAGCAACTTAGACCACCATCTCTGCAAGCTCCATCTTGCGAATTTTCGTACTTGCCACAACGGCCTTAACGCTGCTAGCCCTTCGATCTCAAATCAAAAACTTGGGTCCTCTTGCCCGAACCCTCAAAACCATGAACCTGATTTGGCTTCCTCTTCTTCTCCATCTCTAGTCAATCTCCATCTCTCTGGCTCTCACCACCATATCCTCTAATGTCCTACAACTGGATATACTCACAAACTATATGATATCATTCCTCAACATAACAAGATATATCTCCTTCTTCATCTCCTCGTCCACCACATACTGCGGAACCAACAACGCCCTTTCACGGAACATAACGGTGATCTCCGCCACCGTCTCAGTAGTCTTGCGAAGGTCCTGAAACTCCTTCACCAACCGCTGGACCTCAATCACCGATGCAAACTCAACTTGAAACCTCATCACAAAATCCTCCCAAGACATAGACTCGACCGCCTCACCTCCCAAGGCGTGGCCAACCTCCTTTCACCAATCTCGAGCTCTATCTTTTAGAAGACAGGAATCAAGTCTGACCATTTCCCCCTTGAGGAAATAGCTAGTCTAGAAGGTGTTCATGACATCCGCTAACCAACCCCTGCTCACAATCAGATTCTTCTTCCCAAAGAACTTCGGCGGTCCACATGCACGGAACTCATGAAAAGTCAAAGTGCGAGCTCCCATCATCGCCACCATCTCAGAATGAAAAGCTCCAAAGCACTCATCCAAAGTCTCCAAGATACCCTCCTTGACCACACCAAGAATCACAGGAGTCTGATCAATAATACTGCGGGTAATCTCTGCTGAAATGAACTCCTACATCTGATCATCTATAAACCCGACTCCAGAGTCCAAAGCCGAACCATCACCAGCACCAGAGCCGCTGACAGAACCTCCTCGAGTGATCACCATACTGAAAATAAACCATATAAACCATCAAAACATACTCGAATAATATCATAGTCTACAAGCTTCTTGGTATCTTTGTCACTCTCCCTGACTCGAATACGGATCCTCTGCTTCTAGTAGTATGGGCCCATACTACCTTCCACATCTATCTGTATTTTCCTTAAGGTTTGGCCCAAATCCCCAAAGTTACTTCCATGACAATCCAAACAACCCTCAACAAAACAAGGTTCTTGGCACTGAATTACCTCCAAGGTTATCCTACGGCTACCACCATACAACTCTCCGCCATCAAGTGCAGAACGAACTCCCCCTAACACCCTCTAACTAGATTACAAATACAATTACAAATCACCTACACCAGATAATTCTTCAAATGAATGGTCTCACACTACAACGGTTGGACTCAAACAAGAGCTGCGCAATAGATTTAAACCTAACCTTCTAAAATTATCTACTCTCAGAAATATGTAACTTCATGTATTAGCTTACTTGTTAGCTGATGTTAATGGAAACTCCTAAAATCAAAAAGCAAGAAACATTCGATCATTGAGAAATCGAAATAAAGGCATAACCTAACAGGCCATCCTACCACTGACTGATCAGTACTAGCATGCAAGTCTACAAGCTCATACAACAAGCATATAAAGGTATCTCTCCTAGCATCCTATCATGCAAATCTTGAGCTGTGACAACCCGATATTTCGAGTCAATGTAATGTAAAACCGATCAAATTTAGGTCAAAATGTAACCTTCCTAAAATCTTATTCGGATTAAATAAAGTAATAGGAATCATATCAAGGTTTGCGTACATAAAAAGAACGTCCAAATCTGACCTCGGATGAGGAAGTTATGAATTTTTGAAGAAATTCCTTAATCACGTCATTTTAATAAATAAATAATAAAAATAATTTCGGAATTTGCCAGCGAGATCTAAACGAAAGTTGTAGATCATGGTCTCACCTTCGCGTGGATATAAAGAACGTCAAAAACGGAGTTCGTATGAGAGAGATATGAATTTTTGAAGTTTATTTAAAATAAATAAGAATTTAATTATAAATTCCCGGTAATATCCGAAGGGGAGTCATCGGATTGGACCGAAGTACGCCCTGCGTACCTTCGTACGCCCCGCGTACTGAGATCGAGGGTCTCGGATCGTCCACGTCGCACTATCCGAAGAGTTCTAACCCGTCCGACCCGTCCGAAGCTCCGACCCGTCCGACCCGACGTCCCATCCGACCCGGCGTCCCATCCGACCCGCGTACCCAGCAACCCGTCCCATCCGAACCGAGGCAGTCGAGGCTTCGGTCATGCATGACGTACGCGTACGCGCTGCGTACGAGCGTACGCCCCGCGTTCGGAGGCGGTTCAGCCTTCCTATAAATAGGATGCGAGGCTTTCCGAAAATGTTGCTCATTTCTCTCCTCTCTCTCACAACTTTGTCTCGTTTTCCGTGCCCGTTATAACCCGAAGCTCTGGTCTTTTTGCTCAAGTCCCGAGGGTCGATTTTACTCCCGAGATTCCCGAGAATCCCGAGAAAAATCCGTTTTCTGAGACGAGACTCTGCCCGGTTTTCCATCTCGCTTTCTTCAATCAATCAAGTGAGTTTCATACCCCTTAATCAACCTGTTAAATATTCTAAATGCTTTTATATGCTTTCAAAAGGGGGGGAATACAAGTTAAATACTTATAGTTATTGTTTCAACCACATGTGATTGTACTAATCACATGTGATTAATAACTAGGGAAATCAGTGGTTTTATCACTATTCAAACTATCTATCAAACTGTTTTACTTCTAAATGTTTTCCAAACCCATTTACTTTTCGAATTTACACTGCAACTGTGATTTAAACAAATGTTCCTTATACTTAATATGTTTTTAATCAAATCTATGCCTTCAAATTGTTTTATAGATTGACATCAAGTCAGTCTTTCTTTAAAAAAAAAATATACTTATGTTTCAAATGTCTTATAAACACCTATTTATGTTTTTATATTACAAATTGCATGCCCATATATGTATAGACGTATAAATAATGTTTAAAGGGCTTAGGAAGGCTATCCACCTTGTTTCCTTTTCCTCGATTTGGATGTGGTCTGATAGGATTTCGGGTGACCATCCGAAGGTCGTTTCCATATTAATTATATATCAAATATACATATATAGACATAAAAGTACTTCCATAATCATACGTACTAAACGCACTGTTAACAAGTTACCATCGGGGTAACACAGAATCATACTATTACAACTGCTAGATCAATGAGTCAGTTCATTCATGAGTCTATACTAGGAAGAGAATATATACAACTATACTAGAACAAGAAACATTTCATCACACATGCAAGAATACGATAACAAATGTGATCCACTGTATCGGAGCATGCCTTAAATGTCATGGCCCGAGTTGTAGCCAGAATTCTCTTGGAGGGAGAGCGTTGAGTTTGCGTATAGATCTATACTGGATTGACTATCCTACACCTTGCTGCTAGCTACAGCCGGACCTGCAGGTCTGCGGGTGCCAAACGTCATTCCGTTATTACGACCGTTCTTTATGTCGTTGTTATCAGTCGATAGTATGGTGCAATTATCACATTATACCTTAATATAAATCCGGTTTAAGGTAGTAGTAATTAGTACAACAGTAGTTCTTATTATACAAAACTACAGTACTACAATGATTTACCCATTACATATTTTGGTGATAATCTCACTTAAGCATTAATGTACAAACTATATTTTATCAAATGATAGTTATACTTGGGTAATCACACACTTTTACAACAGACGAGTTTACAAAACAGTTAAGCCTTGGTAGAAGGTTACTTTTATAGAAAATATAGGATTTTCTGAGAGATTCAAACTTTTGCAAATACTTTTAAACATTTATTTACATTTTTACAAACTTATACATTGGGACAAGTTCAAACGTTTTTGACAATGAGCATTGACACTAAAATACTTATGAACTCACCAGCTTAATGCTGATAAACTCTTTCAAAATAACTTGTATTCTCAGGTCATCAGTAGACAGGTATCGATGCCAGCTTTTGAGAAGATGGAGTGTACTAAGACTCATCATTTTGTTATTTTGATTTGCGTTATATTTTTGGTGTCTAAAATTGTACAGAACACGCATGTATTAAAAATTTATATAATGCAATGGATGATGTTGTTTGCCTATTTACATTTACTGTGTTGTGAATTACCTACATGACGTCCTCCGCCCCAGAACGTTTCCGCCGTTCTTGGTTTTGGGGTGTGACAGATTGGTATCAGAGCATTGTTTATAGTGAATTGAGTATATCAACCCATAAAGGATATACTAAACTATAAACCCATTAGGGATTAAACTCTGACCAAGAGTCTATACTTAGAATAATAAAATATTTAACTAAGTATACTAGCCTGCATTCATACTAAAATAAGTGTCACAATGACAAGAACAAAAGTATTACGATTGTTAAATATCACAAGTGAGCTCGGGGATGTATGGTCAGTCCTGGGAAGGGCATAGCCTGATCAACTATGCTGATCCTAGGAGTGATTAGCACATGCCTTAGAATGGTTGTGATAGGTTAACAAGTCTAAAAACTTACCAACAATACCACAAGAAGATCAAAAGAATTTAAACTTAAAATACTATAGGAGTATTTTGCGCTACTAGTTACACGTATACTATATTCTTATACCTCTATTCTCGCGTAGATCTTGATGGCTAGATATCCATCATAGCGACCCGTACTTTCCCAATGAAGGCAATGCCGGGTGGATCAATGAAGAGCCCGAAGTTGATCATCAAATCCCTTTGAATGATCACCTCGCAGAAGGCTTTTCAGATGGGTCCGACTTCGAACCTGAAGTCAACAACCTACCGATTGTAGGTCAAGCCCCGAACAACAACCCTTACCATACTTTGGAGACCGAACCTTTTACAACGTCAGCGATGGTGGCTCTACTGACCGAGCTCTGCCTGTCATTATCCGCAGAATAGCTCGTATTGTCGAGCAAGGTGGAGCAGCCGTCGACCGGGTCATAGAGATAGATGCCGACTCAGGTGTCAACACAGTCAGCATCCGCCGTCTTGAAGAAGACATAGAACGGACCCGGAGGACAAATAAAACCCTGCTGTAGCAGTTGGCTGCCTCACGAGCTGAAATATTGGAACTTCGAGCTTGTCAGAGGACTCAGGATCGACCCATTCAAGAGGTGTTTCGTCAAGTGTCCGACCGCAGTACTCGCCCGGGATTTTCCCATCGCCGTTGGTTGATGTCTAGTACATCTCCGTCTTTTAATTAAGGGATAGCCTTTAACATATGTGCTCCAAGTAGCGCTTGTGTGTAAAATGTTTCTAACTCCCGTACTCAAATTTGAAATCTAAGGACTGTCAAACTTTTCTATATGGTATGATGTATGACCTACTGTTAGGTCGATTTTCCCTGAACTTATTACATCAGTAATACCAGTAAATTTTTGAGATCTATCTATATGGGGAAAAATCTATACACTTGTGCTTTCCTACTAATAATGCTTGTTGTGGTTTCAAGCACCCTTTCAACTGTTGGACTATGTTTAGTTAGTCCATGTGTCACTCTCGCGTTGCTTACAAATTGATTCTTACCATCTTTCTTATCTTTTTAAACTTTCAGCTGAAGGATGCCTCCTCGCAAGTCTCCCAGGAATAGGAATAATCCTGCACCTCCACCACCTCCTCCGCCTCCGGTCATCGATACTGTAGCCCTAAATGCTGTCGTAGCTGCAGCAGTGGCAATTGCCATGGCTCAGTATCACTCTTCTGATGCCAGCAGAGGTGGAACCCCTGTGGAATCTATTCCGGTCGAAATCCCTGTGCGCTCAAGGGAGTGCTCTTACAAGGATTTTACAAACTGCAAGCCGAAGCCTTTCTATGGCACCGGCGGAGTCATTGCTCTCTCACAATGGTTCGAGAAGACTGAATCAGTCTTCGAAATTTGTTCATGCCCTGCTGCGTGCAAGGTGAAATATGCCGCATGCACCTTTGAGGGTAAAGCCCTAACGTGGTGGAACGGCCACGTCAAAGCGCTAACTCTCGTCGTAGCCAACGACATGGGCTGGGAAACAATGAAAGACCTCATGACTGAGGAATACTGCCCGAGGGGCGAAATCCAGAAACTGGAGCAGGAACTCTGGAACCTGTCAATGAAGGGCACCAATGTGGTCGCTTATACTGCCCGATTCAGCGAGCTAGTGGCCCTCTGCCCCAATATGGTTCCCACCGAGGGGAAGAAGATCGAGAGGTACATATGGGGACTAGTGCCTCCGTATCAGGGGAATGTGCTAGCGTCAAACCCCGCTACCTTCGACAGTGCCAAACGATTGGCACAACGACTCATTGACCATGGAGTCAAAACCCCTGCAACCACAACCACCCTAGCCATCCCGGAACCCTCCAAACCCGCCGATACTAAGCGGAAATTCTGGGATGAAAGGAAGAAGCATCAGGCTGCCAAAAAGCAGCAATTGGTGGCAATTCATGCCGCAGTAACCCCTACTGCTGCTACTACTGCTCCGGTGAGTCGGTATGCTGGAAGTTCGCCCAAGTGCACCAAATGCAGCTACCACCACAACGGCCCCTGCCGTGAATTGCAGTGCTCTAACTGCAACAAGAAAGGACACACCGTCCGATTCTGTAAGTTCCCGGCACAACCTATCAACCAAGTCCCTGGCTCTGGCGCGAGCCCAACCTGCTATGGATGTGGCGAAGCAGGCCACTTTAAGAGGGACTTCCCCAAAGCGAGGAATGCTGGAGGAGCAGGGAGGGTACTAGCTATTGGCCACGGGGAAGCAGTTGCTGACCCGACAGTAGTAACCGGTACGTTCCTCCTCGATAACTCCTATGCATGCATTCTATTCGATAGTGGAGTGGAGCGAAGCTTCGTAAACCATAAATTTGCTCGCATGCTTAATCAACCACCGCACGCACTCAAAGAACTATTTACAGTAGAAATGGCTAATGGAAAAACTGAAAATACGAGTAGCATATACTTAGGTTGTACCCTAACCCTAGACAACCATTCATTTCCAATCGACCTCATGCCAGTCTCAATAAAAAGTTTCGACGTCATCATTGGCATGGACTGGTTAAGCCTTCATCGTGCCGACATCATGTGCTTCGAGAAAGCAGTCCGTCTAAACCTCCCGTCTAACGAAACTCTTATAGTCTATGGCGACAAACCCGGTGCAAGTCTTCGCATCATATCAAGTATTCAAGCACAGAAATACCTGTGTAAGGAATACCACGCATTCCTTGCTCACGTCGTCGACACGAACCTAGAAACGAAAGAACTAAAGAACCTCCCAGTAGTGAGCGACTTCCCCGACATTTTCCCAGAAGAACTACCCGGATTACCTCCGCAACGACAAGTCGAGTTCAGAATCGACTTAGTCCCAGGAGCTACCCCAGTAGCCAAGTCGCCCTACCGTTTAGCACCAGCCGAGATGCAAGAACTCTCTGGTCAACTTAACGAACTCCTCAGCAAGGGCTTTATAAGGCCAAGTTTCTCACCTTGGGGAGCACCGGTCTTGTTTGTTAAGAAGAAGGACGGATCTTTCCGTATGTGTATTGACTACAGAGAACTCAACAAACTGACGGTCAAGAATCGTTACCCTCTGCCACGCATAGATGATCTATTCGACCAACTGCAAGGGGCGAACTATTTTTCTAAGATTGATCTGAGATCCGGGTATCACCAGTTACGAGTGCTAGAGGAGGATGTGCCGAAGACCGCCTTCCGAACTCGTTACGGACATTACGAGTTCGTGGTGATGCCATTCGGATTGACCAATGCGCCCGCAGTATTCATGGATCTGATGAATAGAGTATGCCGACCCTACTTGGATCAGTTCGTCATCGTTTTCATTGACGACATCCTAATCTACTCCCGAAGTAAGAAAGAACATGGCGATCATCTGCGACAAGTTCTAGGGACATTACGAAAAGAGAAACTTTATGCGAAGTTCTCGAAATGTGAATTTTGGATCCGAAGAGTCGAATTCTTAGGACACGTGGTAAGCGAAGAGGGAATCCACGTGGACCCGTCCAAAATTAAGGCCATTGAGAACTGGTCAGCACCGAAGACGCCTACAGAAATTCGTCAATTTCTAGGTCTCGCTGGCTACTACCGCAGGTTCATTCAGAACTTCTCACGGATAGCGAAGCCTCTTACAACCCTAACCCAGAAAGGCGTGGCCTTTGACTGGGAAGAGAAACAGGAAAGAGCGTACCAAACGCTCAAACGAGCCTTGTGCACCGCACCAATACTATCCCTTCCAGAAGGAATAGAAGACTTCGTAGTTTATTGCGATGCATCGAATCAAGGGCTCGGATGTGTTCTGATGCAGCGAGGTAAGGTCATCGCCTACGCCTCAAGACAGTTGAAAACACATGAGGTTAACTACACGACCCACGATCTTGAGCTAGGAGCAGTAGTGTTTGCTCTGAAGATCTGGAGACATTACTTGTATGGAACGAAGAGCACTATCTTTACCGACCACAAGAGTTTACAACACATTTTCGATCAGAAGGAGCTCAACATGAGACAACGACGGTGGGTCGAGCTACTCAGTGATTACGAATGCGATATTCGTTATCATCCGGGTAAAGCCAACGTAGTAGCGGACGCCCTAAGTCGGAAGGAATATTCTGGTCGCAAAGTCAAGTCATTATCAATAACCATCCATTCACACCTGACTAAGCAAATTCAGGCGGCTCAACTTGAGGCCATGAAATCTGAAAATGTGTCAAGTGTATCCCTTAGAGGAATGGACAAGAATTTAGAAGCCAAGGGTGACGGAGCTTTATATTTCATGAACCGGATCTGGACTCCGAAACATGGTGGCTTCCGAGACTTGGTCATGACCGAGGCGCACAACACTCGGTATTCCGTCCACCCAGGTTCAGATAAGATGTATCTGGATCTTAAGAAACTATACTGGTGGCCTAATATGAAAGCAGAGATTGCTACCTTCGTAAGTAAATGCCTTACTTGCGCAAAGGTTAAGGTCGAGTACCAGAAGCCCTCTGGTTTATTGCAGCAACCAGAGATCCCGGAATGGAAGTGGGAGCGGATCACTATGGATTTCATAACCAAGTTGCCCAAGACAATGGGTGGACTTGACACCATATGGGTCATCGTTGATAGATTGACCAAGTCTGCACACTTCCTGCCTATCAAAGAAACCGACAAGATGGAGAAGCTTACGAGAACATACATTAGGGAAATCGTACGGCTACATGGTGTACCTATGTCCATTATCTCCGATAGAGATAGTAGGTTCACCTCAAGATTTTGGCAATCACTACAACATTCCCTAGGAACGAGGCTGGACATGAGCACAGCCTACCATCCTCAGACCGACGGACAGAGTGAGAGGACCATCCAAACTCTAGAAGATATGTTGCGAGCCTGCGTGATTGACTTTGGGAAGGCATGGGATACTCATTTACCCCTTGTCGAGTTTTCCTATAATAACAGTTATCACACGAGCATCAAGGCTGCTCCATTTGAAGCTCTCTACGGCCGTAAGTGCAGATCCCCTCTATGCTGGGCTGAGGTGGGTGATACCCAATTAGCCAGGGGGCAAACTTCCGACAGTACTCTCACCGGTCCGGAGATCATTCGGGAAACAACAGAGAAGATCGTTCAGATCCGTGAACGATTGAAAGCCTCTAGAGACCGACAGAAGAGCTACGCTGATAAGCGAAGGAAACCTTTGGAATTTCAGGTGGGAGACCGAGTCCTCCTCAAAGTCTCACCCTGGAAGGGCTTGATACGCTTCGGCAAGCGTGGGAAGCTTAATCCGAGGTACATAGGGCCTTTCGAGATTCTTGCAAGAGTCGGCCCCGTAGCTTACAAACTCGAACTACCAGACGCACTTCGTAACGTACATTCTACATTCCACGTATCTAACTTGAAAAAGTGTCTATCCGACGAGACTCTTGTAATCCCACTCGACGAGATCGAAATCAACGTGAGCCTCAACTTCGTGGAAGAACCTATAGAGATCATGGACCGTGAGGTCAAGCAGACAAAGCAAAGCCGTATCCCTATCGTGAAGGTTCGCTGGAATGCCAAGCGAGGACCGGAATTCACTTGGGAACGTGAGGATCAGATGAAACTGAAATACCCTCACCTTTTTCCTTAGTTATTCGTAAATTCTAGCTTGCTTAAATTTCTAATTTCGGGACGAAATTCCTTCTAACGGGGGGATGATGTGACAACCCGATATTTCGAGTCAATGTAATGTAAAACCGATCAAATTTAGGTCAAAATGTAACCTTCCTAAAATCTTATTCAGATTAAATAAAGTAATAGGAATCATATCAAGGTTTGCGTACATAAAAAGAACGTCCAAATCTGACCTCGGATGAGGAAGTTATGAATTTTTGAAGAAATTCCTTAATCACGTCATTTTAATAAATAAATAATAAAAATAATTTCGGAATTTGCCAGCGAGATCTAAACGAAAGTTGTAGATCATGGTCTCACCTTCGCGTGGATATAAAGAACGTCAAAAACGGAGTTCGTATGAGAGAGATATGAATTTTTGAAGTTTATTTAAAATAAATAAGAATTTAATTATAAATTCCCGGTAATATCCGAAGGGGAGTCATCGGATTGGACCGAAGTACGCCCCGCGTACTGAGATCGAGGGTCTCGGATCGTCCACGTCGCACTATCCGAAGAGTTCTAACCCGTCCGACCCGTCCGAAGCTCCGACCCGTCCGACCCGACGTCCCATCCGACCCGGCGTCCCATCCGACCCGCGTACCCAGCAACCCGTCCCATCCGAACCGAGGCAGTCGAGGCTTCGATCATGCATGACGTACGCGTACGCGCTGCGTACGAGCGTACGCCCCGCGTTCGGAGGCGGTTCAGCCTTCCTATAAATAGGATGCGAGGCTTTCCGAAAATGTTGCTCATTTCTCTCCTCTCTCTCACAACTTTGTCTCGTTTTCCGTGCCCGTTATAACCCGAAGCTCTGGTCTTTTTGCTCAAGTCCCGAGGGTCGATTTTACTCCCGAGATTCCCGAGAATCCCGAGAAAAATCCGTTTTCTGAGACGAGACTCTGCCCGGTTTTCCATCTCGCTTTCTTCAATCAATCAAGTGAGTTTCATACCCCTTAATCAACCTGTTAAATATTCTAAATGCTTTTATATGCTTTCAAAAGGGGGGAATACAAGTTAAATACTTATAGTTATTGTTTCAACCACATGTGATTGTACTAATCACATGTGATTAATAACTAGGGAAATCAGTGGTTTTATCACTATTCAAACTATCTATCAAACTGTTTTACTTCTAAATGTTTTCCAAACCCATTTACTTTTCGAATTTACACTGCAACTGTGATTTAAACAAATGTTCCTTATACTTAATCTGTTTTTAATCAAATCTACGCCTTCAAATTGTTTTATAGATTGACATCAAGTCAGTCTTTCTTTAAAAAAAAAAATATACTTATGTTTCAAATGTCTTATAAACACCTATTTATGTTTTTATATTACAAATTGCATGCCCATATATGTATAGACGTATAAATAATGTTTAAAGGGCTTAGGAAGGCTATCCACCTTGTTTCCTTTTCCTCGATTTGGATGTGGTCTGATAGGATTTCGGGTGACCATCCGAAGGTCGTTTCCATATTAATTATATATCAAATATACATATATAGACATAAAAGTACTTCCATAATCATACGTACTAAACGCACTGTTAACAAGTTACCATCGGGGTAACACAGAATCATACTATTACAACTGCTAGATCAATGAGTCAGTTCATTCATGAGTCTATACTAGGAAGAGAATATATACAACTATACTAGAACAAGAAACATTTCATCACACATGCAAGAATACGATAACAAATGTGATCCACTGTATCGGAGCATGCCTTAAATGTCATGGCCCGAGTTGTAGCCAGAATTCTCTTGGAGGGAGAGCGTTGAGTTTGCGTATAGATCTATACTGGATTGACTATCCTACACCTTGCTGCTAGCTACAGCCGGACCTGCAGGTCTGCGGGTGCCAAACGTCATTCCGTTATTACGACCGTTCTTTATGTCGTTGTTATCAGTCGATAGTATGGTGCAATTATCACATTATACCTTAATATAAATCCGGTTTAAGGTAGTAGTAATTAGTACAACAGTAGTTCTTATTATACAAAACTACAGTACTACAATGATTTACCCATTACATATTTTGGTGATAATCTCACTTAAGCATTAATGTACAAACTATATTTTATCAAATGATAGTTATACTTGGGTAATCACACACTTTTACAACAGACGAGTTTACAAAACAGTTAAGCCTTGGTAGAAGGTTACTTTTATAGAAAATATAGGATTTTCTGAGAGATTCAAACTTTTGCAAATACTTTTAAACATTTATTTACATTTTTACAAACTTATACATTGGGACAAGTTCAAACGTTTTTGACAATGAGCATTGACACTAAAATACTTATGAACTCACCAGCTTAATGCTGATAAACTCTTTCAAAATAACTTGTATTCTCATGTCATCAGTAGACAGGTATCGATGCCAGCTTTTGAGAAGATGGAGTGTACTAAGACTCATCATTTTGTTATTTTGATTTGCGTTATATTTTTGGTGTCTAAAATTGTACAGAACACGCATGTATTAAAAATTTATATAATGCAATGGATGATGTTGTTTGCCTATTTACATTTACTGTGTTGTGAATTACCTACATGACGTCCTCCGCCCCAGAACGTTTCCGCCGTTCTTGGTTTTGGGGTGTGACATGAGCAGATCCTTAGCTCTAGTCTAGCATGCAATTCATAGATTCTCAATTTCAGGCATAGCATAAAACATGTATGGGTATTTTGGGAAAACTTATTTGAGCTCGGTCGATTGCATGTACTACACCTCTTTCTTTAATGAGAAAAATTCCTTTTTATAAAACATTTATTTTTATGTAAATCTGTCAAACCCTCAGTTTGAGTTCAGACATACCCAAGAATATACTTGAATCCCTACAACCAAGGCTCTGATACCAACTTGTAACGTCCCAAAATTCATAAACCAAAATTTTTTGTTTTCATATTAAATAAAACATCAACCAAATGTGTTTATCAAAACCAAAGGGAAATCATAATGTAATCATAATCATCCAAACACATCAGAGTCGAATAAGTGAAAAGTCATGGTGCATGCGATGCTATCATCTAGATCTCTTCCCATCAATCAGTAAGTACCTAAAACATAAACTAAAAACCGTAAGCACGAAGCTTAGTGAGTTACCCAAAATAACGCATAGCATACGTATATGCCAGCTCAAGGTTGTGCCGTGTCTATTTCACCCCCGAGTCTATTTCACCACCGAGTCTATTCCATCTCATATACCAGCTCGAGGTTATGCCGGTTCTATTTCACCCCGAGTCTATTTCAACTAATATGTCAGCACAAGGCTGTAGCGGGTCTATTTTACCCTCGAGTCTATTTCACCTCACATACATATATCAAATAGGGACAGATGCATACAATATATATATATATATATATATATATATATATATATATATATATATATATATATATATATATATATAATAGGAGTCACAAAGACTACAAGCACATAACATATCCTAGTGTCCTACAGTATAGTGAGCAAACTTACCTCTGTTTGTAGTCAATCAATAGATGCTCGGGTTGCTGAACCGAAGAATCCCTACACTAACCAAGCAAATAAAATTCCAATTAATAATTGGGTTATAATCCATAACTGGGAATCTAGTTCATTGGTCTAACACCCAAGGTAAAAGACCATTTTACCCTTTCCTCGCTTGGCCTAATATCCGAGGCCCAAACTCAATGGTACCAAAAGCCCAATAGTGGCCCAATTTCCTAAAGGTTACCCAAAGCCCAATATGGTCCCAAAGCTAAAAGCCCCAAAGCCTAACAATGGCCCAAATTCAGAAAGGCTTATGGCCCAACTAGGCCCAAAACCCTAATAGTCAAAATATGGCCCAAACAGCAAAGCCCAAGACCAGGCCCAGTACACTAAGTGTACAAGATGTACGCCCAACATACTAGGTAGCGTGACTGATCGGGGACTCGAACGCGTATGATTGTGTACGCCTGCGTATGACCAAAATATGTGCCTATTAAGCACTTTTTTTAAGCACTTAATGCTTGCAACCAAACGTCCAAACTTCATATCCAAGCGATATGGAACGTCTTAATTCATAAATATATTTAGTTGAAACCTCCACATGGCTTAAATGAACTCAAACTATAGATTTAGCATTCTACTTTCACCAAATGGACATAAACACATGCATGGTTGATCCACAACCATCAATATGCTAACTCTATGGACTAGGGACGTTAGAAACATCAAGAGAAGCAACTCCTAACTTATGTTGTTACAGAAACCCACTAGATCTCATTCATGGGACCAAAAATGAAAAAAACTTCATAAAGACTAGATTTAAGCATACAATGTGCAAGTTCCAAGCTTTATACCTCAATGAAGTTCGAAATGATGAGTAGAAACTGGACTCAATGAAGTTGGAAATGATGAGTAGAAACTGGATCTATAAGCTCTCCATTGTACAAAGTCCCTTCTTCAAAGCTCACCAACACACACAAGGAGGGTCAAATCTTCTCTAAAGGGTCTAGGGTTTTGAAATGGGGCTCAAAGGGTAATCGAGGCTTAGAACTAAGGGAATCATGGTGTAACGTCCCAAAAATAGTACCAAAAATTTTCATTTTTAAATTAATAAAACGGTAATACAAAACATCATCATAAAACCAACATGGATCAAAGTGTATCAATACATCATAAAATATCAGAGTAAATCACAAATTGTAGAATAAGGGGGTGTATGCTCTACAACCATCCTGGGGTCTTCCTTTTCGAACCAGAAGTACCTAAAACATAAACTAAAAAGCTTAAGCACAAATCTTAGTGAGTTCCCCAAAACACCACATATCATACATAATAAACACATAATGGTCCCCACTCGTCATCGGGCCCCGTCCGACATCGAGCCCCACTCGGTATACAGATCTGTCAGTCATCACGCCTCGCCTAACATCGGGCCCCGCCCGGTATAAATATAAACATATAAACATATAAGCCTTGCCCGATAAATATACCAACACAAAACACATGCAATAGTCACGCAGACATATGACATCCTAACATAATAAACCATGGGCCGTCATTGGTGCCTTCGACCCGCTAAAAATAGTTAGGAAACTCACCTCTAACTACTGAATCGCTCAGATAACTTCTGAATCACTCAGATAAATCTCTGTCTGCTCGTCCAACAAATCCCTGCGCTGTCATCTTAAAAGACATCCAATTAATAATTGGATTCTGACCTATCTCTAAGAGTCAAATCTAGGGCAAAATACAATTTTGCCCTTTATCTAAGTTGTCCCAAGGACAAGGCCCAATCCAAATACTCGAAAGGCCCAAAACCAAAATGATCAACCAAAGCCCAATTAAACTAAGCCCAAAACCCTTAGTGGCCCAAGGCACAAAATCGATCCATTGGGCTTCTGTTGAGAACGCCTGTCATTCCACCCTATGACGTCTGTCGTTCGAACGCTTGGCATTCCCATACAAACGCCTGCCGTTTTCTCGCTGATCACCAATTTCCAAACCAAGGTCTTAATGGCTTAAGATCTCATGTCCAAACTTTAGATCCAATCATAATGGAACGTCTAAAGACATAAAGTAGCAAACTTTATGGCCATGCATGGCTACAATGAGCCCAACAACAAGATCCTAACTCAAAATTAACTATAAGGCTCCTAAAATCTTGCATGGAAGATTATGAAGACCCAAGATTGCATTTTTATGATTCTAGACTCACTATTATGCTTGAAAGGATAGTCCAAAACTCTGGATCATTCCAAACTCACAAAGATCAAGTCTTTGGGACCAAAAAGAACATAAACTAGCCCTAAATCAAAGTCAAACAAATGAGACATCAAGATCTAACCTTTATACCTCAAAATGATGCTCCGAAATGTCAAAAGTCCTGATCCATAAGCTCGAGAGTAAGCACGATACTCCAAAGATCTTCCTTCTCTTATCAAGAACACTAAATGATACCAAAAAGATAAACCAAGGCTTCAAACTCTCACACACAATTAGGGTTTTCGAAATGAGGATGGAGGCTGGAGTGGTGAAGGGTTTTGAGGCCATCATGTTCCTTAAATAGGGTTTGGTCTCTGCATGCAAACACCTAGCATCCATCATAGAAAGCCTGCCGTTTAAACACCTACCGTTCTATGCCATACACGTGGCGTTTGGACCAAAGTGCCAAAAATTAACACAACTAGGTTAAAAGTGTAAATACTTGGAAACCATGGTGTTAGAAATCTTCCCCACTTGAATCAGAATTCGTCCTCAAAGTCTACTACTGCCAACAAGTCTATGTAGTGCTCGATCATCTCATCTTGCAGCTCACATGTCTACTCAGATCCCTTATGGGTGCTGCCATTGCACCTTCACCAGATTCACAACCTTATTACGCAGAGTCTTGGTCTTCTTGTCGAGAATCACAATCGGCCTCTCCATGTAGTTCATGCGCTCATCCACCTAAATATCATCTAGGGAAATCACTACCGTATTATCGGCTACACACTTCTGCAATTGGGACATGTGGAAAGTGTTTATGGATATGACTGAGCTCATCAGGAAAATCTAGTCGGTATGCGAATCTGCCTACCCGAGAGATAATCCTGAATGGACTAATAAACTAGGGGCCCAACTTGCCCCGCTTTCGAAACCGGATGACACCTTTCTAAGGTGACACCTTCAGCAGTGCCAAGTCCCCTACCTGAAACTCAAGGTTTGAACTGCGCCTGTCAGTATAACTCTTCTGTCGAATCAGTGGTCTTGAGTACCACCTCAGTACTCTCCATAACCCGCTGACCGAACTCATCCCAACAAATCAGGGTCCTGCATTTCCTCCCATAGAGCATCTCAAAACGAGGCCGATGGATACTGGCATGATGGTTATTGTTATACTAAAATTATGCTAATGGAAGATATGTATCCCAACTCCCATCGAAGTCCAAAACACATGCCCGAAGCATATCCTCTAAAGTTTGGAAAGTCTGCTCGCTCTGGCCTTTAGTTTGTTGATGGAAGGCCATGCTGAAATGCAAAAGAGTACCCAACTCATTGTGGAACCGCTTCCAAAATCTGAAAGTAAATTGAACATCCCTGTCTGAAACCACAGAAACCGACACCCCATGTCGTTCTATGACCTCCCTGATGTATACCTCAGCCAACCTTCTCCGCATATATACTCTCCTGAATCAGTATAAAATGCACGCTCTTGATCAATCGATCCACGATGACCCAAATTGATCCACTCTGCGTGTACTCTGTGGCAAGTTTGTGATGAAATCCATGGTAATCTCCTCCCATTTCCAAATAAGACTATCCAACGGGTGCATCCTATCGTGAGGTTGTTGATGCTCGGCCTTGACTTTCTTGCAAGTCAAGCACCTCTCCATATACCAAGCCACATCCCATTTCATGCAGGGCCACCAATAATCAGGACGAAGATCTCTATACATCTTTTTCGCCTTGGGATGAATGGAGAACCTCGACTTGTGCACCTCCTCCATCAGAACCTAACGCACACCGCCCCAAAATGGAACCGATACCCTTTAATGAAGAGTCAACAACCCACGACTATCACCACCTGATCCACAATGCGCACGCTCTTCCGGTGCTCTTCCTTCACAGCCTCGATCTGACCCTCACGAATCCACTCCAACAACAGACTAATCACGGTCATCCTTAAACAAATATCCCTGATCGGAGCCGCAACCGCTTTTCGGCTGAGTGCATCAGCCACCACAATGGCCTTCCCCAAGTGGTAAAGGATCTCACAATCATAATCCTTCACAACATCCAACCACCGACGCTTCCTCATATTTAGATTTAGCTAATCGATCAGATACTTCAGGCTCTTGTGATCCATGTAAACAGTACAACGGACCCTATAGAGGTAATGTCTCCAAATTTTGAGGGAGAAAACCATAGCCCCCCGCTCCAAATCATGTTTCGGATAGTTCGCCTCATGAGGCTTCAACTGCCTTGAAGCATAGGCAATCACGCGACCCCTCTGCATCAAAACTGCCCCCAAACTCGTGATCGACGCATCACAATAAACCACAAAATCCTAAACACCCTAAGACACGGTCAAAATTGGCGCCTCACATAATCCCTGCCTCAGGGTCTCAAAAGTTGTCTGCTGCTCAGGCCCCCAATGAAACGTGACCATCTTCTTCGTCAACCAAGTCAAAGGAACAACTATCTTGGAGAAATCCTAGACAAATATTTGATAGTAACTTACTAAACCAAGGAAAATCCGAATCTCAGATGGAGACCTCGGAACCTCCCACCTCATCACGGCCTCGACCTTGGCTGGATCAACCAAAATACCGTTCTGGTTGACAAGGTGCCCCGAAAATTGCACCTCAAGTAACCAAAACTCACACATGTAGAACTTCGCAAAAAGCATGTCCCTCCTCCTCATGATGCTCCTAGGTCTTTGGATTCACCAGGGTATCATCAATACATATAATCACATACCGGTCCAACATCGGCCTACATGTGCGGTTCTTGAGGTTCATGAACGCGGCTGGAGCATCAGTGAGCCCAAAAGGCATCAACATAAACTCGTAATGCCCATAGCTAGTCCAGAAGGCCGTCTTCTGAACATCCTCCTCTCTAACCCTCATATGATGATAACACGACGCAAATCAATCTTGGAGAACCAAGATCTACCCGGAAGTTGGTCAAACACATCATCAATCCTCGGGAGTGGATAACGGTTCTTCACTGTCAGCTTATTAAGCTCTTGGTTTTCAATGCACATACGATGAGACCTATCATTCTTCTCCACAAACAAGATCGATGCTCCCCAAGGCAAACTGATTGATCAAATGAGTCCCTTTTCTAACAGCTCCTGCAACTCGGGAGGAGCCAAATGGTGGTTGTCGAGGCCAACAAAATTAATAACCCTAAATCTTGTACACTAAAATAGTGTATAGTGGTAAAGGGATCGTATCCACAGAGATTGGTTCAATTTTATAACTCTATGAAAATCTCTTTGTAAAAATACTTGTGAAATAACAATAAATTAAAAATGGGGGGGGGGGGGGGGGGAGGGAGTTTGGTCTTTTGAAATACTTAAAATAAACTAGTATTAAACTAAGATTTAAATAGACAGTTTCAACGAAAACAAGAGTTTGATGTAAAATCAATAAGGGAAAGATGGTTGACTAAAGGTTTCCTCAATTTGACTTTTTAATGAACATATCATTAGAATCCCATGGTGCAATACTTGTTTCAAATCTTTAATTTGGCTATAGTAATCCAAGAATCTTGAGATTACCTAGACTTTTATTAGTTTTTGAATTGTTTAGAGAAGCTCATAACAATTTCCTTAGTCAAAGTCACAAATTCCATTAAGCATGTAATTAGTGAAAGTTAACTAGCATTAAGAACTAAAAAGTCACCAAATCCAGAAGGAGTCAAATTGATTTCACTACCATGTTGGAGAAAAGGTTTTCATGATTGTGTGAAGTAAAACTAACACAAAAATCATTTGTTGCTTGCTAATTTGAAGATCCTTTACTTAATCAAGAAATTAGCCAACTAATCACCACAAACACATTTAGACTCATGAATAAAAACATATAAGTAGTGATAATATGTTAAAACACAAAACATTCCATAAAGATTCAATAACAAGTTTATGGAGTCTTCAATATTCCAAAACTAGTCAAAGGATTTCACTAAAGTCAACTAATTTTGGTTTAGCCTAACATGGCTAAACACAAGAAAACAAAGTTAGAAGAGATTGTACCAAATGTTCAACAAGATTAAGAGAAAAAATGTTGAAGTTCTAGAGGGTTTTTGGCCTTCCAAAATGTAACACCGAAATTTTCAAAACAAAATTTTCATTTAAATTCGCTTATCTCTTTAACACTTTTCATAAAAATCTCATTTTTATTTAAATTACAAATCATGAATCTTTTGTTCAATCAATTAATAAACCAGGATCCTCCAAAGCAAACGCTTCCTGTGGTGTGTACAATTGAGCCGATGTCGTCCCGTGATCCTGAGAAAACCTGAAACATATAACACAAAACTCTGTAAGCACGATTCTTAGTGAGTTCCCCAAAATACCACTCTAACACATATTAGCCACTCAAGGCTATAACTCTGTTGACCCTCTGGTCAGTGTGTCTCAGTGGGACCCTCCAGTCCCAACTCTCTATGGACCTTCTGGCCCTAACTGTATGGACCCAAAGGTCCTAACTCTGATAACTCTGAATCATGCATATCACATATCACAATAAATCTCATAAAATAAATAGCATAGAAATATACTGGCACATAACTCTAAACCTAACTCTGTGGACCCTCTGGTCCTAGCTTTGTGGACCTTCCGGTCCTAACTCTGATATACACACAACATAAATCACATAGAAATAATGCAGTGCCACACATCGTATAGATAACATACAATAACTCTGTCACATAACTCTGTTACCACTCTAGGTAAAGTATAGTGAGAGGACTCACCTCAAACGAAGTCGGATGAACTCTCGTGCTCAACGTCCCGACCTGGCCTCCTCCTATTATTCAAATAACATCCCCGATCAACACTCTCTCATTGTCTCAGCTCTAAAGATTGGGTAGAAGACCATTCTACCCTTCCCTGAAATCTCTTAAGTCAGTCTTGACCAAAACCCTAAAGTCAACGAAAGTCAACTGTCAAACTTTGACCCGACTCGTCGAGTGCACATGGGCGACTCGGCGAGTCCACACGTGTCCATGGAATCCTCCCTCTAGCCTCGCTTGACACATCAAGCCAACCCCTTGCTCGACGAGTTACGCCTTGTATGAATCGTGGGGCAACCTCGAATTGACTCGTCGAGTCCTCTCATAAACTCGGCGAATTGCTCCCATGACAACACTCATCTGGCCTTCTGAGTTCAGATCCGTTCCTCTAATCCATAGATCTGACTTCCCTATGACCAATAACCACGAAAATGTTGAATCTTGGTACACATGCAAGGCTCTCTATGCTTATTTTGGTGAAATCCTTCATATCATGCCAACCCTAGCTCATAACTCCAAGGAAAAGGCATAAAGCAGAATGGAAGGGACTCACTGGACCTCTTAAGGTCCAGATCTAGGAATCATTTCACCATGGGACCTCTCATACTCTAGATTCAAGCTAAATAAAGCATCAAGAACCCTAGATTCATGAAGTCAAATGAAGATGGACATGAATCCTTATCTCTCACAGCAACTCTGAACGAAATGATGGAAGATTTGAGTCCCACAAGACATCCCAACTCGAAATCCTTCCTTCCCTTTGCTAAGACACCCCAAAGGATGATGAATTAGCCCTCCTCTTGCACCACAAGCTTCCTCTCTGCTCTCTATGGTTTCTCAGGGTGTAGTGGCCGCAAATGAAGGCCATAAGGACCTTTAAATAGGTCCCAAACCCGAGAAATTAGGGTTTCTCTGCCCAACACCTACTCGACGAGTCCCTCTTCTGACTCGTTGAGTCAACTCATTAAATCCGCGTGAAAAACCCGACTCGACTCGGCGAGTTGGATCCTCAACTCGTCGAGTCTCTCCTTTAATCAAAAGATTAAACTACATAATAATAAACCTGAAAATCCGGATGTTACACAAAAGCTCCAAAATCTCCAGAGGATTGTTCAAATTTCGGATATCCAAGAGTGTGCAAAAGTGGCACACCAACCTTCCCAATATAGAGCTTCAAGTAAAATGCTGAAAATGCCCTAGCAGGAATACATACGGGCCACATGGAAACCTTACGCGGTCCACATAAGAGTGACAAAGTTTTTTTTGCCTTCTTCAAGTGTTGGACCTCCACAACTTAACCATTGGCCCAGTTTGAGCCCGATTTGTCTTCTCCAAATCACTTATAGCCCCCATAGTCACCCAATCATCAATTCTCGCATGCTAGAAGATTCTCCCGCCTCTTGCAAATCTAAAATTTAATTCTTCCATAGCCATCAAGCCTAAAATCCTCCTTGTCCTACAAGTCCAATTGCTTCCCAAAGATCCCGCTCCACTAGTCTCCGTAAAATCTACAATTATACTCACGAAACTAGAAAGTACTTGAAAGTGGTCATAAAATAAAAAAAGTAAAATATACATGGAAATTAACAAAAATGTGAATGAAATATGCTAAAAAAAACTATAAAAAGAAGTAAATAAAATGAAACTATCACTAACTGTTACGGTGCTTTGGCTATCGGAGCTACACCTAGAACCAAATCAATCCTGAATTCAACTTGCCTCTCCGGAGGCACCCTAGAAAATCCTCCAGAAACACATCTGGATACTCCAGCACAATCAGAACATCAACCACAGTCGCCTTACCCTTATCCTGGGTATCGATGACATAGGCGACGAATTTGGAAAAACCCTGATGAATATAGCGGCTGGCCCTCATTGTTGAGCACAAAATCAGCACACATAGAGCACTTTCTACCTGAACCACTAACTCTCTCCCACTCGGGGTTTGAATCCGAACTAACTTGTGCTCACAATCAATCACCGCACCATTAGGGTTCAACCAATCCATACGCACGATAACCTTGTTCCCGTGCAAAGGAATGGGAACCGAATCAATCGGATATTGATCGCTGAACATCTGAAGAATACAACCCCGATGAACCCTCGTTACCCGGACAAATCGATCATCTGCAATCTTGATGGCTAAAGGACAATCCAGCTCCCCCAGAGCTCCGACAAACCCCTTGCTAAGCACAAGCGATACAAAGGATTGGGTAGCCCCAAAATCAGACAATTCCAATGCAGAAATACTGTTCACGAGAAACAATCCTAAAATAGACACATAAATATAAGCAAACAATTCAATATAAATAAAGAGATAAGAATAAGATACATACCCGTTAGCACATCTGCTGCCGCGCGAGTCTCCTCAACCGTTAACTGAAAAGTCCTGCTCTTCACCACAGGTGCATCCACCTTGCCCTAGTAGCCATCGGTGATCCTCATCATCACTGGAGCGGGTGCTACCACTGGTCTCGTTGCTGTCAAACTCAGATAATGGGACTTTTTGTGGCCCCTCTGATTGCAATGGAAGCAAATCAGATTTGATACTAGGGTATTCGTGATGGTCGAAGTACAATCCTTGATAATATGACCCGTCCGACCGCACTTTAAGCAGCCAGAACCACCCACCATGCACGCCCTATTATGCGTCTTGCCACACCGGCTCTAGCCCTTTTAGCCTCTCAAACTAGAATGAAATACGTTGGTCCTCTTGCCCGAACTCCCTAAAACTAGAGCATGATCTGGATTCCTCTTCCTCTCCATCTCAAGATAAATCTCCCTCTCCTTATCTCTCGCAATCATAACCTCCAGTGTCTGGCAACTGGATCGGCTCACAAACTATCGAATGTCACTCCTAGGCATCTTGTGGTACCTCGCCTTCTTCATCTCCTCGTCCACCACATACTCTGTAACCAACAACGCTCTCTCCTGAAACATTGCGGTGATATTAGCCACTGTCTCAGTAGTCTGTCGGAGATCCTGAAACTCTCTGTAACACCCAGTTTCCCAGGTATATTAAATATATTGTAATTTCATCATTTTTTTGGCGACTCGACGAGTTGGTGCTTAGACTCGTCGAGTCTGGTCGCGATTGGATGATGTGTTTAATAAGGGGACTCGACGAGTCCGGGGGAGTGACTCGCCGAGTCCGAGCTGGCGAAAGAAACCCTAATTTCTTGGGGTTGGGACCTATTTAAAGGCCCTTATGGCCTCCATTTGCGGCTACCTGTTCTCAGAGAGAAACCCTAGAGTGTTTGAGCGATTTGGGAGAGAAAGGAAGCCATTATTGATTTTTGTGGTGTTGTTTAGCAAGAAGAAGGAGATCCAAGTCAAGGGGAAACAAAGGAGGTTGCTATTCAATGGATTTGAAGCTTAGATCATCACATTTGAGGTATTAATTCGACTCTCCTTCTGTTCTCATGATGATCATATGGATTTAGGGTTTCTTAGACCCTTTGTTGGTTAGATTTGATGACCAAATAGTCCCTCTTGGTGATGAGGCGTTGGATCTGGATCCATAGAGGTCCAGAGAGCCTTACTCATTAAGCTTTATGAAGAGCAATGGAGGTTATGACCTTGGGTTATAGTATTTGGGTCTAAATCATAATATATGACCAAATAGATTTTGTATGTGCATCAAGATAGAAACTTTACGTGGTTATTGGGTTTGGGAATGATGGATCTATAGGTTAGAGGTTTGGATCTGACCTCAGGAAGTTGTTTGAGGATGTGCATGGAATGAACTCGCCGAGTCCAAGATCAAACTCGACGAGTCAGGGCGGGTTGTCCCGTGTCTCATACTAGTTGGTGACCCTCAGAGTTGGGTGAGTGACTCGGTGAGTCAGAAAGGATTCAGAGGAAATGAATTCACGTATGGACTCGACGAGTCTGTGCAAGACTCGACGAGTCGGGTCAAGGTTGACCGTTGACCGTTGACCAGGGTTGACTAGTGTTGACTTGTTAGTGTTAGACAAATAAGTCAGGAAAAGTATTAATTAGAGATGCACTGATGATATAGGAGGATGAGAGGTCGGGAGATCGAGCACGAGTGATTATCCGACATCAGTAAGGTGAGTTTTCTCACTATACCATACCCGATTGGGTAATTATATGTGACCGGAAGGTCTTATGTTTATGATGTATATGTGATGCATGTTATATATGATATGTTATGATATGAGAATGATGATGTGGACCGGAAGGTCAAGATGATATGGACCGGAAGGTTAACAAAGTTACGGGATGGAAATCCCCTGAGACACTTGGATCGGAAGATCCTAAGGCCTGGAAGGGTGTATGTGCTACTCGTGGTATTTTGGGGAACTCACTAAGAATTTATGCTTACCGTTTGTGTGATGTGTGTTTCAGGTACTAGTGATGACCGCGGGAAGGTGCCAGCTTGATCAGTGCACACTTGCAGATGACATGTTTTTTTGAGATCTTGGGATATGGTTTTTGTTATGTATTCGAGAGGATATTGGATATTTGATTTTTGAATGATATGGAAGTGAAATTTTTTATTAAAATAAATTGAAAAATTGTTTAAATTTTTAACGGTGTTACACTCTCGTGCCAACTGCTGCACCTCAATCACTGGTACAAACTCATCCCCGAATCTAGTCATAAAATCATCCCATGTCATGGACTCTATCACCTCGCCTCCCAAGGAATGTCCTACCTCATCCCACCAGTCCTGGGATCTGTCTTTTAGAAGACAGGAAGCAAGTCTAACCTTTTCCCCATCGGGACAACTGCTGGTGCAGAAGGCATTAGCAACATCCTCTAGCCAACTTTTGCTCGCAATCAGGTCCTTCTCCCTGTGGTAATCTGAAGCCTGCATGCCCGAAACTTCCTGAATTTCAGTTAACGCATCCCGATTAAAGCTACCATATCATAACCGAAAGAGCCCAAACACGCCTCCAACACCTCCATGATACCCTCCTTGATCGTCCCAAAGATCACAAAAGTCTGCTCAAGTATGCAATGCATAATATTAGACAAAATGAGCTCTCACGTCTGATCATCCAACTGCCCGACTCCAGAACCTGAGCCCGAGCCCTCTCCAGCACCAGAATTACCAACCGGTCTACCTCGAAGAGTCACCATACTAAAAATAGACCATATAAACCTTCAGAGTATGCATGTAAATATACATCGAGCAGTCTCATACTATACAAGCTCCCTGATTTCATCCCAACTCTCCTTGACTTGAGTACGAATCCTTTGCTTCTAGTTGTACGGACCCATACTAACTTCCACATCTATCCTTACTTTATTCAAGGATCAAACTAATTCTTACAAGTCACTCCTTACCCACACAATAATCTCCACAAAACAAGGCTCCCACCACTAAATCTCTTTCTAGGTTTTCCTAGGGCAACCACCACACCACTCTCCGTCATCAGTTGCAAAAGGAACTCTTACCAACATCCTCTAACTTTCTCATGAATACAATTACATATCACTGACACCAGATAATTCTTCGAATGAAAAGTCTCAAACTACAACAGTTGGAATCAAACAAGAGCTGCGTAATAGCGTTAAAACCTAACCCTATAAAATTATTTAGTTTCCACAATATGTAACTTGACATATCTGCTTACTAGTTAGCTGATATTAGTGAGAAATCCTAAAAGGCACAAAGCAAGCAACATTCAAGCATCGTGTAATCGGAATCAAGCATAGCCTAATCAGGCCACCCTATCACTGAATGATCAGTACTAGCTTGCAAGTCTACAAGCTCATATAGTAAGCATATAAAGGCATCCCTCCTATCATTCTATCATGCAAATCCTGAGCAGATCCTTAGCCCTAACTAGCATGTGATTCATAGATTCATAAATCGAAGCATATTATAAATCATGTATGGGTATTTTGGGAAAACTTACTTGAGCTCGGTCGATTGATTGCACCACTCCCTTTTCTTTTATTAGAAAATCTTTTTATAAAATATTTCTTTTTGAATTTTTTACCAAACCCTCTGTTTGAGTTCATACATACACGAGAGTATGTCTGAATCCCTCAAACTATGGCTCTAATACCAACTTGTAACGTCCCAAAAATAAGATCAAAATTTTTCATTTTTAAATTAATAAAACAGTAATCCAAAACATCATCATAAAACCAAGGTGGATCAATGTGTATCAATACATCATAAAATTCAGGGTAAATCACAAATTGTGGAATAAGGTGGTGTGTGCTCTACAATCATCCTAGGTTCTTCCCTTTCGATCCAGAAGTACCTAAAACATAAATTGAAAATTGTAAGCACAAAGCTTAGTGAGTTCCCTAAAATACCACATACCATACATAATAAACACATAATGGGCCCCGCCCATCATTAAGCCCTGCTCGGCATCGAGCCCCGCTCGGTATACAGATCTGTCAGTCATCAGGCCCTACCCGGTATACATATAAACATATATTCACACAAACACATGCAGTAATCATAAAGATAGTAGCATACAGTACAATCATCGGGGCCCGCCCGACATCGAACCTTTCCCAGTAATCATACCAGCACATAACAAATGCAAGATTCATGCATACATCTAGCATCCTAACATAATAAACCATGGGCCAACATTGGTGCCTTCGACCCGTTAAACACAATGAGGAAACTCACTTCTAACTACTGAATCACTAAGATAAATCTCTGGCTGCTGGTCTGGCAAATCCCCGCGTTGTCATCATAAAATACATACAATTAATAATTAGATTTTGACCTATATCTAAGAGTCTAAGGTAGGGTAAAAGACCATTTTTCGCTTGATCTAACTTGGCCCAAGGCCAAGGCCCAATCCAACTACTCGAAAAACTCAAAACCAAAATGATCACCTAAAGCCCAATTAAACTAAGCCCAAAACCCCTAATGGCCCAAGTCCCAAATCAATCCATTGGACTTCTACTAATAATGGTTGGCGTTCCACCCTATGACGCATGGCATCCGAACGTTGGCCGTTCCCAAGAAAACGCTAGGCGTTTGCTCGCTGATCACCAATTTCCGAACCAATGTCTTAATGGCTTAAGATCTCATGTCCAAACTTCAGATCTAATCATAATGGAACATCTAAAGCATAAAGTTGCAAACTTTATGGCCATGCGTGGATACAATGAGCCCAACAGCAAGATCCTAACTCAAAATCAACTATAAGGCTCCAAAACTCTTGCATGGAAGATTATGAAGACCCAAGATTGCATTTTTATGATTCTAGACTCACTATTATGCTTGAAAGGACAGTCCAAACCTTTGGAGCATTCCAAACTCACAAAGATCAAGTCTTTGGGACCAAAGAGAATATAAACTAGCCCTAAATCAAGATCTAACAAATGAGACATCAAGATCTGAACTTTATACCTCAAAATGATGCGCCAAGATGTCACGAGTCCAGATCCACAAGCTAGAGAGCAACCACAATACTCCAAAGATCTTCCTTCTCTTATCAATAACACTAAATGATACCAAAAAGATAAACCAAGGCCTCAATCTCTCATATACACTTAGGGTTTTCGAAATGAGGATGGAGGCTGGAATGGTGAAGGGTTTTGAGGCCATAATGTTCTTTAAATAGGGTGTAAACCCTAAAAATTAGGGTTTGGTCTCTGCGTGCAAACGTGTGGCATCCATCACAGAAGTCCTGGTGTTTGAACGCCTAACATTCTATGCCAAGCTCCTGACGTTTGGACCAAAGTGCCAAAAATTAACACAAAAGGTTAAGAGTGTAAATACCTGGAAACCATGGTGTTACACATGGGTCATAATGTTGCTTAAATAGGGTCCAAAACCTAAACCATTAGGCTTTGTCGCCTATGTGCATACACCCAGCATACGAGGAGTATGCCCACCATACTCCCATTTTTTCAAAAATTGCAACAATGCCCCTCCCCCTAGGGACCAATTTTTCAAGCTATTAACACATTAAGGGTAAAAAATGAAAAGTACATTGAATCGGGTGTTATAAGACCGAATAAGCATCTTTTCTTTAGATGTGCTCTTAAGCATTTCCGCTTCAGCAACAATCAATATTTGGGTTAGATCAATTAGGGTCACGTTGATATTCATCACATAAAAGCTCTCAAAGAACTGATCATATGACTTTGGAAGCGAAAGTAGAACAAAATCAATGACTCGCTTCCTTGGGAAAACGACTCCCATTCTATCCAACTTGTCAATGTACGATTTCATTTTCAGAACATGCGCACATACATAATTTCCATCTTGGTGTCTACAAGACAATAGGGATTGATTAGTCTCATATCTTTCAACTTGAGAGAAACATGACGTTGGGAGAGTCACATGAGGAGGGGATGGAAGAGCTGAAGAGAGATTATGTCTAGTTCCATCGTTTCCTAAGCAATGGAAAACAATTTCACCTTGACTTGAAATTTGAAGACCACCTCTAGAGGATTAAGGAAAACCATTTCCATAAAAATAAGGAAGACCATTTCTATCTTCATAAGAAATCTAAAATTGGGAGAAGAGAGAATTCAAGTTAGTAGATTTTAATCTTTAATTTTTAATCCATAATTTAAATTAAGCCTAGGATCCGTATTTTCGACTCAAACTTTGAAGAGGGATGTCGTAATAAAATTCAAATCTATTTTGGGTAGGTAAGGATTTACTAGTTCCAATATTATGAAACTCCTATATCTTTTGAGATTCATTGAATCCTATCAATGACATGTTTAATCTCAAATTTTACTATCAATTTTGTGATCGGGATGCCGAAGATCACAAACAAGATGTGAATAACCATGCAAACCCGCTTGACAACCTCGATGTCATTTATCATCTCACATCGATGTGACGTTAACCACACAAGCTCCATCACCAATGATAATTTTTGCAATGCGCATCATTTCTCTTTAAAGTCTGTATTAGTGTGTAAATTAACCACACATGCTCCACTAACGACATATTAAAGTATGATGTGTATTTACATGGATTAACAAAATTTTCACAGTTTTCCTAAAGTAACTAGAGTGTGATTTTTTTTTATATTAAATAATGTTTTAGTACTTTTATATCATTATACTTTTTAATGAGATTATGTTCTATCAAAACCGTTCAGCTAACGACCCTCCACCACACAAAAGAGTGGTGAGTGAGAGTGGACACCCATTCAATGACCGTTTTATCGGTTTTTTCCTTATACCCTCTTTATAGTATTGTTTCGTGAACGAGACATACTAGCGATTTGACTGACTTGTCTTATATTAAATATTAATTATTTAAATTAAATCTTTTAATTAATTAATATTAAACCAATTATGTTTTATCTTTATCTTTTAATTAAACAATTAATTAAATCATTATGGAATAAATAATTATTTACAATTAACTAATTAATAAAATACTTCAAATTTAATCCTAATCTAGACCCCCTAATTTTCGAAAATAAGCCTTGGGCTTATCAGGTTTTAATTATTCAAATTTTAAGTCTTTTAAAATAACAATTAAGGGAACTATATAAACCCTAAAATAGTTTCCCTAATTTTTTAAATGGCTAAGGTGGCTAGGGTTTACCTAGCAAATTTCGAAAACCTAAGGGAGGAGGCTAGGGTTTCAAGAACCCTAACAATTTTCGAAAAATGCCTCATTAGGATTTAATTTCTATAAACCCTAATTTTGATATATTCAACTTTGTGCAAGATCAATTCAAAACAATGATTCTGATACCACCGATAGGTTTTATAGGCTACAAAAAATGTAAGGGAAAAACTTAACCTGAAGTTCACATTCAACCTATTGGATCTAGGTTTTCTCTATTGATTTGCAACAAACAATGAACATCAAGAACCCTATGAGCACTCTACTATTTTTGAAACTCGTAAAGGGTTTTAGGGTTTACATAGGTTTTGATTATTATAGTAAATAATCAACAATTCCTTCTTGATCCAGCTTCATAAAGCAAGCACCAGAAATCTCAGGCTTTTAATGGTTTGTACCCAAACCCTAACAATATAAGACTTTAGAGGAAAGAGGAAAGGGGAAGAAATTTCGGCTCTAAGGCTTTTAGAGAAGGAGTGCCAAAATTATGAACCCCATTGGGGTTTATATAGGTGAGTAAGAAGTCTAGGATAAGACATGTTTCGTTGGATAACCTTTATCCATTTTCTTGTTCCCTAAGGCCACCAAGAAGCCCTAGAAACCTCCTCCAAAACCGTCCCCCTTATGGGAAGGTTCTGAAATTCTTCAATGCTCAAATTTTGAACATTGTCACCTTCAGTCCCTATACTTTTAATTAATCCAGTTAATCGCAAAATTAATTCCAATTAATTTATGATTAATTATTAATTAAATAATACTATTTCTAAATAATATGTTAACCTCATAATATATTAATAAATTATTTGTTTCTATTTGTTAATCTTATAATAAACCAATAAATCAAGATCTCTCTCCAAAAAGTCATTATATCAATTACTAGGTTTAAGGGCAACCCAAAATGACTCTGTTTTTAATTCAAGTATATACCAATTTAATTTTTGCTTAGACACCTAATCCAACATTTTTATCCTTGAAAAAGTTTCCAAATATTAAGTTTGGATTTTATATATCAACTTAGTGTATAAATTACTATGACATTTAATGTCAATGACTAATAATTTTCAACAACATATATTTGTCAAATTTATAATCAAATAATTTTAACCTGACAACATGCGAAATTGCGTCTAGTTTAAATATAAAAGAAGAAAACTTTGTCAATATGGAAATAAGTTTTTAATAAAAATCTTTTTCTACTGCCTCCTCCTTGACCTCATGAATTGGGGCCTACTCTCTCCCCCTCTACCATTGGTGGATGATCAAGGCAAGCAAAAACAATGGAAGAACAATTTTTTTTGAACAATAGCAAAGAAAATATATTAAAACCAATACTAAAAGTCTAGCAGGATCTAGCTACAAACCAGATTAATACATGATAGGTTTTTGTAACCACTCAACCCCAGTAATCATAGCATTGGAATTACGAAAAATAAACCAACGAAAAGAGGTTTCATCAATAGAATCAAATAAGAATTGCTTCTTAGGCTTAGGAGTACGAAAGAGAATAGCATTTTGAAATGTCTAAATTACCCAAATAGTCACCAAGAAAACCAAGTCAAAAAGCACATGTTCTATCCTCACAACTAGTCTAGTATCCACCCAATTCATCATATCCATCATTGAATTAAACATCGGAATGTCCAAATCAAGCTTGAAGGTTTGTTTTTGATCAGATACACTTCAAGTATGAATAAGAAAATCAAAACTAATCTGACATGTGTCACACCCCAAAACCTGAACGGCGGAATCGTTCGGGGGTGGAGGACGTCATGTGTAATATCACAACAATGCAAAGTAGTAAACAAGCAACAACATCATCCATTGCATTATGAATATAATTTCATGCAAGTGTGTTCTGTTAAGTTAAATAGACCCCAAAAAGTACATCAAAATAAAAGAGGCGTCTTGAACAAGCTCCGTCTTCTCAAAAACCTGGCTCCGGTACCTGTCTACTGGTGACCTGAGAATACAAGTTATTTTGAAAGTGAGTATCAGCTTTAAAGATGGTGAGATCATAAGTATATTAGTGTTCGAGTTTATATGAAAGCATTTGTAAGATGTTTGTAAGATGTAATGTATAAGTTTTGTAAAGTTTGTATTTGTTTGAACACTCTTAGAAAACCCTATGTTTCCTACTAACAGTAGCCTTCTACCAAGGCATCTAGTAACTGTGTGTCTCTCTTGTAAGAGTGTGTATTTTCCCAAATCCGACTATCATTAACCAAAAATATAGTTTTTACATTACCGCACATCATGTGAATGTTCACGAAGTAAATGTAATGGGAAAATATTATAGTACTATAGTGTTGTATTAAGTAACTACCACTGTACTAACTACCTTAAACCAATTATTATTTAAAGTACCATGTGATCGGCCTGTATCCTGCTACCGACTCAGTAGTAAAACGACGATGTAAGACGCCGTAAGAAATGACATTTGGCACCCATTGACTTGCAAGTCCCACTGTAGCGAGCAGCAAGGTGTAGGATAGTCAATCCAGTATAGATCTATATGCAAACTCATACGCTCCCCAATTAAGGAGATCCTGGATACAAAAATGGTCATTGCAGGTAGTTCCATGACCCGTTTAATGGCTCACATAACTGAATGTAATGTATGTGTAATGTACGTGCTAGCTGTATTGTGTGTTCTTCCTCTGTCTAGCCTGTATGTTTATTTCTCATCACTATGTATTATGTTTGTTTCTCATCACTATGTATTATTTTTGTTTCTCATCACCATGTATTATGTTTGTTTCTCATCACTATGTATTATGTTTGTTTCTCTTCACTATGTATTATGGTTGTTTCTCATCACTATGTATTATGTTTGGTTCTCATCACTATGTATTATGTTTCTTTCTCATCACTATGTATTATGTTTGTTTCTCATCACTATGTATTATGACTCATGTATGAACTGACTCTTTGTATGATTCATTGTTCTAGTATTAGTATTAGTAAAACCCTAAACTACGCCTATTGTAGTTTACTAGTAATATAACTTGTACGTATGAACATGGAAGTATACCCTTGCTACCCAAGGGTATTGAATTGACTGGAAGAACCTTTTTTGACTATATATGTACACATGATATATAACTTATAGTTAAACGACCTTCGGACGGCTACCCGATATCCTACCAGACTACATCCCAACGGGGAAAAGGAAATAAGGCGGGTTAGCCTTCCTAAGTCCTTCAAACATTACTTATATAACTATACATATCTAGGCATGCAATTTGATAATAAGTATAAAAGAGATTAAGTGTAAGTATTTGATAAGTAAAACAGTTTGAAGCAAAATAGTTTGATAAGCAGTTTGAACAATAAGAAAATCACTGGTTTTTATAGTTATTAATCACATGTGATTGATGTAATATCTATAAGTATTTAACTTGTATCCCCCCATAAATCATTTAAAAACATTTAAAACATTGATTAAGTGGTATGAACTCACCTGTAGTGAGTGGTACGGATGAACTGAAGATGTAGGATTGCTAGGTGTCAAGTGAAGTCTTGAACACACTCTATGATCCTAGTTAACATATAATATCACATATATGTATCCAATTAGTCTTTAAACAAATAATAAACAATTCAAGACACCCTAGGACATGCTAAACACCTTATACAAGTGTTATAAGTCTAAAGGATTGTATCTAAGTGTTGTAGGGAAAGGCTAGTGTGTTTGGGGTTCAAGGAAAACTCCAATAGGGAGTTTACGGTTTTATGGTCATAAGCAAAAGGGTTTACGGTCGTAAGATCACCCCCTTGGTGACCATTTGTTGTTTGAAGCCTTCTAAGCCAATCTAAGCATTCCTACTTCATGTTTAAGCCTTAGGAAGTGTTTTGTGGCATCTATACACTCCTAAATGGAGTTTACGGTCCATGGACCATTTCTCCATGAGTTTACTACCGTAAACCCCTATGGAACATGGTTTTATGATGTTTTCAAGTTCTAAACACTTCAAGGTAATAGTCTAGGTTAGATTCTAGGCAAAAGGAATAAGTATGGGGCATTTAGACCCCTTTTGGGGTGTTTACGGTTTTGGGAGATCCCCAAACCGTAAACACATATAAATGTGATAGTTTTGTGCTTTTTGTGTGATAAAATCATCAAGGATGGATCTAGACAAGTCCCTAAGGCATTGTGAAGCATCTAGGCACCCTAAGGCACCCTTTTGCACCTTACTTGGTGTTTATGGTTTTGGGAGCCTCCCAAAACCGTGAACACCTTGTTCTTGGTGTTCTTGGGACATTTCCTTGATATTAAGATGTATAACAAGCTTTAAAAGACTCTAGGATAGAAGTACTTACTATGTGGAAGCTTGAAATGAACTAAAAGTACAAGAACACTAGTGTGTGTTCTTGGTGTTCTGGAAATCTAATCAAAACACAAAAATGGATGGATGAAAAGATGTATAATCACTAGTAGTTATGATACATCAACTAATCAAGTCGAGAAATACTCACGTTGTCGGGAAATTGGGTGAAAATCGGGATGATAGTTGAGAGTGTTTGGAGTTTACTCTTTAGAGTGAAAGTAACAAGTGAGGTACTTTGGGGAGTAAACTCATGCTTAAGCATGAGTTTACGGTTTTTGGGGGTAGTTTACGGCCCAAACATAAAAGTTTGGCCGTGAACTTCTAAGCTACATGGTATTCGCGGTTTAGAAATTTCAAGACTCGAGGCGTTACATTCTTTCACCCGTTCATTTAAAGAATAATTATTATAATAGCCAAACGAACTTTAAATTTGTTAAAAACAAATAGAAATGAAATTGAATTATAATATGAAGTGATTGACTTTTAGGGTTTGATCGAATGAAAATTTCGAGTTGTCACAACATGTTCCTTTCACCAAGAAAAGAGGTTTTGTCTTCACCAGGAAGATAGGTTTGTCACAAAGATAATTGACACAAAGCCACAAACAAAACTACTCGACCACAAACTTAGGGTTTTCCCTAATGTTGTATATATACTAATTTATACATGTATATCCTATGATTGATGAGATTGTATCTAATCTATACTAAGATCCGATCTTATCATAAAGATATAGGATCTGATATCTATTCTATATTTATCTATAATAACTGCCTATTATACAAAAGATTACAATCAGACAACTAAACTATAAGCTAAAGTTGTTGAACTTGTGATGCTGGCGATGTCGACTTATAGACGTTGACGCTCATAGATCAACATTTTTATGAGTTTTACTCATTAGATCATAAGGTGTGACCTTACAATCTCCCTCTATCTGATGATGTCAAAAATAATCTTCAATGAATGCTTTTGGCTCGTGCTCCCCCTGAGAATAAGAATAAAATTTTGAGTCTTGCAGTTTTAATGAATCGCGCGCGTACTGCTTGGGATTGAGTATGCCAAGCGGATTAGTATTACATTACGCATACGCCCCAGTGGGCCATTGGACAATTATTGGACTTTTGTAGCTTTTGGGCCTTAGCTAGTTTTTGGGCTCTGGCTTGTTTAGGGTAAGTGGGCCTCATATTTTTGTTGTGAGTTAGGCCTTAGGGCCCATTATTGTGTTTTGGTCCAGAGATGATTAAGTCCATAAAGGGTAAGGTGAAGGGGGCTTTGACCTTAGGAGTCGGATTAGAATCTAGGCTCATAGTCATTATTGTTAACCCATTCATAATTAGGGTAATTTGTGTATGTTTATTGTGGGATTTCCCGGATGAGTATCCGAGCAGCTAGTATTTACCAGTAGGCCGAGGTGAGTCTCCTCCTTATATCCATGGGTCAAAGGCACCAAGGTCGACCTATTATTTGGCTATGTAGTATGTTAGTTGTTGTGTGATATATATTGTTTTTGCATGATCGAGTTGAAATATACCCCAGGGCGGGGCCCTATTTGGCATGTCGGGTTGTAATATACCCCAGGGCGGGGCCCATTATGGCATGTTCGGGTTGACATATACCCCAGGGCGGGGCCCATTATTGTACAATCGGGTTAAAATATACCCTAGGGTGAGGCCCATACTTGCTTATTGGGTTGGGAATATACCCCAGGGCTTGGCCCAGTTGTATGTTTGGTATGTGGTAGTTTAGGAAAACTCACTAAGCTTTTGCTTACAGTTTTTATTGTGGTTTCAAGTACTTTCGGTACAAAGGGGGAGGGCGAGGCCCATAATTGCTTACAGTTTTTATTATGTATGGATTTTGAAATCAAACTTATGATTGTAAATATTTATTAAAAATGAAAAACTGTCTCCTGGTTTTTGGGTTGTTACAAGTTGGTATCAAAGCCTAGGTTTGAGGGATTTGGGAACATTCTCAGGTGTGTCAGAACTCAAACTGAGGAAATGACAATCTTTTCAAAAGAAAAAGAATCGAATTTTTCTGAAAAAAAAAATCTTAAGTAAAAAGTGAGAGTGCACTATGTTTCCTAAATTACCCATACTTATGTATTACGATTAGTATGATTGATATGTGAAGTGCATGCTAGAGTAGGGCTAAGGATAGCTTCAGGAATTATGTAGTAGAATTACCTTATTTGTGTGATGACTTATAGCCTAGGAAAATTAGATGCCATATATTTCTTGGAATTGATGTTGACTATGTATTTGCTAAGTGTATGCTTTCAAAGTTATACACGATTAGGATTGCATAGCTCTAAAATGATGAATTCTGCCTCATTTCTAGTTCCTTGTTTGGTTGTGGACTTGGGGTAGAAACTTTATTTGACAAACTACCTGATTCTATTTTTGTATAACTTGCATGCATAAGGCAACCATTAGTGTTAATTGAGATTTCTGATTCTGTGAGGGCTGTGAAATTTTAAAAGAGTCTAGTGTGTGTGTTTGTGTTGTATTGTTTGAGCAATGTTTCTAAGTATAATATGGTGTATTAGATGAATTAGGTATGACCGTGAGTAAGGTACATATAGATGTGGAATGTAGTATTGGGCTCGTACTACTGGAAGCATAGGACCTATACCCGAGATGAGTGCAGACCTGGAAACTCCAAGGAGAAAAGTGAGGAGAAACCCCTCGGACCTCTTTATCAATTCTTTTCTATGTTGTATTTTTAGTTTGAGGACCGTGATGGCTACGAGAGGAGGTTCAGGTTCAGGATCGGGCTTTGGTTCGGGTTAGGTTCAGGTGTTAAGCCGATTGATGAGAGGATGTGCAATCTTATAACAATCGAGGTTACTCGCGGCATCCTTGATGCTACCCCAGTTATTTTCGATATCGTCAATGAGGGGATTATGGAGATCATGGAGGAGTGGCTTAGGTCATTTCAAGCCGAGATTGCGACATGAAAGATTGGGGCTCGAACTCCCTCGTTCTGGGAGTTCAAGGCATGCGGATCACCTGAGTTCTTTGGGGCTAAGGACCCCATCGCTAGCCTCCGCTGGACCGTTGACATGGAGAATGCTCAGCGCATGAGCTTTTTCCCCATGGCGGAAAAGGTGGGATTCATGCTCTGCTTTTTTAGGACCGAGTGTCGGACTGGTAGGAGGAGGTTACCTGAGCGGTTGGTACGACGACTGTTACAGTGATGATATGGGAGGATTTTGTGCAGAGGTTTGATCGGGAGTATGCACCGACCATTGAGGTGCAACAGCTGGTGAGGGAGTTTAAGGACCTTCACTAGACTACGGAGACTGTAACGGAGATCACCTCCAAGTTCAGAGAGAGTGTATTGCTAGTCCTGCAGTACGCTATGGATGAGGAGATGAGGAAGATGAGATATCATGCTATGCTGAGGGATGATATCAGGGAGTTCGTTAGCTTTTCAGGGTGCAAGACCCTGAATGATATGATTGAGAAGGCTCGTGAGTAAGAAATTGAGTTGGAGCTCCGGATGAAGCGGAAGTCGGAGTAGGTGCAGACAGCAATGGTTCAGGCCAAGAAGCCCAAGACCTCCGATGTTTACTGCATAGGCCAGTAGGATCAAATTTGATGTACCAAGTGCGTTAAACCGCACAGTGAAGCATGTCGATCTGTGGGCTCCAAATGTTTCGGTTGTAGTTAGGCAGGTCACATGAGCAAGGAATGACCTAAGAGGGCTCTAATTTGTTTTCACTGCAACCATACAAGCCATACAAAGGTCAATTATCCGAGATTATCTGGGGGAGCAGTGGTGGCACCTGCGTCAGCCACCTTGAGGATTACCGATGGCTGCTAGGGCAAGGCGGAGGCTCCTACTGTGAAGAGCAGGGCATTTCAGTGACTACCGACGAGGCTCGTGCAACACCGGATGTAGTTACTAGTATATGACTTTAATATATCCTTTATTGCTTTCTTTTTATGCTCATGTTTATTATGATCTTGTATAGGGAACTTTTTGGTCATTGGGTTGTCTGCTCATGTTTTGTTTGATTCAGGAGCTACCCGATCCTTTGTATCTCTTGCACTTAGCAAGATGTTTTGAGATGCACTAGGGACTTTGGACTCCCCTCTGGAGGTGGAGATCGTTGATGATCATACTGTGAGGGTATTCCGAGGATGTGTTCTGAACATGTTCAGTGAAATGTTTCCTATTGATTTGGTACCAATCCCCTTGAGGGGGTTGAAAGTGATCATAGGGATGGACTGGTTGGGGCTCAATGGGGCCATGATTGATTGTGAACGGAAGTTGGTGAGAGTTCGAAACCCAAGTAGGGGAGAACTGGTGATTCCTGGTGAGAGAGTTTTGCATGGACCAACTCTCTGTTCAACTACGAGGGATAAGAGGTTTCTCCAGCAAGGTTTTTTTTGGATTTTTGGCTTATGTTTCAGACACACGGGTTGAGGACATATCAGAGTTGAGTAGGGTACCCATTGTGTAGGATTTTCCCGATGTTTTTCTCGATGAGTTTCCAGGAGTTCCTCCCGAGAGGCAGGTTGAGTTTCAGTTTGATTTGATGCCTAGTTCGGCTCCGATAGCCAAGGCGCCGTATCGCCAAGCACCGCCTGGGATGAAGGAGTTGTCTATGCAGCTGCAGGAGCTGTTAGACAAGGGTTTTATCCGTCCGAGTAGTTCCCCGTGGGGAGCACCGATCCTATTCGTCAAAAAGAAGGATGGGTCACACAAGATGTGTATCGATTATTGGGAACTGAACAAGATAACGGGTGAAGAACCGTTACCCACTTCTGAGGATCGACAATCTATTTGATCAGCTTCAGTGTGTATCTTGGTTCTCCAAGATTCATCTACAATCAGGATACCATCATATGAGGATCAGGGATGAGGATGTACAAAAGACAACCTTTAGAACTCGTTATGGTCATTACGTGTTCGTGGTGATGCCTTTCGGGCTCACCAATGCACCGACAGCGTTCATGGATCTCATGAACCGGGTTTGCAGGCCGACGCAGGATCAGCCTATGATTGTTTTCATTGATGATATTCTGGTCTACTCCAAGACCAAGGAGCAACATGATCAGCATTTGTGTGAGGTGTTGGAGACCTTGACGAAGGAGAGGCTTTATGCAAAATTCTAAATGTGAGTTTTGGTTGTGTGAGGTGCAATTTTTGGAGCACATCATCAACCAGGATGGAATCTTGGTGGACCCGACCAAGATCAAGGTTGTGATACATTGGGAAGTTCCGAAAATGCATCTAAGATTCAGAGGTTTTTGGGTCTTGTAGGGTATTACCAGAGATTTATTCAGGACTTCTCCAAGATTGCGGTGCCACTGACTCAACTGACCAAGAAGAATGTGACCTTTCAGTGGGGTCCGGATCAACAGTTGGCCTTCGAGACTCTGAGGTAGAGGTTGCGCAAGGCCATGATTCTCATGTTACCTGAGGGATTGTATGATTTTTTGCTTTACTATGACATTTCTATTTCAGGATTCGGAGTTGTACTTATGTAGAGAGGGCATGTGATTTCTTACGATTCAAAGTAGTTGAAGCCTCATGAGGTGAATAACCCAACACATGAGGAGAATAACCCACCGATCATAAGAGTTTGAAGTGTTTGATGGATCAACCGAACTTGAATATGAGGCAGCGGAGGTGCGAATGTGGTAAAAGACTATGATTGTGAGATTGTGTACCACCCTGGGAAGTCTAATGTGCTGGCCGATGCATTGAACCGTCAGGCGGTGTGCTCATCAATCCGAGATATTTGTTTGAGGATGACTGTCACTTCACGCTTGATGGTTTTTATCAAGGAGGCTTAGGTGGAAGGATTGAAAAAGGAAAATTAGAAGACTGAGCGAATTAGAGGGAAAATTCCTTTCTTTATTAGGGACAGTCGGGGGTCATTGACTCAGTATGGAAGAGTCTGGGTTCCGACATCCGGTGGGGTGAGACATACGCTTTTGGAGGAGGCGCATAAATCCAAGTTTTCTATCCATCCGGGGACCACGAAGATGTACCAAGACTTGAGATTGAGCTACTGGTGGCCCTGCATGAAGAGAGAAGTTTCTTGGTTTGTTAAGTGGTGTTTGACTGGGAGGAGATCACTATAGATTTCATCACCAAACTGCCCAAGACGACGTGAGGTGCTGATTCGATCTGGGTTGTTATGGACAGACTGACCAAGAGTGCACATTTTATCCTGATTTCCGAGAGTACATCCGTAGGAAAGCTAGCTGAGATTTATATCTGGGAGGTGGGGGTTAGGCATGGGGTGCATGTGTCAGTGGTCTCAGATCGAGATGTCTGTTTCACCTCCCAAATTTAGAGGAAGTTCCACGAGGAGTTGGGAACTCAACTATATTTTAGTACAACATACCACCCCCATACTGACAGACAGAGCAAGCAGAGGATCCAGATGCTCAAGGATATGCTTGGGGCATACGTGCCGGATTTGAGAGGAAGTTGGGATACTTAACTTCCACCGTCAGAGTTCTCCTACAACAATAGTTATCATGCTAGTATTGGTCGACCACCATTCAATATGTTGTATGGAATGAGGTGTAGGACCCGGTTTGTTGAGGGAGGTCGTACATCGGGACATGGGGAGCACCGAGGTGGTGCTTAAGACCACCGAGTTGATTCAGCAGGTGCGTGACAGGTTACGGGTCATGCAGATTCTCCATAAGAGTTATGCTGACCTACGACGTTCAGTCCTTGAGTTTCCGGTGGAAGACTTGGTGTTGCTAAAGGTGTAACCTTGGATTCTTTGAAAGATGTCATCCGATTTTGGAAACGGGGTAAGTTGGTTTCCCGATTCATTGGTCCATTCAGGATTATTGCTCGGGTGGGGGCAGAGTTGCATACCAGCTGGCTCTTCCTGACGAGTTTAGTCAGACCCATAACAATTTCCATGTGTTCCAGTTGTGGAAATGTGTAGTCGATGATTCCACAGTGATCTAATTGGATGATATTCAGGTGGATGAGCGCTTGAGTTATGTGGAGAAGCCGGTCGTGATTCTTGACTAGAAAACTAAAACCCTGTGTAACAAGGTGGTGAAAGTAGTAAATGTGCAATGACTGCACTGTAAGGGCTCTGAGTGGACATGGGAGTCGGAGGTCGATATGAGAGGGCATTAACCAGACTTATTTTGTTATTCACATCAGCGGACTTCGAGGAAGAATTCTAGTTCAAGTGAGGGAGATTTGCAGCACTTGGACCCAGGTATTTTTCCCTTTTAACCCTTGAAGCAAAATTTATTTTCGAAAGGAGTCCCCATGTACGTTGGGCGTACATAGGTATGTAGAAGCGGGAACCTGATCCACGTACGTGGGGCGTACGTGGCCAATGCTAAAACCCTAATTTTAGGGCATGAGCCCTATTTAAGCTCACTTTCGACTCTTGGGCCCTCACCCTTATCAACCTCTACTGCTTGTTATCGTCCCCTAAACCCTAGTTTGTGATTGAGAGTGATCTTTGAGCTTGAAAGTAACTTTGGTGGTCTTTTGGTGTGTTTGCAAGAAGAAGAACTTGTTGTGCAAGCCTTAGACATGGTTGAGCTTCAAGATCCTGAATCTATATAATCTTAGGAAGATTTTGAATGTAAAAAGCTCATACTTTTTTATCTCCCTTGATAGTTAGAGTTAAGGTTTCGCTATGAGTTCTTTTGGATCCATGCATTCTCTTTTGTGAGTTTGGGCAACTCCAGAAGCTTGTAATGCTAGATCTTAGTCGCTTTGGTGTGTTAGAGGCATAAAATGCTATCTTGATGGTTGTTATGACACCTTGCATGGATCTAGGTCCTTAAAGTGAGTCTTGATGGACAAAATTGGATGTTGGGTTCCCATAAGACATGCAAAGGCATATAGTTGCCAACTTTATGCCCTAGGACCTCTTAAATGACCGAGATCTGGAAGTTGGTGTAAGAAACTGCATGGATTAAGTACTTAATTGCTGAAAGTGCTTAACAACTTAGAACGTTGGGCGTACTAAGATGTACGCCGCGTGTACTGCTTTGGATTCAAGTACGCCAAGTGTACTGGTATTATGTTGCGTGTATGCCCCAGTAGGCCTTTGGACAATTATTGGACTTTTGTGGCTTTTGAGCTTTAGCTAGTTTTTCGGATTTAGCCTGTTTAGGGTATGCGGGCCTCAGATTTTTCTTGTGGGCTTTAGGTGTTATAAGTTGGGCATTAAGGCCCATTATTGTGTTTTGGGACAGAGATGATTAAGTCCATTAAGGGTAAGGTGAAGGGGCCCTTGACCTTAGGAGTTGGATTGGAATCTAGGCCCATAGTCATAATTGTTAACCCATTCCTAATTTGGGTAATTAGTGTATGTTTAGTGTGGGATTTCCCGGATCAGTAGCCGAGCAGTTAGTATTTACTAGCAGACAGAGGTGAGTCACCTGCCTGTATCTATGGGCCGAAGGCACCAAGGCCGACCCATTATGAGGTTATGCAGTATGCTAGCTGTTGTGTGATATATATTGTGTTTGAATGATCGGGTTGAAATATACTCCAGGGCGGGGCCCAATATGTAATTTTGGGTTAAAATATACCCTAGGGCGGGGCCCAATATGACATGTTTGGGTTAAAATATACCCTAGGGTGAGGTCTACCATCATACGATCAGGTTGAAATATACCCCACGACGAGGCCCATACTTGCTTATTGGGTTGGAATATACCCTAGGGCTTGGCCCAGTTGTATGTTTGGTATGTGGTACTTTAGGAAAACTCACTAAGCTTTTGCTTACAGTTTGTATTGTGGTTTCAGGTACTTTCGGTAGGTACTATAGGGAATGGACCGGCTAGATGGCGCTACATTCACTCCCCACCATTTTCCACATTTATTGATATTGTCACTATGATGATTATGTAATGGATTTTGGTATCAAACTTATGATTGTAAATCTTTATTAAAAATGAAAAATTTTCTCCTGGTTTTTGGGTTGTTACTGTTGGGTTTTGAGGATTATAACACTCCTATGGTGCACATGCAACCCTAATTGCTTTGGATCTATGTTTTCTCTAATTATACATGCATATTTTCAATTTTCCAAAGCATTTTCCTAACTAGCATACAAATTTTCAAATGAACAATACAACTAGTTAGATGACTTACCTTTTAGATGTACTTGTAGTTCTTGACCTTTGAAAGCTTAAGCACCTCAAGTGTGATGCCTCTAATGGTTCACAAACACCAATATACAAGAGGAGGCTTGAGAGAATAGGTTATTTAGCACAAAATCAACTTCACTCTCTTAGAATGAATAGGTAATGATTTTGACACTAGGGGGTTTATTTAAAGTGTAGCAAATGCTAGGGTTACACTTTGTAAACCCTAATGCTCCATGACCTTCCACATTCTTATGCTCCATGGGTTTAGCCTCCATGGACTATCCATGGATTATCTCATTGTTTTAGCCCATCTAAATAATCATGGATCATTGGCCCACACTATAAGAATCATTGATTTACATAATCAATCCCCATATATTTAACTAGTCTCTTTTGACCACAAATTTAACTCCAAATTAATTCTTGATCAATAATAATTTAATAACATGATTTCATATTAATATATTATACTTGTAATATGTTAATAAATCATAAATAACCTTATTCTCAAAAGTTCATCCTATCAAATTGCATTGGTGAAGGCAACCCAAAAGGATCCGACTTAGCAATCGTAAGCTCTCAAAAGCCGCTGTCGAACTCTGACCTAGTCAGTGACACGTCCTTCAGATAAGGGATCATATATTCCTCTGTTCTCAAGATATCTATGCGGACAAACACATGGAACATAGTCATACTTATTGTCCTGCAATTTGTTTCCCGATTTCCGATTCGTCTGACATAGAACATAATTGAACACATCAATTTAGTTATGACTGGGCCTAACACATAGTCAAAATAGAATCATTAAGGGGTTGAAGATATCATTTTTAATCCTCTTAGGATAAAAGGAACAGATAAACTTCGACGTTATATGCTTGTACTAACTACTCATTAAGTCATGCACTACGATACGTTTTATAACATCATGTTACTGATGCGTTTTCGTATCATCAATGCACAACCAACTCGTAGTCAGCAACTAATATATCTTCGTTTGAAGATTGTATGATGTTATCATCTCACAATCACTCGTGATAAATTCCATGAAGTGATTCAGGTGAGCACGGGTTGAATCCAATACTCAAATCTTATTTCAGGAGCACTCATGAATGGTGTAGCAAACTTTTGCTATGTCTAACACCTTAGACAATCTACAAGCCAACTCATGACAGTCTTCTTTCATACTTACTTCCAACGTATGATCGAATGTGGATGGTTTGAATAATCTTATTATTCGGGAAGTCAAAACAGGCAAATTGAAACACAAGAATAATACTAATCCTATATGGCCCCAAAACTTTTGAGTGTAAATAAAACACTTTTTATTTAATCACCATATTGATTACACATTATTCATTGTATATTGTTTCGATTTATCAACTAATACTTGAATTAAAATAATAGCTATCCCATGCTCCTAGCATGCACACTATGTTTAACTACGGTCCTTACTTTGTGAAATAGATCAATTGTAATCATTTGCAACGATACTCATTACACAATTCCAAATCCTTATTGTAAGTGTAAGAATACCAAGTTCTTGCCACTTATAGTAATATGTTAGATTCTAAACTTATATGCAGTGATCCTTTTTGTAATGACTATGTACACAAGTTACAGAGACTTTGTCAATTACAAAACTTTCCATTGTAGATTATTACAAGACAATTCCATAGATCCGAAGTCTCATATTCAAAGTACATTCCTTTGAACATCCTTCTTGCATAAAAGTTTCTAACTTTCTCATAGATTCTTGATATCCAAATCCCATTATGGAAACATTTTCATATTTGCCATATGACAACTCATTGTTAATAGAATCCTGTCTATTCATAATAATGTCAATATGGTCCATCCATTACTACACTTCCATCTATCCATAAGCAACCAATCTTTGGCGAACCTTGGATTGTTCTTAGCAGTTGTTTAATAACTTTAGTCATATCCAGTTCTAGTCCTTTTCCCTCTTAATGCCCTAGACATTTTGAAAAATAAAACACATGAATATTATAACATACGCAATCGATCCTATACCTGAAGCATATGGGATACGATTCATAATGTCTTACATAAAGACATGATACTTGACTAGTCTTTTACCATAATATTTCCATATATATAATTTACAATGTTGAAGCATTTCAACATCATATTCATATAAATCCTTGACTAAATTCGATTAAAATCTCAATCTAAACATTTAGAATTGAAATTAAGTATAAGTTCCTCTCCCTTAATTATAGCAAAACAACTTTTCAACCCTGCAACTTTGCGAATTGAAAACTTTGTTTTCTATAATTAACATTGCTAACGTGCAACACTTAACAATTATTTTGTTACTTGCATAACATTTATGCTCCCACTAGTTGTGACATAAATCCAGAAATCACCTGGACTTCTAGAAATCAATACTTTATTGACTTCCTTACCAACATTCCGATTTCTGACACGAGATGCTTCGATAAGCCTTTATCTAAGCTCACACACCTTTTATTAGAAAGCTCATATGTGTGTCTAAACAATCTTAGAACTTACAACAATAAGTCTCAAATGTTTAGACCTTTTGCCTTTTCTCACAATTCAAACTATGAAGAGGGATGCCGTAATCATAATCAAATTTGAGAATGCTAATATCACAATTGCTAACTCTTTAAAATATACTTAGTGAAAGCGTTCCCTCACAATCATTTTCATGAATTGGAGAGAAACCTTATGACACTTAGATTTTTTATGGTGTATGTGTTCCTATCCGTGTGAATTTTGTCATAACCACAATCTTAATACAAGTTTAGTGACAAATCAAAACTCATATGGACTAAACCTATCTAATCTTAATTCCTTGCCACTCGGTAGCACTAGGGCCTACCATGTCTTCCAAGTTATTGAGCAGCTCATCCTTACCGATCAATGAACTTTTATTGACCAAGGTGCTTTGCGCTATACAAACAATTGAGAACTCTTAGAACTCACATGCATAGTCGACTTTAACTAGAATGGGCACAAAAAATAAGAATATGTCAACTCGATAGGTTACAAACCTCAAGTCGTGTGCTAGTGATTAACAATATGTTTACTCTTGATTAGTCCTTAAAACTTTTCAAGATCTTTAAGACTCCCACTGACCTCTTGACATATAAGTTTCTCTCTATCAAGGAACATTACTTGACAAACAAATATTCATGAATCAGTTTGGTTTCTTATCAAGACAAACACTATTGGCAATCGGTCTTAGTTGATCGTTGTCTTATGCAAGACATCACTGATGGGTTTTAGGCATAAGAACAATCCTATGTGCTCATACAAACCCTAATGCTTGGATCTAGGTTCCTCTATTGTACATGCTTTGAATCCAAGACTAATAAACTTAGATCTAACATATTATAAACTGAATTAGGGTTTATAGAATTACCTTTGATTGTTATATAGAAATAACAATCAATTCCTTGCTTGGATTGGCTTCAAAAGCTGAGTGCCTCAAATGCTGCACCTCTAATGGAGTCACAAACACCACTAAGCAACTTGGATGAAGAGGGAAGCGAGGGGAGGCACCAAAAACGGCTGGAAATCCTAATGGAAGTGTTATCCCCGTTTTTGGGGCTTAAGGGTCCTTTATATACATGTAGGCTATTAGGGTTTACAACCAGGAAACCCTAATCTGACTGCTTAGGCCCTAAGCAGCCCATGGACTGCTTAAGAATATCCCTTGGACGATTTCTAATGGGCTTCCCATAGAATTCGTCCAACCTATATATTATTAGGTGATCCATAGCCCAATTATAATTATCTTATAATTACAACTTCAGTCCCCCTAAGTTTAATTAATCTCTTTTAGCCACAAAATTAATTATCAATTAATTCTTGACTAATATTAATTAAACAATATGATTTCTCCTTTAATATATTATTCTCATAATATATTAATAAATCATATTTAAACCTCTCTCTCCTTAATTCATCCTACATATTGCGATGGTGAAGGCAACCCAAAAGGACCATGCTCATAATCGGGTCAAGTACATACCAAAATAGTTATGGACTTAGATACTAATCCAATAATCACAACTACCCATTACAAATGTACAAGAGTAGAAAACATTTTACTCTACATTTGCTGATATGTCACTCAATATACAATCTTGGAGGACGACTCTAAGATTTGATTTTGGAACAAAGTATGATTAATCTTAATTGATTTAACCATTTCAACAATTCCTGATTCCTCTTCTTAGCCAGACAAATGCACTAAGGAGTCCTTAGAGGATCAAATTGTGATATGATTTTTATAATCATTAAGGTAATCATAAAACACGATACTCAAATACTCTCCCATGTTTTCAGATTGGAGAAACTTCTCTTTCTGCCGACTTTCATTCTTTTTATTCGTTCTGCTACATTGAGACCTTTTCAATGACTTAGAGTTATACTTAATCTTGTAAGCATAACCATATTTACTAACTTTAGTAAACCATAAAGAAGAGTCTTGTTGTTCATTGTGGTGGACCTGACCAGTGCACAACCAAGTGTACCCGATCTCTAGTCCTTCACTTAACTCACATATACATGTGAACAAGGAATTAGTCTTAATTTCCCAAAGACAAAGGTTCTCATTCATCATACAATACAAGTTGCATGATCCCATGTTTCTGTCCAATTGAAATTTGGGTGTTGACAATCTTTCCTTATTTGGTAAGTTTAGACACTACCACAAACGAAATAATCAAATCCATATTGCTAAAAATTCAAACATCAATTTTCATATATGCCATTGTAAGGAAATATAAAATAAGATAAAAAAATTTCTTTATTTATATAATTGCGAAAAAACTTTTCCATACAATACAATTACAAATGAAAACTATGCTATTACAAATTTCTGCAATCTTTCATAACTCTTAAGTAACAGCTCAAAAATCCGATCATCAAACCATGCAATGGAAATCCATTTCTTCGCGATCAGACTCTGCATGCTTTTTCCTTTAAGCTTCCCTAGATCCTATAAAACATCAAAATGTAATCTTATTACATAATGTATTAAGAATCTACCAATAGGAACTAAGTAGAGTTACATATTTGACTTACCTGAAGTAGAACCATGCAATTTGATTCTAACATCTCCTAGATTTCTTAGGTAGTGAGGGCAGTTTCGCAACCAATGCCCTTTCTTTTGGCAATAGAAACATATGGACTCTTTGGGAACGATACACGGGACAATCTCAGACTTAGTCTTTTCCTTTCCCTTGGAAAAATAAATCTTTTTTGGACTTCCAATGTTTCCATTATCAATGTCCATGGAAGTTTGGGAAGTAGATCTTCCAATCAAATTTGCTTTACCAGTGCACCAAATCATTGCTGATTCGGCAGCATTTAGCAAATATGTATGATCAACAAGGGTCACGTCGTGGTCTGTCATATAGTAGTCTTTAACAAACTGACTATATGAGTCGGGAAGTGACTGAAGAACCAAGTCAACATCCAACCTCCTTGAGACATCAACTCCTAACAATGTAACATTCCTATCCTGTCAATGTGTGACTTCATCTCTAAAACAAGTGCACACACAGACCTTCCATCTTCATGTTTGCTAGCCAATAGGGCTTGAATGACCTTGAACTTTTCAAATCTTTGAGCTTGTGGGTTAAGGAGAATAATTGGAGGAGGTGTAGGAAGTGAAGTATGATATTGTGGAATATCATCTTCATGTGGAAAGCCTTTTCCAACAAATTCGGGAAGACCATAGTTGTCTGACCTAGACATGTATAAAGGGAGAAATTCAAGTTAGTTGATTTGAGTCCTTAATATAACACCCAAAACGAAATATTAAGGCTAGGACCCAACACAATATTTTACAATTGCAAAAAGGGATGTTGTAATCAAATTGTAAAATATTTGAAGGTATGTAAATGACGATTCACCAATTTCCACCATGAAAAACGAATATTAAGTTTTAATTGGATTGAAATTCCTAGATCCTTTGAGATTCATTGAACTTTTCAATGGCATGCTTAAATCTCGATTGTGCCCTTCAAGTTTGTGACTGAGATGCCGAGGATCACAAGCAAGGAGTGAATAACGATGCAAATTAACTTGGTACACCCAATGTTACAACCACCTAATCAATGTGCCGGTTAACCACACATGCTCCATTGATCCATGATTAACATGTGTCTAAGTCCATAACTATTTTGGTATGTACTTGACCCGATGGTGCATGGTCCTTTTGGGTTGCCTTCACCAAAGCAACTTGATTGGAGAAATAAATAGAAAGAGAGGATAATATGATTTATTAATATGTTATAAGGATAATATATTAAAGGAGAAATCATATTTGTTTAATTAATATTGGTCAATAATTAATTGAGAATTAATTTTGTGATCAAGTGTAATTAATTAAACTTGAGGGGCTGAATTGTAATTATGTGATAGTTACAAAATAAGGTAAGGATTATCTTATAAGTATGGTGAACGAATTTAAGGTTGGAAAGCCTTAGAATTCGAGTATGATAAGGATTCAAGGATTATCTTATTGGTTGCTTAATGGATAATCAACTAGATAAGGATAATGACTGAAACCCTATCTCTACACCTATATAAACACCCCTAGGGTTAGGAATTCGTGTATCCCTTCCCAAGAAGTGCCAAATACGAATTCTAACCTCCCTCCTCTCTCCTTATACCTTCTCCACTTGCTTATGGTGTTTGTAAGCCATTAGAGGAGTGACACTTGTGACTCTTTGCTTTCCAAGGTCAATTCAAGGAGGAATTGGATTGTTATTGCTATATAACAATCAAGGTATGTTCTTAAACCTATTTACATGTGAATTCTGATTTCCATATGCTAGTATTAGGGTTCAAAGTCTTGGATTCAAAGTATGTACAATAGAGAAACCTAGATCCAAGCTTTAGGGTTTGTATGAGCACATAGGATGTCTTATGACCAAAACCCATCAGTGGTATCAGAGCCTTGATTGGTTTCTATTGTATTGATGCTTGTTGTAACTGAAAAATACGATTTTTTGCATTCTGGAGGCTGGACTCGCCGAGTCCATGGCTGAACTCGCCGAGTCCAAGGTGACTCGACGAGTCCAAGGCTGACTCGACGAGTCAACTCGTCAGAAGGAGGGTACTTCGGGATTTCTTGCTGTTTTTGCTTATGGATAATTACCTTATCATCTTAGATTAATATTAATCCGATTATATGATATATTTGACTATAATTTTAATCTAATTGAAGATATTTATCAATTAATAAGATAATTGTTTCCTTATAAGATAATTGATTAATTATTTTAAGTAAATTGATAAATTGTTTTGCAAGAAATCATCAAATATGGATAATTATGTGATTAAATGTTAATTTGAATTATTTGTTATTTGATCCTTGTTGTTGTGAAAAGTTTCATATTTGGCCCTTTAGGTTTTATAGTTTAAATTTGAACCCCAAAAGTTTTGTTGTTTTGAAATTTAAATAGTTGAAACCCTAATGTTTTGAAAAAAGGCTTCAAAACTTGCCCTCAAGTTTTGGAATTTAAATTTTGATTAAATAGTTTAATTTTGATGCATATTTAAATTCTAATCCCTAATGTGTTGAAATGTTTCAAAACTTGCCCTCAAGTTTTGGAATTTAAAAGTTGATTAAAAGTTTAATTAGGAATGTTAAATTCTAAAACTCTAAGAAGTTTTGAAAAAGTTCAAATCACACCATTATGGTTTTATTAATTAATTAAGGTGTATAATTAAAAGAGATTTAATAAATCCATAAAAGTTTAGGTTTACAATTTAAGTAAATTAAAAGTATAATTGTTAAATTGAACCACCTAATATTTTAAAAGTGCAAAATACACCCTATACTATATATATGTATAACTAAAAGTCAGTCTTACCGTTAGTAGGCCTCATTCACAAAGCTGGTCTATAAGGGGTGTTTAAGGAAATTGCCTATAAAATGGCGATTGAATGGGTATCCACTCTTACCCACCGCACTCTTGACTAGTGGAGGGTCGTTAGCCGAACGGGTAGGATAGGACGAAACCTTCCATTATAAGTATAATGAATTATCAAGTAACTAAATGTTTTATAAAATTCCCAATCTTAGTTACTTAGGCAAAAGTGAATTGATGCAATTCCATGAAATTACACTTTGTGCCCTTGCGAAGACGTTAGTGGAGCGTGTGTGGTTAACCGGCACACTAAATGGGTCTAAGCAAAGGTAGCAAAGGGTGACTCAATGTTTGTCATAGTTCGGTGGAGCGTGTGTGGTTTACCGGCACATCGAATAGGTGACTGTAACATGTGAGGGCACCATGTAGTTTGCATGGTTATTCACACCCGCTTTGTGATCCTCGGCATCCCAGTCACAAACAAGAGGGGCATATCGAGATATAAACATGCCATTGAAAGTTCAATGTGTCTCAAAGGATCTAGGAGTTTTCATAGATTTAAAACTTAAATTTCTTTTTCATGGTGGAAATTAGTGAATCGTCATTCACTTACCTTCAAATGTTCTGCAATTTGGGTTACGGCATCCCTCTCCCGAGTTGTAGAATATTGTGTTGGGTCCTAGCCTTGGAATTTCATTTGGGTGATTTACCAAGGACTCAATCTATCAACTAACTTGAATTCGTTTTCTCCCGTATTGTAGATGTCAAAGTTCGACAACTATGGTCTTCCCAAATCCCGTGGAACAAGCATTCCACATGAAGATGGTATTCCACGATTCAATCGAGGAACAAGAAATCATGCTTCACTTCCTCTTCCTCCTCCTATAATTCTCCCCAACCCACAAGATCGAAGAATTGAAAGGTTCAATATCACTAAAGCCCTATTGGAAATGAAACATGAAGATGGTAAACCCGTGTGTGCCCACGTTCTAGGAATGAAATCACACATTGATAGGTTGAAAATGTTGGGTGTGTCATTCCCGAATGAGTTGGCTGTGAATTGGGTTTTGCAGTCACTTCCAGAATCATATAATGAGTTCAAAAGAAAGTATTATATGATGAATCATGATGACAACCTCATTGACCTAACTTACATGCTCATTGCTACTGAATCAGAAATGATTTGGCGAAGCAATGGAGCGTATTTGTTGGGAGAGTCAACCGACCATACTTCCGAGGACGTTCTAGGAGAACCGACCTGCGTTTGCTGCCAAAAGAAAGGGCGTTGGATACAAGTCTGCCCAAAAAGCCTGAAGAGTCCAGAAGATGGGAGAGTCAAAGAGTATGGCTGTGCTTCAGGTAAAATCCACTATCTAACTCCATTAAGTTCCTATTCATTGATACATAATGTAATAAGATTGCATTTGAATGTTTTACATGATCGGTGAAAAGAAAGGAAGCTTGGTGAAAGAGCAAGATGAATCTAATCACAAGGAATGGATCTTGATCGCATGGACTTGAAGATTAGATTTTGAGCTTAGATAGTTATGATAGAGTTGTTAGAAATTTTCTTTTGAAATACATAGTTTTCAATGGATTTTGCATTGTAAGGACAAATGTTTTCCGCTGCTTTTATAAATAAAATAAAATTTTTGTTTGACTTATTTATTTATTTATTTCCCTGCAATGAAATCGTTATGAAAATTGGTGTTTGCATATTTCTACAACAAATGGACATGATTCTTATTTATGGAAAAGTCGAGAATTTACCAAATAGGGAGAGTTTCTCATCGCCCAAAGTTTCAATCGGACAGAAATTTGGAATCATGCAACTTGGTTGCATGATGAATGAGAAATTCACATTTGGAAATTAGACCAATTCGTTGACAAAGTGTCAAGTGAAGGACTAGGAGATCAAGTACACAAAGTAGTGTGTTGATCAAGTTCACCATAAGAATAACAAAGATATTCGTCATGATTTACTAAAGGCTTAGTAAATATGATTATACTTACAAGATTAAGTGTAATTCTAAATTGATTAAAGGGTTTAGATCAATAGTAGAACGAATAAGAAGAATCAAGCAGGCAGAAAGATAAAAGTTTTCCATTCTAAGAAGAAGGGAGAGTAGCTTTTATGCTTTATGATAAGTCTTAATGATTAAGAACCATATCTCAATTGATCCTCTAAGTGAGTCTTAGTACAATTGTATGTCTAAGAAGAGGAATCAAGAATTGAAGAAATGGTTAAATCAATAAGTCAATCATACTTCGTTCCAATAACAAGTCTTAAAGTTAAGATTGCGGCATTGAGTGAAAGGTATTAAGAAGGTTTATAACTTTCATTAAATGTGGTAAGTTGTGATGTCTTAGATAAGACAAAGACCAACTAGGACCAATTTATGAAGTGTTTTGATAAAAGCTACACTAACTCTTGAATATTTGTTTGTCAAGAAATGGTTTTTGACAAGAGAATCTTATATGTCAAGGAGTCAGTGGGAGTCTTAATAGTCTTGAAAGGTTTCAAGAACAAATCAAATAAACCTTATCGATCATCATTAGCACACGAGTTGAGGTTTGCAACCTATCGTATTGACATTATTTTGATTATGTGCTGTTCCAATTGAGTTAATTATGCATATGAGTTCTATGAGTTCTCATCTTGAATGCATAAAAGGCAAGGCACCTTAATCAATGAAAGGTACATTGATAAGAAAGGGTGAGATGCTTAACTACTTGGAAGACGTGGTGGGCAGCTGTGCTACCATGAGGCAAGAAATCAAGATTAAGAAAGTTCGATCCATATGAGTTTGAATTTGTCGTAAAACGTTGGTTTTGACAAATTCAGATGGATAGGAACATATACACTATTTAAATCTAAGTGTCATAAGATTTCCTCCTTCATGAAAATGATTGTGAGAAAATGCTTTCACTAAGAAAGATTTTAAAAAGATAGTGATTGTAAAATTGCATTCTCGAATTCAATTATGGTTACGGCATCCCTTTCCATAATTTGAATTGTGAGGTTTGGCAATTAGTCTTAATTGTTTAGACACACATATGAACTATCGAAGGCAAAGGTGTATAAAGAATCCTTGATAAAAGATTATCAAAGCACTAAGTATTAGAAACATGAACTTAAGAAATTCAATAAGCATTGTTTCTGAAAGTTAAGATGTTTATGAATACATGTCGAAGCTAGTGGGAGCATAAGTGTTATGTTTTATAATAATCATCAAGATAGTGGGAGCATAAAAGTTATGATTGTATGATTATTAAGGAAAGTATTGCAAGGTTAGCAATATTAATTATAGAAAACAAGAGTCATACTTTGCAAAGTCGCAATAGTTGAAGAATTGTTTTGCTATAATTAAGGGAGAGAATATTATGCTTCATTTCAAATCTAAAGGATTAGGTTGAGAAATGTTAATAAATTTAGTCAAAGGTACATAGTGTGTTCTTAAAATTTCGATTATGATTACGGCATCCCTTTTCACAATTCGAATTTTGAGAACATAGCAAATAAAACATTATGCGTCGTGTCCCATACGCTTCGGGTATAGGATCGATTGCAAATGCTTTAATGTTTGACCATTCTAAAATTTTCCAAATGTCGAGCACATTTAGAGGGAAAAAGGACAAGAATCGGTTTAGACTAAAATAATTAAACAACTATCAAAGGACAATCCAAGTTCGACGAGGATTGGTCGCTTGTGAGTAGTTGGAAGTATAGTATTGGAAAATATGGAAATGTTTCCATATTGGATGGACCATATCGACATCATAGATAAGATTCTATTAAGAATGAGTTGTCATATGGAACATATGGAAGTGTATCCATATTGGGAATTGAATATTGAGAAATCTATGATTAGATTAGAGACTTCTATGCAAAAGGATGTTCAAAGAATGCACTTTGAGAGAGAGACATCACGTCTATGGAATTGTCTTGCAACAATCTCTGATAGAGGACTTTGTAATATCATTGGCAATAGTCTTTGTGACTTTGGTGCAGTGACATTACGAAAGGATAGTTGCAAAGAATGTTAGAATCTAGCATATTCTATAAGTAGCAAGAATTTGATATTCTTTGACTTATGAAAAACGGATTTGGAGTTGTGATTTGGAGGATTGGAAATGTGTTCAATGTGATCTATTTCACAAAGTAAGAACCATAGGTAAACATTGTGTGCATGCTAGGAGCATGGGACAAGTATTGTAATTCAAGTAAGAAGTTGATTACCCGAAACGACAAATAATGAGTAATCAATATGGTGATAAATAAAAGGTGTTTTATTTATACTCAAAGGTTTGAGGCCATATGGGATTAGTATTATTCTTGTGTTTCACATTTGCATGTTTTGACTTCCAGAATAATTGAGTTTATTAAGAATAATCGAATTATTCAAACGGGCCACAGTCGTTCATATGTTGGAAGTAGGTATGAATGAAGACTGTCGTGAATTGGTGTGTGGATTGTCTAAAAGAGTATTAGACATAAGCAAGAGTTTGCTGCAACGTTCATGAGTGCTTATGAATGTGATTTGAGCATTTGATTAGACCCACGCTCACTTGGATCACTCCATGGATTGTATCACGAGTGATTGGTGAGACGATAACATCTTATATTCTTGAAACCGAGATGTGTGAGTTGTATCTTGCAAATCGGTTGCACATTGATAATATGTAAACGCACCAGTAACTTGGTGTTATAAAACATATTGTTGTGTGTGATTCGGTGCGTGAGTGCAAGCGAGCATTGTATCAAAGTTTATCCGTTCCTTTTATTCAAAGTAGGATAAAAGCGATATCTTTGGGCCCCTCGATGGTTTAGTGATGACAAACGTAAATGCTCGGCCGGGCTAGGGCTAATTTGATTTGTTCAATTAGTCAGTCGTCATAAATCGGAAATCGAGATATAGTACAAAGAGAATGATTTGAAATCATATCTCATATGATATCTAGAATGGAGGAATATATGATCCCTTATCTAAGGACACGCGTATTTGATATGATCAGAGTTGACAGCGGCTTTGGAAAGCTACGATTGCAGATCGGGATCCGAAGTCATACGCAGAATAGTTATTAGACTTATCCAAGTGGGAGACTGTTGGATTAGTGTCTAAGTCCATAACTATTTTGGTATGTACTTGACCCGATGGTGCATGGTCCTTTTGGGTTGCCTTCACCAAAGCAACTTGATTGGAGAAATAAATAGAAAGAGAGGATAATATGATTTATTAATATGTTATAAGGATAATATATTAAAGGAGAAATCATATTTGTTTAATTAATATTGGTCAATAATTAATTGAGAATTAATTTTGTGATCAAGTGTAATTAATTAAACTTGAGGGGCTGAATTGTAATTATGTGATAGTTACAAAATAAGGTAAGGATTATCTTATAAGTATGGTGAACGAATTTAAGGTTGGAAAGCCTTAGAATTCGAGTATGATAAGGATTCAAGGATTATCTTATTGGTTGCTTAATGGATAATCAACTAGATAAGGATAATGACTGAAACCCTATCTCTACACCTATATAAACACCCCTAGGGTTAGGAATTCGTGTATCCCTTCCCAAGAAGTGCCAAATACGAATTCTAACCTCCCTCCTCTCTCCTTATACCTTCTCCACTTGCTTATGGTGTTTGTAAGCCATTAGAGGAGTGACACTTGTGACTCTTTGCTTTCCAAGGTCAATTCAAGGAGGAATTGGATTGTTATTGCTATATAACAATCAAGGTATGTTCTTAAACCTATTTACATGTGAATTCTGATTTCCATATGCTAGTATTAGGGTTCAAAGTCTTGGATTCAAAGTATGTACAATAGAGAAACCTAGATCCAAGCTTTAGGGTTTGTATGAGCACATAGGATGTCTTATGACCAAAACCCATCACTTTTCAATGGCATGCTTAAATCTCGATTGTGCCCTTCAAGTTTGTGACTGAGATGCCGAGGATCACAAGCAAGGAGTGAATAACGATGCAAATTAACTTGGTACACCCAATGTTACAACCACCTAATCAATGTGCCGGTTAACCACACATGCTCCATTGATCCATGATTAACATCGATCTACCCTTTGCCATGCACTACCAGTCCCAGATTAGTGTGCCGGTTAACCACACACGCTCAACTATCAAATTAACAAGGTGCAAAGTGCAATTTCATGGGTTAGCACCAAATTCACATTTCCATAAAGTAACTAACATTGGGAATTTAATAAACTTTAGTTACTTTATATTGATCATTATTCTTTTAATGAAGGGATAATTATAGTCTTGTCCTACCCGTTCGGCTAACGACCCCCCACCAGTCAAGGAAGTGGTAGGTGAGAGTGGACACCCATTAAACCATAATTTTATAGGCAGTAACCTTATACCATCCCTTATAGACCAGCTTCGTGAATGAGGCCTACTAACGGTGTAACGACCCAATTTTCACGTCCAAAAATTTTGTTTTAAAAACATTACTTTAGAAAACATTAATAATTAAAACATTGTTTGATCAAATCATAACACAACGTAAACCATGTCTAAAAGCCAAACCATACAACCCATCAAAATATCAGAGTATACATCCCAGAGAATCTCGTAAATGCGGAAACCAGTGTGTGTGCATGATGTGCCACTACCGCGCCGGCTCCTTCCCCTTTGATGAAGAGGTACCTGAAACCAAATCTGTAAACTGTAAGCACAAAGCTTAGTGAGTTCCCCCATCGTACCACATACCATACAAACACATAACATACATACTGCCAGGCTATTCTGGGGTGCTTGACTACCCGGTACGGCCATTCTGGGGTGCCGACTACCCGTGTCAAGCCATTCTGGGGTGCTGACTACCCGTGTCAAGCCATTCTGGGGTGCTGACTACCCGTCGGTCCTAACAACCGATCCTCGGGGACTAGTCCCCTCCTACTACCTCTATCGCATATAACATAATAGGCCAGCATGCAAACATATCATCACGTACTGTCAGACATTTCTGGGGTGTCTGAACTACCCTTCGGTCCTATCAACCAATCTCTACTTCTATTTCATATAACATATCATGCTAACATATAACATATCAGGTAGTAGCAACCTAGATGATATCACAAAGACAATCATCTAACATACGACTCCTAATGGTGGGCCGGCATTGTGGCCGTAGACCCACCGCTACTGGAAGGTAACTCACCTCGAAGTAGCTGCTGATCTGAACGGGAACTGACTGTCTACTGCTGTTGCTGCTGCTCCGGAAATCCTCCGGCTGCAATTCCCATAACATACTCAATCAAACACTGCTAACTGACCTTTGGGTAAAATGACCATTTTACCCCTGATCAAGCCCTAAGTCAAAGTCATAGTCAACTTTTAGTTGACCCGACTCGCCGAGTTGGCTTTCCAACTCGCCGAGTCCCTACCCAAACAATTGCCTGAATCCCGTTTCTACTCGTCAAGTTAGGCGACGACTCGACGAGTTCTCCTTCTAAACTGATATTCAAGTCCTTCATCCTACTCGCCGAGTTGTATGAACAACTCGTCGAGTTCATCTTCATCCGATGAACACTTTTGCTAAGACTCGCCGAGTTGTATGAACAACTCGCCGAGTCTGTTCTTGATCTAAGGAGATTGCCTTGAACTCGCCGAGTCAGGGTATTGACTCGCCGATTTCCTCCATAGATGAGTTCAGCTTCCGACTCACTGAGTCACACCCCGTAACTCACTGCTCAATCGACACTACGAAAAGGGGACGAACTCGGAGACTCGTGAACAGACTCGCCGAGTCACATGAACGGCTCGCCGAGTCGTTGCCATGCACCCACTAAATACACAGACCCGCTTGATTCCAGTCCATGCCATTCACAAATCTGGACTCCTAGAACACGAATCACACGTAAAGTTTCCAACTTTATGTGTAGATATTCACCAATATGGATTTTAGGGTTCAAAATGTACTTAAAATGGTAGATCCAAGGTTTTCAAGCAATGAGGGTCCATAAAGGCTACAGATTCGAGCCCTTATAGCCCAAACATGCCTAGATCCGAAGTTCCTCAACACTATAAGCTCACTACACAAAGGTCAAGACTAAAAGAAGCCTTGAAATGGCTATCACAAGCTCTCAACAAGATAATAATGAAGGGACAGAGAGGGTTTCAAGTCCAATACCTCTAGAAGTCCTGAAATGGCACAAAGATTTTGGATCTTCTTCCTCTCCTCTTGATCTACCTTCTTCTTCTCTCCAAAGCTTCAAAGAAATGCACCAAAATCACCCAAAATACCAAAAGAGGGGTTAGAGCTTCGAGAGGGAATGTTCTGGACGCAAAGGGGGCTGATATGAGGCACAAAACGTCGTTTAAATAGGGTGCAACCGCTGAAAATTAGGGTTTCATCCAACAGCGGTGACTCGCCGAGTCGCCAACTTAAACATGTCCCGGGTCCCGTCCTTACTCGGCGAGTCGGACCTACGACTCGCCGAGTCCAAGGCTAGAAAGAAGGAAAATTCTCAATAAGATTTACATACCGGGAACCAGGTGCTACAAATCTCCCCCACTTATTTTAGACTTCGTCCTCGAAGTCTGCTGCTCGATCCTGAAACAGCTCAGGATAATGCTCCATCATCTCATCCACCGGATCCCAAGTCCATTCCGAACCCTTGCGGTGCTGCCATTGCACCTTCACTAGCTCCACCCTCTTGTTTCTCAAATCCTTCGTCTTCCTGTCAAGGATTGCGACTGGGCGCTCAATGTAATTCAGGCTGTCATCAAACTGAATATCCTCCAAAGGCACTACTGCTGAATCGTCCACTAGGCACTTCCGCAGCTGGGAAACATGGAAAGTGTTGTGGATCTGGCTGAGCTCAACTGGCAGATCCAATCTATACGCCACCTTGCCCACCCGGGCTACGACCCTGAATGGTCCGATGAATCTTGGGCCCAACTTGCCCCGTTTCCTGAATCGAATGACGCCTTTCCAAGGCAACACCTTCAGGAGAACCATATCCCCGACCTGGAACTCCAAGTCGGATCGACGCTTGTCGGCGTAACTTTTCTGCCGACTCTGAGCAGTCTGAAGCCTGCTCCGGACCTGCTGGATCCTCTCGGTCGTCTTGAGCACCACTTCGGTGCTCCCCATGAATCTCTGGCCAACTTCACCCCAGCATATCGGGGTCCTACTGTTGGATTAGTGTCTAAGTCCATAACTATTTTGGTATGTACTTGACCCGATGGTGCATGGTCCTTTTGGGCTGCCTTCACCAAAGCAACTTGATTGGAGAAATAAATAGAGAGAGAGGTTATTATGATTTATTAATATGTTATAAGAATAATATATTAAAGGAGAAATCATATTTGTTTAATTAATATTGGTCAATAATTAATTAAGAATTAATTTTGTGATCAAGTGTAATTAATTAAACTAGAGGGGCTGAATTGTAATTATGTGATAGTTACAAAATAAGGTAAGAAGTATCTTAAATATAGGGTGAACGAATTTAAGGTGATAATGCCTTAGAATTCGACTAGGATAAGGGTTTCTAAGACTTATCTTATGGTTGCTTGGTGGGCAAGCAACTAGATAAGGATAAGGACTAAAACCCTAATCTTTACACCGATATAAACCCCCTAAGGCTCATGAATTCGTCTAAGCCTTCCCAAGAAATCCTAAGGACGAATTCCTACCTCTCTCCTCTCTCTATACCTTCTCCATTTGCTCTTGGTGTTTGTAAGCCATTAGCGGAGTGACACTTGTGTCTCTAAGCCTTCCAAAGTCAATTCAATGAGGAATTGGGATTGTTATTACTACATAATAATCAAGGTAATATATTAAACCTAATTATATGTTAATATTGATTTCCATATGCTAGAATTAGGGTTTATAGTCTTGGATTCAAAGCATGTACAATTGAGAAACCTAGATCCAAGCATTAGGGTTTGTATGAGCACATAGGATGTCTTATGGCCAAAACCCATCACCTGCACCTTCGTCTGTACAACATCTCAAATGGGGGGCAGTCAATACTCGCGTGGTAGCTGTTGTTGTATGAGAACTCGGCCAGGGGAAGATAGGTATCCCAGCTACCACCAAAGTCTAGCACGCATGCCCGCAACATATACTCCAGAGTTGTGGATGGACCGCTCGCTCTGACCATCAGTTTGTGGGTGAAAGGCGGTGCTAAAATGCAAACGAGTGCCCAAATCGTCATGAAATCTCTGACCATCCGTCTGCGGGTGAAAGAGGTTTAATAAATCCATAAAAGTTTAGGTTTACAATTTAATTGAATTAAAAGTATAATTGTTAAATTGAACCACCTAATATTTTAAAAGTGTAAAATACACCCTATACTATATATAACATTAAAAGTCTAACATTATATATATGTATGACTAAAAGTCAGTCTTACCGTTAGTAGGCCTCATTCACAAAGCTGGTTTTTAAAGGATGTTTAAGGAAATTGCCTATAAAATGGCGATTGAATGGGTATCCACTCTTACCCACCGCACTCTTGACTAGTGGAGGGTCGTTAGCCGAACGGGTAGGATAGGACGAAACCTTCCATTATAAGTATAATGAATTATTAAAGTAACTAAATGTTTTCATAAAATTCCCAATCTTAGTTACTTAGGCAAAAGTGAATTGATGCAACTCCATGAAATTACACTTTGTGCCCTTGCGAAGACGTTAGTGGAGCGTGTGTGGTTTACCGGCACACTAAATGGTTCTAAGCAAAGGTAGCAAAGGTGAGTCAATGTTTGTCATAGTTTGGTGGAGCGTGTGTGGTTTACCGGCACATCAAATAGGTCACCGTAACATGTGAGGGCACCATGTAAGTTTGCATGGTTATTCACACCCGCTTTGTGATCCTCGGCATCCCAGTCACAAACGAGAGGGGCATATCGAGATTTAAACATGCCATTGAAAGTTCAATGAATCTCAAAGGATCTAGGAGTTTTCATAGATTTAAAACTTAAATTTCTTTTTCGTTTTTCATGGTGGAAATTAGTGAATCGTCATTCACTTACCTTCCAATGTTCTGCAATTTGGGTTACGGCATCCCTCTCCCGAGTTGTAGAATATTGTGTTGGGTCCTAGCCTTAGTATCTCATTTGGGTGATTTACTAAGGACTCAATCAATCAACTAACTTGAATTCGTTTTCTCCTGTTTTGTAGATGTCAAAGTTTGACAATTATGGTCTTCTCAAATCCCATGGAACAAGCATTCCACATGATATTCCACGATTTGATCGAGGAACAAGAGATCATACTTCACTTCCTCCTCCTCCTCCAATTATTCTCCCTAATCCACAAGTTCACAGGCTTGAGAAGTTCAAGATCACTCAAACCCTTTTGGCAAGTAAACATAAAGAAGGAAAGCCGATGTGTGCACACGTCCTAGGGATGAAGTCACACATTGATAGGTTAAGGATGTTGGGATCCGTCGTCTGTGAGGAAATGGCTGTTGATTGGGTTCTTCAGTCACTTCCTAACTCATATAGTGAGTTCGTAAGAGAGTACTATATGATGAACCGCGACGTGACCCTTATAGATCTCACCTATATGCTTATTGCTGCTGAATCAACAATGATTTGGCGCAATAGAAAAGCAAAGTTGATTGGTGAATCTGCCTTCGAGACCTCTATGGATATAGACAATGGCAACGAAAGACATGCTATGATCGAAAAGTTTGATCATAAGAGAAAGGCATTGTCTGAAGTAGTTCCATGTGCTGTTCCAAAAGAGTCTATTTGTTTTTATTGCCAAGAGAAGGGGCATTGGAGACGAAGCTGCCTCATTTACCTAAGAGATCTAAGAGATGGGAGAGTCGAAACGTATGGCTCTAACATAGGTAAAATCCATTAACTAACTCTTTTAAGCTTCTATTCTAGATTCTTAATACATAATGTGATAAGATTACAATTGATGTTTTGTAGGATCAAAGAAAAGAAAGGAAGCTTAAGGGAAGAAGTGAGCAGAATCTAACCGTGAAGGAATGGATTTCGATCGAATTTCTCGAAGATTAGATTCTTGAGCTACTACTTAGAGTTAGAATTAGATTGCTAAGAAAGATGTATTAGCATAAGTTTTTCAATGAGTTGCATTGTAAGGACAAATTTTTCCGCAATAAAATAAATTTTGATTTTAAATTTTATTTATTTATCCTTACAATGGCGTGTATGAAAAAAATGATGTTAAAATGCTTCTATTATTAGCAATAATGGATTTGGTTCTTATTATGTTATGTGAAAGTCGAGAATTTACCAAATAGGGAGAGTTTCTCATCGCCCAAGTTTCAATTGGACAGAAACTTGGAATCATGCAACGTGGATGCACGATGAATGAGAAATTTCGTATTTGGAAATTAGACTAATTCATTGACAAAGTGTCAAGTGAAGGACTAGGAGATCAAGTACACAAAGTTGTGTGTTGATCAAAGTCCACCATAAGAGTAACGAGATATTGGTCATGATTTACTAAAGGTTTAGTAAATATGATTATACTTATAAGATTAAGTGTAATTCTGAATTGATTGAAAAAGTTTTAATCAATAGTAGAACGAATAACAAGAATCAAGTAGGCAGAGAGATAAAAGTTTCTCCATTCTAAGAAGAAGGGAGAGTACCTTTTATGCTTTATGATAGGTCTTAATGATTAAGAACCATATCTCAATTGATCCTCTAAGTGAGTCTTGGTACAATTGTATGTCCAAGAAGAGGAATCAAAGATTGAAGAAATGGTCAAATCAAGAAGTCAATCATACTTCGTTCCAAAACAAGTCTTAGAGTTAAGATTATGACATTGAGTGAAAAAGTATTAAGAAGGTTTAAAACATTCATTATATGTGGTAAATTGTGATGTCTTGGATAAGACAAAGACCAACTAGGACCAATTTATGAAGTATTTTGATAAAAGCTACACTAACTCTTGAATATTTGTTTGTCAAGAAATGGTTATTGACAAGAGAATCTTATATGTCAAGGAGTCAGTGGGAGTCTTAATGGTCTTGAAAGGTTTCAAGAACAAATCAAATAAACCTTATCGATCATCACTAGCACACGAGTTAAGGTTTACAACCTATCGTGATGACATTATTTTGATTCTGTGCCAATCCGATCGAGTTAATTATGCATGAGAGTTCTATGAGTTCTCATTTTGAACGCATAAAAGGCAAAGCATCTTAATCAATGAAAGGTACATTGATAGGAAAGGGTGAGTTGCTTAACTACTTGGAAGACATGGTGGGCAGCTGTGCTACCATAAGGCAAGAAATCAAGATTAAGAAAGTTCGGTCCATATGAGTTTGAATTTGTCATAAACTTTGGTTTCAACAAATTCACATGGATAGGAACACATACACCGTTTAAAATCTAAGTGTCATAAGATTTCCTCCTTCATGAAAATGATTGTGAGGAAATGCTCTCACTAAGAAAGATTTAAGAAGATAGTGATTGTAAAATTGCATTCTCGAATTCGATTATGGTTACGGTATCCCTTTCCATAATTTGAATTGTGAGGTTTGGCAATTAGTCTTAAGTGTTTAGACACACATATAAACTATCAAAGGCAAAGGTGTATACGTTCAAGAAGCCTTGATAAAAGATTATCAAAGCACTAAGTATTAGAAACATGGACTTAAGAAATTCAATAAGTATTGTCTTTCTAGAAGTTAAGATGTTTATGAATACATGTCGAAGCTAGTGGGAGCATAAGTGTTATGTTTTACAATAATCATAATGATAGTGGGAGCATAAAAGTTATGATTGTATGATTATTAAGGCACGTATTGCAAGGTTAGCAATATTAATTATAGAAAACAAGAGTTATACTTTGCAAAGTTGTAAGAGTTGAAAGATTGTTTTTCTATAATTAAGGGAGAAAATATTATGCTTCAATTCAAATCTAAAGGATTAGGTTGTGGAATGTTAATAAATTTAGTCAAAGGTACATAGTGTGTTCTTAAAATTTCGATTATGATTACGACATTCCTCTTCACAATTCGAATTTTGAGAACATAGCAAATAAAACATTATGCGTCGGATCCCATACGCTTCGGGTATAGGATCGATTGCAAATGCTTTAATGTTTGACCATTCTAAAATTTTCCAAATGTCTAGCGCATTTAGAGGGAAAAGGGACTAGAATCGGTTTTGACTAAAATAATTAAACAACTATCAAAGGACAATTCAAAGTTCGACGAGAATTGGTCGCTTGTGAATAGTTGGAAGTATAGTATTGAAAATTATGGAAATGTTTCCATATTGGATGGATCATATCGACATCATTACAAATAGAAAAGATTCTATTAAGAATGAGTTGTCATGAGGAAAATATGGAAGCGTGTCCATATTGGGAAGTAAATATTGAAAATCTATGTCTAGATTAGAAACCTTTATGCAAAAGGATGTTCAAAGGAATGTACTTTGAGTGAGAGACATCATATCTAAGGAATTGTCTTGTAACAATCTCCGATAGAGGACTTTGTAATATCATTGGCAATAGTCTTTGTGACTTTGGTGCAATGACATTATGAAAGGATAGTTGCATAGAATGTTAGAATCTAGCATATTCTATAAGTAGCAAGAATTTGATGTTCTTTAACTTATGGAAAAAGGATTTGGAGTTGTGAAATGAGAATGATTGGAAATGTGTTCAATGTGATCTATTTCACAAAGTAAGAACCATAGGTAAACATTGTGTGCATGCTAGGAGCATGGGACAAGTGTTGTAATTCAAGTAAGAAGTTGATTACTCGAAACGACAAATAATGAGTAATCGATATGGTGATAAATAAAAGGTGTTTTATTTATACTCAAAGGTTTGAGGCCGTATAGGATTAGTATTATTCTTGTGTTTCACATTTGCATGTTTTGACTTCCAGAATAATTGAGTTTATTAAGAATAATCGAATTATTCGAATGGGCCACAGTCATTCATACGTTGGAAGTAGGTATGAATAAAGACTGTCATGAATTGGTGTGTGGATTGTCTATAAGGTATTAGACATAAGCAAATGTTTGCTGCAACGTTCATGAGTGCTTTTGAATATGATTTGAGCATTGGATTAAACCCACGCTCACTTGGATCAATCCATGAATTGTATCACGAGTGATTAGTGAGACGATAACATCTTATATTCTTGAAAACGAGATGTGTGAGTTGTATCTTGCAAATCGGTTGCACATTGATAATATGTAAATGCACTAGTAACTTGGTGTTATAAAACATATTGTTGTGTGTGATTTGGTTAGTGAGTGCAAGAAAGCATTGTATCAAAGTTTATCCGTTTCTTTTATCCAAAGAAGGATAAAAGCGATATCTTTGGGCCCCTCGATGATTTAGTGATGACAAACGTAAATGCTCGGTCGGGCTAGGGCTAATTTGATTTGTTCAGTTAGTCAGTCGTCATAAATTGGGAATCGAGATATAGTACAAAGAGAATGATTTGAAATCATATCTCATATGATATCTAGAATGGAGGAATATATGATCCCTTATCTAAGGACAAGCGTATCTGATAAGATCAGAGTTGACAGCGGCTTTGGAAAGCTACGATTGCAGGTCAGGATCTGAAGTCATACGCAGAATAGTTGTTAGACTTATCCAAGTGGGAGACTGTTGGATTAGTGTCTAAGTCCATAACTACTTTGGTATGTACTTGACCCGATGGTGCATGGTCCTTTTGGGTTGCCTTCACCAAAGCAACTTGATTGGAGAAATAAATAAAGAGAGAGGTTATTATGATTTATTAATATGTTATAAGAATAATATATTAAAGGAGAAATCATATTTGTTTAATTAATATTGGTCAATAATTAATTAAGAATTAATTTTGTGATCAAGTGTAATTAATTAAACTAGAGGGGCTGAATTGTAATTATGTGATAGTTACAAAATAAGGTAAGAATTATCTTAAATATAGTGTGAACGAATTTAAGGTGATAATGCCTTAGAATTCGACTAGGATAAGGGTTTCTAAGACTTATCTTATGGTTGCTTGGTGGGCAAGCAACTAGATAAGGATAAGGACTAAAACCCTAATCTTTACACCTATATAAACCCCCTAAGGCTCATGAATTCGTCTAAGCCTTCCCAAGAAGTCCTAAGGACGAATTCCTACCTCTCTCCTCTCTCTTTATACCTTCTCCATTTGCTCTTGGTGTTTGTAAGCCATTAGAGGAGTGACACTTGTGACTCTAAGCCTTCCAAAGTCAATTCAAGGAGGAATTGGGACTGTTATTACTACATAACAATCAAGGTAATATCTTAAACCTAATTATATGTTAATATTGATTTCCATATGCTAGAATTAGGGTTTATAGTCTTGGATTCAAAGCATGTACAATAGAGAAACCTAGATCCAAGCATTAGAGTTTGTATGAGCACATAGGATGTCTTATGGCCAAAACCCATCACCTGCACCTTCATCCGTACAACATCTCAAATGGGGGACAGTCAATACTCGCGTGGTAGCTGTTGTTGTATGAGAACTCGGCCAGGGGAAGATAGGTATCCCAGCTACCACCGAAGTCTAGCACGCACGCCCGCAACATATACTCCAGAGTTGTGGATGGTCCGCTCGCTCTGACCATCCGTCTGCGGGTGAAAGGCGGTGCTAAAATGCAAAAGAGTGCCCAAATCATCATGAAATCTCTTCCAAAATCTGGAAGTAAAACGCACATCCCTGTCCGAGATCACCGATACCGGCACCCCGTGTCGCGCCACAATCTCCCTGATATAGATGTCGGCCAATTTCTCGGCTGATATGCTCTCCTGAATCGGAATAAAATGAGCACTCTTGGTCAATCGATCCACGAGGACCCAAATTGAATCCACTCCACGTGCGGTCCTGGGAAGCTTCGTGATAAAATCCATCGTGATATCTTCCCATTTCCACGGTGGAATATCCAACGACTGCATCTTGCCATGTGGTCTCTGATGTTCGGCCTTGACCTTCCTGCAGGTCAAACACCGCTCAACGTACCATGCCACATCCCGCTTCATGCAGGGCCACCAATAATCTAGACGAATATCCCTATACATCTTCGTCGCCCCGGGATGAATAGAGAATCGGGACTTGTGCGCCTCCTCCATCAAAATCTGGCGCACGCCTCCGTGATACGGCACCCACACCCTACGGTGTAATGTCAATAGTCCTCGACTATCATAATCAAAGGAGGAAACCTGACCCACCACACGCTCGCTCTTCCGATGTTCCTCCTTGATAGCCTCCTGTTGAGCCTCCCGAATTTGCTCCAACAGGGGAGTCACCACGGTCATCCTCATGCAAACATCCATGATCAGCGCCGCCTTGCGGCTAAGCACATCGGCCACCACGTTGGCCTTCCTCGGGTGGTAAAGGATCTCGCAATCATAATCCTTCACCACATCCAACCACCGACGCTGCCTCATGTTCAGATTCGGCTGATCCATGAGGTACCTCAGACTTTTGTGGTCCGTGTAGATGGTACATCGAACCCCGTAGAGGTAATGCCGCTAAATCTTGAGGGCAAAAACCACTGCCCCCAGCTCCAAATCATGCGTCGGGTAGTTCGCCTCGTGAGGCTTGAGCTGACTCGAAGCGTAGGCAATGACATGACCCCTCTGCATCAGTACCGCGCCCAACCCTGAAATGGACGCGTCGCAGTATACCACAAAATCCTCTACGCCCTCTGGCAGGGCTAAGATCGGTGCCTCGCATAGTCTCTGTCTCAGCGTCTCGAACGCAACCTGCTGCTCGGGTCCCCACCGAAAGACCACGCCTTTCTTCGTCAGCCGCGTCAGGGGCACGGCTATCTTGGAGAAATCCTAAATAAATCTCCGGTAGTAGCCTGCTAAACCCAGGAAACTCTGAATCTCAGATGGAGACTTCGGAACCTCCCATCTCATCATGGCCTCGACCTTGGCCGGATCGACCAGAATCCCGTTCTGGTTGACAAGGTGTCCGAGAAATTGCACCTCGCGCAACCAAAACTCACACTTGGAGAACTTGGCATACAAGCTCTCCCTCCTCAGGGTCTCCAACACCTCTCTCAGATGCTCCTCATGCTCCTCCTAAGTCTTGGAATAAACCAAGATGTCATTGATAAAGACTATCACAGACCGATCCAGCATCGGTCTGCATACGCGGTTCATGAGGTTCATGAACGCGGCAGGAGCATTGGTGAGCCCAAACGGCATCACCACAAACTCATAGTGGCCATAGCGCGTCCGAAACGCGGTCTTCTACGTATCCTCCTCCCTGACCCTCATCTGATGATAACCCGAACGCAAGTCAATCTTGGAGAACCAAGATGCTCCCTGAAGCAGGTCAAAGAGGTCATCAATCCTCGGGAGTGGGTAACGGTTCTTCACCGTTACCTTGTTCAGCTCCCGGTAATCTATACACATCTGATGCGACCCATCCTTCTTTTTCACAAATAGGATCGGGGCTCCCCAAGGCGAACTGCTCGGACGAATAAATCCCTTGTCTAGCAGCTCCTGCAGCTGCGTAGACAACTCCTGCATCTCGGGAGGAGCCAACCGATACGGTGCTTTGGCTATCGGAGCCGCACCAGGAACAAGGTCAATCCTGAACTCCACCTGTCGCTCCGGAGGTATCCCAGGTAGCTCCTCCGGGAAAACATCTGCAAAATCTCGAACCACCGGAACCTCGCTCACTGTCGCCTCACCCGCCTCCCGGGTATCCATCACATACGCGACATATCCTGCGCATCCCTGCTGAAGATAGCGCCTAGCCCTCGCTGCTGAACATACAATGGGTCCACACTGCGGCCTCTCGCCATGAATCACTAACTCTCCCCCGCTTGGGGTCCTGACCCGCACTAGCTGCTGCGCGCAATCTATCACCGCCCCATTAGGGATCAACCAATCCTTGCCAATAATCACCTTGTTCCCGCGCAACGGAATGGGAACCAAGTCTACCAAGTAACGCTCCTCAAACAAACGCAGAACGCAATCTCGAAACACCATCGATGCTCGCACCGATCGATCATCAGCAATCTCTACCTCTAAAGGGCAATCTAACTCGCCCGAAGTCTCATGAAACTTCTTGCTAAGCGCAAGAGAAACAAACGATCGGGATGCACCTGAGTTGAACAATACCTGAATTGGGATGCCGTTCACATGGAACGATCCTAATGCATACATATACATACGGAGCACATATCAATATCATAACATCATAAAAATAAGATAGAGGGAAAGAATCATACCCGTCACCACATCGGGTGCGGCGCGTGCCTCCTCAGTAGTCAATTGGAATGCTCGGCTCCTCACCACCGGAGCCTCTGCCTTGCCCTGCCGGGCATCCGTGATCCACAGGGTCGCTGGAGCTGGCGCCTTCACCGACACTGAAACTGTCAACTGGGGGCAATTGGCCTTCTTGTGGCCCCTCTGGTTGCAGTGGAAACACAGCAACTCTGATGTCTGAATAACTGCTGCCGGAGCAGTGCAATCCCTGCTGATGTGCCCAGACTTGCCGCACTTGTAGCAGCCTGATGATCCCAACCTGCACGCCCCCTCGTGCGGCCTGCCGCATTTCCTGCAGCGGCTCGGTCCTGACTGGCCTTTCGGCCTACCATCTGATCCCTTGGGCTTCTTCCCTGAAGCCCCTCCTGCCTGTCCCTCCTCTAATTTCCGTTTCCGGATGTGCTCCAAATCTATCTCCCTCTCCCTCGCCCTGGCAATCATAGAGTCCAAGGTAGGGCAAGCCGAAAAGCTAACATGCTCCCGGATGTCAGCTCGTAGCATATCATGATAACGAGTCCTCCTCATATCCTCGTCACCAGCATACTGGGGCATCAACAAAGCCCTCTCCCGAAACTTGGCGGTGATCTCCACCACAGTCTCCGTCGTCTGTCTCATGTCTAAAAACTCCCTGGCCAGCTGCTGAAGCTCGACAGTCGGCGCAAACTCTGCCCTGAACCTAGTCACAAAGTCCGACCAGGTCATAGCCTTGATAGCCGAAGCTCCCAACGAATCACCCACTGACTCCCACCAATCCCGGGCTCGGTCCCGTAAACACCCTGTTGCATACCTCACCTTCGACCCCTCGGGGCAGAAGCTAGTCAACTGTGCAGACTCGATGTCTGGAATCCATCGTCTGGCAGCAATGGGGTCATTCACCCCATGGAAATCCGGTGCACCACTGCCCCTGAAGTCCTTGAAGGACAGTGTGCGAGATCCCGACTGGCTAGATGTCATATCACTCCTGAATGCCCGAAGGCGATCCTCCATCAACTTCATGATCCCTTCCTTGATCGACCCAAAGAGGATGGGGGTCGACTCAAGGATGCCTTTGGTGATCTCTGACACGATGAACTCGCGTAGTCCCTCATCTACCGGCTCGGAACCTGATCCCGAACCTGACCCCTCTCCTGAACCGCCATCTACCGGCCTCGATCGAAGTACCACCATTCTGCAATACATCACAACAATCATTAGAGATACTGATACTTCCTAAGGGATCACAACTACTTACAAGTTCCCTGGTCTTGTCTTGGCCATCCTTGGTTCGGGTACGGATCCTCTGCTTTCAATAGTACGGGCCCATACTACCTTCCACATCTATCCATACCTTCTTCAAGGACTGCCTCGACTCCACCAGATCCCTTTCACTACGGATGATCACTACTATACTCATCCTAGGCTCACCCTAGGGAAATCTCCGACTCTACTCAATCCAGTCCTCAGCTGCTGCAGACCTCCTTGTAATGCCAATTAGCCGTCACCCGAATACCATCACACGTGACGAGACTCAGATAATCCTTCGAGTACCCGACTCGTCCCTACAATGGTTGGACTCAAACAAGAGCTGTGCAGTAGGATCAAATCCGGTACTCTAAGATTATTCAACCCTGATCACATGTGACGTGACGTATTCGCCTAATGGCTAATTCCCATTATTCGGAGTCCCACATAGCACGAAGCAAGCAGCATTCAAACAAGGGAAACAACCTCAAGCAACTCCGTTCTCATAGAGAGAAACTGAACTAGCACAGTGCTAACTCATACTATCAGGCACAGCCCTAACAGGCTACCCTACTGCTGTCTACTCGATACTAGCATGCAATTCTCATACAGCTGAAACACATAAAGCAGGCACATAAGGCATCACTCCTAGATCCTTAGTCCTATTCTAGCATGCTGCTCTACAAAAGCTGATAAACATAACATAAACTTGTATGGGTACTTTGGGGAATACTTACTTGAGCTCGGCCGGTCGCGCACATCACACACTTCGTTCTTTCTTAGTCTCTTTTCTCAATTTTAGAAAACATTTTCTTTTAGAAAATCTTTTAATCCCTCGATTTGAGTTCAGACACCCCCGAATGTGAGTCCAAATCCCTCAAACCTGGGCTCTGATACCAACTTGTAACGACCCAATTTTCACGTCCAAAAATTTTGTTTTAAAAAATTACTTTAGAAAACATTAATAATTAAAACATTGTTTGATCAAATCATAACACAACGTAAACCATGTCTAAAAGCCAAACCATACAACCCATCAAAATATCAGAGTATACATCCCAGAGAATCTCGTAAATGCGGAAATCAGTGTGTATGCATGATGTGCCGCTACCGCGCCGGCTCCTTCCCCTTTGATGAAGAGGTACCTGAAACCAAAACTGTAAACTGTAAGCACAAAGCTTAGTGAGTTCCCCCATCGTACCACATACCATACAAACACATAACATACATACTGCCAGGCTATTCTAGGGTGCTTGACTACCCGGTACGGCCATTATGGGGTGCCGACTACCCGTGTCAAGCCATTCTGGGGTGCTAACTACCCGTGTCAAGCCATTCTGGGGTGCTGACTACCCGTCGGTCCTAACAACCGATCCTCGGGGACTAGTCCCCTCCTACTACCTCTATCGCATATAACATAACAGGCCAGCATGCAAACATATCATCACGTACTGTCAGAGATTTCTGAGGTTTCTGAACTACCCTTCGGTCCTATCAACCGATCTCTACTTCTATTTCATATAACATATCATGCTAGCATATAACATATCAGGTAGTAGCAACCTAGATGATATCACAAAGACAATCATCTAACATACGACTCCTACTGGTGGGCCGGCATTGTGGCCGTAGACCCACCGCTACTGGAAGGTAACTCACCTCGAAGTAGCTGTTGATCTGATCGGGAAATGACTGTCTACTGTTGCTGCTGCTGCTCCGGAAATCCTCCGGCTGCAATTCCCACAACATACTCAATCAAACACTACTAACTGACCTTTGGGTAAAATGACCATTTTACCCCTGATCATGCCCTAAGTCAAAGTCATAGTCAACTTTCAGTTGACCCGACTCGCCGAGTTGGCTTTCCAATTCGCCGAGTCCCTACCCAAACGATTGCCTGAATCCTGTTTCTACTCGTCGAGTTCTCCTTCTAAACTGATATTCAAGTCCTTCATCCTACTCGCCGAGTTGTATGAACAACTCGTCGAGTTCATCTTCATCCGATGAACACTTTTGCTAAGACTCGCCGAATTGTATGAACAACTCGCCGAGTCTGTTCTTGATCTAAGGAGATTGCCTTGAACTCGCCGAGCTAGGGTATTGACTCGCCGAGTTCCTCCATAGATGAGTTCAGCTTCCGACTCATTGAGTCACACCCCGTGACTCACTGCTCACTCGACACTACGAAAAGGGGACGAACTCGGAGACTCACGAACAGACTCGCCGAGTCACATGAACGACTCGCCGAGTCGTTGCCATGCACCCACTAAATACACAGACCCGCTCGATTCCAGTCCATGTCATTCACAGATCTGGACTCCTAGAACACGAATCACACATAAAGTTTCCAACTTTACGTGTAGATATTCACCAATACGAGTTTTAGGGTTCAAAATGTACTTAAAATGGTAGATCCAAGGTTTTCAAGCAATGAGGGTCCATAACGGCTACATATCCGAGCCCTTAGAGCCCAAACATGCCTAGATCCGAAGTCCCTCAACACTATAAGCTCACTACACAAAGGTCAAGACTAGAAGAAGCCTTGAAATGGCTATCACAAGCTCTCAACAAGATAATAATGAAGGGACAGAGAGTGTTTCGAGTCCAATACCTCTAGAAGTCCTGAAATGGCACAAAGATTCTGGATCTTCTTCCTCTCCTCTTGATCTACCTTCTTCTTCTCTCCAAAGCTTCAAAGAAATGCACCAAAATCACCCAAAATACCAAAAGAGGGGTTAGAGCTTCGAGAGGGAATGTTCTGGACGCAATGGGGGCTGATATGAGGCACAAAACGTCGTTTAAATAGGGTGCAACCCCTGAAAATTAGGGTTTCATCCAACAACGGTGACTCGCCGAGTCCGGAATATGGACTCGCCGAGTCGCCAACTTAAACATGTCCCGGGTCCCGTCCTTACTCGGCGAGTCGGACCTATGACTCGCCGAGTCCAAGGCTAGAAAGAAGGAAAATTCTCAATAAGATTTACATACCGGGAACCAGGTGCTACAAACGGTAAGACTGACTTGTCTTATACACACACACACACACACACATATATATATATATATATATATATATATATATATATATATATATATATTAAACTTATAATATTATAAAGTATAAGAGTTGAATTTTAGCTTTTAAAACTCCAAGGTTTGGAATTAAAGATTCATTAGTTAGACTTTACAAATTCCAAAACTTGAGGGTAAGTTTTGAAACTTGTCAAAACTCTTCAATTCTATAACATATGAGTTAATATTGGTTTTATGAAAAGACTATTGATTTTCCATAATTTGAGGACAAATTATGGAGTTCATTAAAACATTTATGATAAGACTTTTCATGTGCCATAACTTGATGACAAGTTATGGAACTCATTAAAAACATTAGGATCAATTTTAACAAGGAAAATTATCATATAATATTCTATTGATCTAATTTAACTCATGTAGCAAGGCAATTCATATCGAATAATACAAATAATTAACCTATTATCTTTATATTTGACAATTGTCATTTCATTTCCATAACATATGAGTTTAATGTCATTTTAATGTATGAGACTCTTCATTTTCCATAACTTGAGGACAAGTTATGGAGGTCATTAAAGGAATTTAGATCATTATTTTAGTTAACACAATAATCAAATAATTCATCCATAATCCGGTTAAACTCATAAGAACAAGATAATTCATATCAAAAATCTTCAAGAAATTAGCCTAATCATATAAACTAATTCAAATCTTGAAATTGTGACAATTATCTTTCAATTGGATAAGCGTGATCATTACCATATAAAAGAAACAGATTTCATGGTTCAAAAATTAGTTTGGGCTAATGATCCTAATCCAATTTTGGCCAAAAACTCGAAATTTTGCACACAGGAGCACCAACTTGGTGAGTACATGAATTGGACTCGTCGAGTTGCTCTATTACTGAGTGGACTCGTCGAGTCAGCCAGTGGAGTCGGCGAGTTCACCAGTCAGAAGCCAGAAAAATGGCTTTTTTCAACTTTGAAAAAACAATAGACATCAAGTATAACAGAAAACAATCGTACACTTTGATACCACTGTTGGGTTTTGAGCACTATAACACTCTTATGGTGCACATGCAACCCTAAATGCTTTGGATCCATGTTTTCTCTAATTATACATGCATATTTTCAATTTTTCTAAAGCATTGTCCTAACTAGCATACAATTGTCAAATGAACAATACAACTAGTTAGATGACTTACCTTTTAGAAGGACTTGTAGTTTTTGACCTTTGAAAGCTTAAGCACCTCAAGTGTGATGCCTCTAATGGTTCACAAACACCAATACACAAGAGGAGGCTTGAGAGAATAGGTTACTTAGCATAAAATCAACTTCAATCTCTTAGAATGAATAGGTAACGATTTTGGCACTAGGGGGTTTATTTATAGTGTAACAAATGCTAGGGTTACACTTTGTAAACCTTAATGCTCCATGACCTTCCACATTCGTATGCTCCATGGGTTTAACCTCCATGGACTATCCATGGATTATCTCACCAGTTTAGCCCATCTAAATAATCATGGATCATTGGCCCACACTATAAGAATCATTGATTTACATAATCAATCCTCATATATTTAACTAGTCTCTTTTGACCACAAAATTAATTCCAAATTAATTCTTGATCAATACTTATTTAATAACATGATTTCATATTAATATATTATACTTGTAATATACTAATAAATCATAAATAACCTTATTCTCAAAAATTCATCCTATCAAATTGCAGTGGTGAAGGCAACCCAAAAGGACCATGCTACAATCGGGTCAAGTACATCCCATTTATAGTTATGGGCTTAGACGTCAAATCCAACAATTACAACAAGCTTGAACCTCGTAGTAAGAGTTGTATTTTCATCTGCTACACACATAAGTCCTTTGGATATTTGTTCTACAGATCTAGTGAGAACGTGGTATTTGTAGCACAAAGAAGAGTCTTTCATGAGAGAGAGCTCATACGCAAAGAGGACAGTGGGAGTACCATTGACCTTGAAGAGATTCAAGAATCAAACGATGAAGGAACCTTTGAAGATGCTAGGGTTCAACCATAGGAAGAGATTCCAGTTGAACAAGTTACCAATTCATTACATCTTCGTCGTTCTAGTAGAGTTATCATGCCACCTGAGTTCTATGGTTTCAATATAACTATAGATAGTGATATATTTATCAGTGATAGTACACTGGCAAATTTAGATAAACCTGCTAATTACAAGGAAGCAATGACATGCCCTGAGGCATCCAAATGGAAAGAGGCAATGCACAACGAGATCCATGTATGACAACCAAGTTTAGAATTTGGTTGATCAACAACCCGATCGGAAGACAGTTGGTTGCAAATGGATCTTCAAGAAGAAGACCGACATGGATGGTAATGTGCATACATTCAAAGCACGACTGGTTGTGAAGGGATTTACACAAACCCCAATGGTTGACTATGATGAGACCTTCTCACCAGTAGCTAAGATAAAATCTATCAAGATCATGCTAGCCATAGCTACCTTTCATGACTATGAAATTTGGAAGATGGATGTCAAAACTGCTTTCCTTAATGGGACGTTGGCTGAGGATGTTTACATGAGTCAGCCAGAGGTTTTTGTTGATGTAAACTTTCCTGATAGAGTGTGCAAGCTTGAGAAATCCATCTATGGGTTGAAAACTCTTTTCGCAGATGGAATCTTTGTTTCGACGAGAAGGTCAAATAATTTGGCTTTTCTAGAAGTGAAGATGAGTCGTGTATGTGTCAAAACTAGTGGGAGTATAGTAACCTTCCTAGTATTGTATGTTGATTACATACTTTTTATAGGAAATGACATTTTAACTTTGAAAGAGGTTAAGTCTTGGCTTGGAAAGTGTTTCGCTATGAAGGATCTAGGAGGGGCTGCTTATATTCTGGGGATAAGAATTCTAAGAGACAGGAGTAAAACACTAATTGGACTTAGTCAAAATATATATTAGGAAAAGGTGCTATAACGTTTTAGTATGGAAAATTCCAAGAAAGGAGAACTGCCAATCTAGAGTAATTCCAAACTGAGTAAGACTCAGAGTCCGAGTCTGAGTACTGATGCAGAGATAGCAAAAATGAGTCAGATTTCATACGCTTCCGCCGTTGTATCGATCATATATGCTATAACATGTACTCACCCTGATGTGTCCTTTGGTTTGAGCATAGTCAGTCGTTATCAGGAAAATCCAGGTAAAATTCATTGGATACCAGTTAACAATTTTCTTAAGTATCTGCAAATGACTAAGGACCGGTCTTAATACTTGATGGCAATGATACATTGAGAGTAACTATTTGTCAAAACCTTTTGACTTTGGAAGCATACTATCGTTGTTAACATTCAATTTAGATAATAAAATCTTTGTGGAAATTTTTTTCTCACCTTGTTAAGCTATTTTGTTTCAATAGAAAATTTATGGTAAACCAAAATCCTACTATTTAACGCCGCCTCTTGAAAGTCTCTATATAATGCATAACGGATACAACATGATCTTTCTAATGAAGCGTCGTCTACAGAGAAAATATTCGACCATTTTGGTTTTTGGGTTCCCCCATATTGTAATTTTTATCTTGTGGATGTTCGATTGTATGAAAATATCTAACAAATAGTGTATTTTGCACAAAAATAGGACACTAAAAGTTAAAATCATATTGTAAAATACATTTTATAATAAGTTAGAAGAATAATTACCATCCTTGGTAGGAGATCACCATATTTGTCCTTTATGTAACCACACCACTTTATATAGTCAATAATAGACCATTGTGGGAACATAAAAGAAACACAAGAAGATAATAATGCATCCCTTGACGAATGGGAAAGAAGACATGTAGAATCATAATAGTTGGGATAGGGATGTGTAAAGGAACAACCCGGCTGGAACTGGTCCGAACCGGAATCAGCCTTGGAACCGAACTTTGTGGAAAATAGGAACTGAATCGGACCGTCGATTCTACCGGTTCCGGTTCCTACGGCTTCTTGCCGTGTCTTCAATGTTGGAACCAGTCCTCAAGAAATAGCAACATACGGTTCCGGTTTTTGCCGGTTCTACCAGTTTTTGTCGGTTCTACCGGTTCCCGGTTCCAAAAATCCACAAAAATATTGTTTCGGTCCTGACCCGACCGGTTCCATTGGGTTCCAGTTCCGGCCGGTTCCCCGGTCCATATGCTCATCCCTAATTGGGGATTGAGATAGTAATAAACCAACATGTTCATTGTAAGCAACATAGTTATGCACATGTGTAATTGTCTATTCCGGATGTGCATATGCATATATAATGATATTGAAGAAAGGTTATTTATATGATTAAGAAATAGCTGATCTATCAATTTCCAAAGCATGCAGTCAATTAACTTGTGGTGCATATCATGATCACCTCTAAATCAATTTCTTTTCTCTTCAGACAAAATAAATCGATTAAGATTAATAGTTATGGAAAGTTAGAAACAAAATAAATTGATTAAGAGTAATTTGTCACCAAACTGGTTTGATTATATTCTATGTTCTAATGGATAAATGTAAAAATCTAGTTAAAATAACTTACATATGTTTGTGGATAATGAGAATCTGATCCATAGTAAAAAGAATTATACATAACAAAAACCTACTTAACACAAAATGTCATCAGTAACAGTTAAAAACGAGTATCATTTAGATAGATGAACAACAAGTTAAATTAATAAAAGGATCAGGTCCACCTTGTGTTGGTATGTAAGGAGACCGTTAAATTTGTGACTTTGTTCCCTATGAAAAGGTTCATGGCTTCTTATAGGAGGTGAAAAGCTTGTGGCAATGTATCATGTGGATATCACGTGACTAGTGTTGTAGAGGGAAAGCATGCGTGATTTGGGCAAGTCAAATTTCCTAACGGAAGGTTTATTACGCCGTGTTTGACTGCTTCTTACTTAACCTATCCCATCCCTCGTCATAGTGGTTACAATTGATTTTAAACTTTAAAAAAAGTATAATTGGTTGAATATTTAGTTATTTTTTATATATTCTTCATGATTTACTATTAAACTCATTCATCTTTTCCGGCCAACATCATCTACTTAAGCCAACATCGTCCACCTCTTTCCGCCACCATTCACCACTAACAACAAACACAGCCTTCCATCGCCGATTATCACCACCTCAACCACACACCTCCACCATTTACCACCACCACAATAAACTAATCTAAAATTAGCTTCAACCTGTGGCAAAAACGATTCAAACATCATCATAAAAGAGAGAGAGAGGGATGTGGTGTAGGGTGATTTTCAAAAAATAACAGGAAAAGTGTGAACAACGACATGCAGAATGTCAGAGGTAGTAAAGGAATGGGGGTGGGGGCGTATTGATCGGAGAGGTGAATGAGAATACTATATGCTTTGTAATGTTTTAAAAAAATTAAACATGTTAAGAGTTTTAATTCTTTTTTGGGATTGTGTTGGCCGGATAAGAGGAAGACAATTTTGATGATGCTCAGAAAGAAAAATGAAAGTGGCTAAATATGTAAAAAAGTTAGTTTAATGGTAAATTGTGTACAAAAATATAAGTTTAATGATGTTTTTCAAACACTTGATGTGAGTTTAAAGATGTTTCTTGAACAAATAAATGGCTAGACTTGTATCAGCCAACCAAAATAATATTTATTTAACAACAAATATAAGTTTAATGATAAATCATGTACCAAAAATAAAGAAAATAATTGGATGTGTACAAATATGATAATTTGTTACCATATTCTATAAAATAATAAGATTTGATAATAAGTAGCTCATAAACTAAATGACAAATATAAAATAATATTGGATATATATATATATATATATATATATATATATATATATATATATATATATATATATATATATTTAAAATCAAACGTATATATGTATATCTTAAAAACTTATGGAAAATAGCTAATGAGCTTATCACTTAACTATCTCAAATTATATATAAATATTTTAAAAATTAGCTTAAACTATAGTTGTTTTAATAAATACTATATTATAATAAACTTATAAAATAAATTAGTTTATATCGGTCATTTTGTAAGACATACATTTAGAGTGGCCAGGAAAACTAAAAAGGGATACATGACCTGGTCGTAAAAGTGAGTTGGTTAGTATCAATGCCAAATGTGAGTTCTCTCTCTTAAACCTTGTAATATCGGGAAGCCATAATGGATAGTAAGAGACCTATTTATCAATTACAACCATTTTATGTGTAAAACTATAAAGAAAATATGAAGGGAGGAAAGGAAATGAAAAATGTATTAAGGTAATTTTAAGAAAGGATAACATGATTTTATTAATTTTTTATGGAGGATGTTGCTTAAAAGCAATTTGCAAGGAACTAGGAACCTCGTAATTGGAGTTGGATACGGGAGCACGTGCTTCAACATGTGTTAGGTTTCGTATGAATATCGATTCACTCACGGTGTTTTCGGCAAAACTAGCAGATAACAGGTAGCTTGTAGCAGGTAGCGGGTAGTTTGTAGCTTGTAGCGTTTTGTTAAATGCTAAATAAAGTAGCATGTGGATTTGGAGCGTTTTGATTAAACTAAACATTAGAAGATTGTAGTGCCAAACGATGTTTTCTGTTTTAAACGGAGCGTTTTGTCAAACGCTAAATGCTCTCAAACGCTCTGTGCCGAACACGCCCTTAGTATAAAGGGAGTGAAGGCGTCAAGCCTGGCAAAAGCCTGGCACGAACAAAACATCACTCATTTCACCATGTTAAGCATTGTGCTAAGAAGAGCCCGCTAGTTCACTAGCGGGAAGAGAGAGAAGAAAATATTCTTTGGAGTTATTGGTCCTTTTGTATTTGCTTTTTTTTTTTTTCTAAAATCAGAAGGCTGTGATTGGTCATCTTTTATTTGCATTTTTGTTTTAATTTTTTTCTTAAAATCAAAATGTATATATTTTCTATGACAAAAGATTAGGTGGAAGAAAAAATCTGATATGACATGTCTTAGCATCTCTTTAGCATGTGTCACCATTCCCTATAGCTTTAGTACTAACGATGGTGATGAAGTTCACTCTAAGCCACAATTCTGTTTAACTCAAATAACAAGGTCTTCATAGACATCTACACATTCCTCAAACCCGTTTTGGATGATAATTCTTTTGAATATAAGGAATATTACTATTACAATTTAAAATTGAAATAACGCGTCTAGAGAATCAAAGTTTACAAATGATTTAATCAGTTACAAATGATTTAATCTCTTTATGAATTCTAACTGATATGGCAAGCAAGAGTTCATTTTAAGTTTTTAACTGATATCTTACCACATCTGAAAAGAATATAGAAGGTGGTATGAAACTCATGATCTTTAATTGCCGGAAGTTGTATTTTGCACTAAAATTATATGGACCTTATTTATACGAAGTTCGATGTCAAATTGACTCATACCATTGATATTTCATATACATATTTTATCAAAAAGAGTCGAACAACAAGTTACAACATTGGATGAATTGTGGAAAGACTATAATTGTGAAATCATTTACCATTTTGGTAAAACGATCGTTAGCATATTATATTCATTGTATTTATTTAATATAATCGACTCATATTGTATAGTGGCTCGTTATATATATATATATATATATATATATATATATATATATATATATATATATATATATATATATATATATATATATATATATATATATATATATATATATATATATATATATATATATATATATATATATATATATATATATATATATGAAGCATCATAGCTTTTCCTAAGATTTATTTTTAGGAGTCTTGTTATTTTTGTATTATTTAATAATTCATTTTGTTGGTTGACCAAAAAAATATGAAAATGATGCACTTCTTATTATTCCTACCAAATATATATATGTGTGTGTGTGTGTGTGTATATATATATATATATATATATATATATATATATATATATATATATATAATGAGAGAGGGTCGTTATGCTCAACTGCTCCGTGTGTAATCCATGGTTATTCGTCTAGCCATCGGGGTTTCTAATGCCTAAATATCGCCAACAACAAAGGCATTATATCATCCACGTGCCATTTGATGAAACCATATTCCTATTTGCATTCATGACTCGTCAAAATCCTCCTTCCTATACTTTCAGAGACGTTAATGTCGATGAACCAAACACTCTGTCAAATCATTTTATCTTTGCTGTCGCAGCAACGCCAACCGTGCCTTCCCCGCCTCCTTGTATAGCCCCAACAACACCTCAGAAGCCATCCTATACCCCTTTTGTCACCTCAACAACTACCGATACCATAATCGATCCAACCAACAGTGTCCAACACCTTTCCTCAAGTTTCTGCCATGTCACTAGCCTTCTCGGCTACCGCTTCCAGTTGCCACCTTGGTAACCTCTCCATTACCTTCATTTATCACATCAAATTTACCAACACCCCCTCAAATCACATCCACTTCTATTCTTAATGGCCACCCGACTCATCATTGTATCTCAAAACCAGTTCACAAACTCAACTTCCATGTCGAGTCTTCCATTCCCTTTCATCACGCATACTTACATGAATGTAATGATCCTTACTAGTCTAATAAATGACACAGAGGAGGTAAACCAATCTTTTATTAATAACAAAACTTGGGCGCTAGTTTTGAGGCCACAAAATGTGAATGTCACTAATTGCATTTGATTTTTCTAAAAGAAGCATAATTTTGGTGATAACTTAGCTTATTATAAAGCTATAATTGTTGATAACAATCGTAGCCAACGACTCGATATTGACTACGACGGGATATTCAAGCCTATGGTTAAACACTCCACTATTCGCATAGTCCTTAGCCTTGTTGTATCTCAAAATTGGCATGTGAGACAACTAGACGTAAAAGATGCATTTATATACGATCACTTATAGGAGACTGTATATATGCAATAACCATCATATTTCCTCCAAAAAAAAAAAATCTTGTATCAAGTTTACCTTCTTGTACTGTCTGGCCTAAAAGATACATCATGTGAATGGTTTCATTGCATTAATTAGTTGTCTCTTGCCCTAACTTTACACATAGTTGTTGTAACCCTTCAATCTTCATCTATAATTAATTAGAGGCACCGTATGACATATATTTTCTTGTATGTTGATGATATTACTTTTAATTCCTTCTATCCTAAGTTTTATAAATGTAACACCCCGATCCTTAGGTATTGATAATGACATTTCGGTTTGGATTCTTGGAGGACCTACTTGGCGAGTTGGCTTCCTTACTTGTCGAGTAGTAGCGGGTTTGGACGCGGGGGTTTAATGATCTACTCGCCGAGTCTATTATGGTACTCGACGAGTAGATGCTGGCAGATGAAACCCTAGATTCCAGAGCCTTGCACCCTATTTAAAGGGTCATTAGCCTCCCTTGGCCTCCCCTTTACAACTCTATACCTCCTTAAAAACCCTGATTCGAGTGTGAGTGTGTTCTTGGTGATTTTGAAGCTTGAAGGAGGGATTTGGTGAAGGAATCACTTGGAGAATCAAGCTAGAATAAGCAAGGGCTCATGGGGATTCTAGATCTACTTCTGTGGAGCACTTTCTGAAGGTATTAAGCTGTCTCTTGGCTCATTTCCACCCAAAACCCTCTTGTGCATGGATTCTAAGAAAGGGATTTTGTGTTTAAGCCAAGATCTGAAGTTGTAACTTCAGATCTGAACTCCTTTTGGCCTTAAGATGCATAAAGTTTTCAGTTGAGCTTAGCATCTACCTTCTCTCAAGTGTATGACCCCATTCCAAGCTTAGATTTGCTATTTAGGGCCTTAAAGCCTTGCATGCACGTAAAGTTTGCAACTTTACGTGGAAAGCATGCCTCAGGAGCCTAGATCTCTAGTTTGGAAGCTTTGCATGACTCAAAAAGGGTATGTATGGCTTGGGATCTGAAAGGACTTGACGAGTCATTTGAAGGCAGGCATGAACTCGGCGAGTTGGATGAACAACTCGGCGAGCCCGATGAATTTTGCCTAGAACTCGGCGAGTTGGATGAACAACTCGGCGAGTCGGATGAAGGTTACCTAGAACTCGGCGAGTTGAAGGAACAACTCGGCGAGTCGAGTAAGATTTCCCCAATGGTTGGATGTTCGTAGACGTGTCGAGTGTCAAGCAAGGGAACTCGACGAATGACCTTAGATTATCAATCAAGACTGTATGAACTTGACGAGTCGCCTCGATGACTCGGCGAGTAGATGTTATTCTGGGAAACTCGGCGAGTTAGGGTCAACATGGACCGTGGACTTGACCTTGGCTGAAGTTGACTAGGGTGTACTTTGGGGAAATGACTGGAAATTGTATGACACTTTTTAGGCAGTTGTGTGGAGCAGCATGTGGGGTACATTTGGTTGCAAAGTGTCGGTTCAGCATTCGTGACAAGTGAGTCTTCTCACCATACCTGTGGGTCTAAGGCACCAAGGCCGACCCATTATGTGATTATGACATATGTGGTAGACATTCTGTGTTCTGTTATGTGATTGCATGTTATATATGAGGACCCCGGGGGAAGCCCGTGGCATTGGATGTAAGACCATGTGGGGTAGCCCATGGCATTGGATGTAAGACCATGTGGGGTAGCCCATGGCGGTCCTAGGTGAAGACCATGTGGGTTAGCCCATGGCATTGGATGTAAGGCCATGTGGGGGAGCCCATGGCAGTCCTAGGCAAAGACCATGTGGGGTAGTTCATGGCACTTTCACAGGTTTCATGTATGCATGGTATATGATATGTGGTTTGTGTGTGTGTGGTATTCTCTGGGAAACTCACTAAGCATTTCGCTTACAGTTTGTTGATTGTTTCAGGTACTTCAGAGCCGAAGGGCAAAGGCAAGGCGTGATGACGTGGCATGCACTCTACCTCTTTTTTTGTGTGATGGGACTAACTGATGTTTTCAAAGTACATTGAGTTTGTAATAATTATGAATTATGGGAATTGTTTGAGTAATTAAAAACGAAAAAAATTTCTTGATAAAAATTGGGTCGTTACAAGTTGGTATGAGAGCCTTGGTTTGAGGGATTCGGGCACATTCTCGGGTGTGTCGGGACTCAAACTAAGGAAATGGTCAAATGTTTTCAAAAGAAACTTAAAAAGGATTTTTGGATGGAAAGAGGAGAGTGCAATGCACGTGATCATCCGAGCCAAGTAAGTAGTTTCCCAAGTTGATTAGCCATGTTATATGAAATTGCTAAGTGTATGTTTTTAAAATTATATACGGTTAGGAGTTGATAGCTTCAGAACGATTGATTTAGCCTATTGATCCTTTCTGTGTATAATTTGCATGCCTAAAAGCAACCTGTAGTGATGGTTTGACTATTATGAGTAGGACAATCATAGGGTGTCCGAGTTTGATTCATGTGAGGGATGTGAGTCATGGTTTGTGTGGATAGCTTTGGAAGTACCAGGTAAAGCAGTGGGGTAAGGTACGAGTAAGTGTGGAAGGTAGTATTGGGCCCGTACTACTGGAAGCACAGAACCCGTACCCAAACCCATGTTCTACCTGGGAATTTCAAAGGAAACAGTATGGAAGTAACCTCGTTATGGGTATCCTGATCATTATGTTTTGTGAAATGACAGTTCAGCATGGTGGTTACACGATTGGGATCAGGACCGGGGTCAGGATCGGGATCCGGGGCTCGGTCAGGCGGCCCTACTAATGGTATTGATGAGAGGTTGCGTGAGCTGATTGCGGCCGAGGTTACGAGGGGCATCCTTGACGCTACCCCCAGTCATCTTTAGGACGGTCAAGGAGGGTATGATGGAGATCATGGAAGAGAAGCTTAGAGCATTCAGGGCCGAGATTTCTGCAGGCCAGGGTGGATCTCGAACCCCCTCGTTTAGGGAGTTCAAGGCATGTAGAGCTCCGGAGTTTTCAAGGGTCAGGGACCCCATTGTGAGCAGACGCTGGGTGGCGGACATTGAGAATGCCCAGCGCACGAGTTCTTGCCCGGATGAAGCAAAGGTTGGATTTGCTTCCTGTATACTGAGGCACAGGGCCCGATACTGGTAGGGCGAGATTACTAGCAGGTGGGAGCAGCCGGTGTGGCTGACATGTCGTGGGCCGAGTTTGTGCGACGGTTTGATCAGGAGTTTGCACCACTTATTGAGGTGCAATGAATGGTGAGGGAGTTTCATGATTTACAGCAGACCACCGAGACTGTGGCGGAGATCACCGCCAAGTTTCGAGAGCGAGCTTTGTTGATCCCTCAGTATGCGGCAGATGAGGATTTGAGGAGGACCCGATACCACTCTATGTTGAGAGAGGACATACGGGAATTTGCGAGCTTTACAGGGTGCAAAACCCTAAACGAGATGGTTGATAAGGTCCGTGAGAGGGAGATGGAGTTGGAGTCCCGCACGAAGCGGAAGACTGAGCTGGTTCAGGCAGCGGGGGCCCAGGCTAAGAAGCCTAAGACCTTCGGTTCTTCGAGTAAGGGCCAGCAGGGTCGGGGCCAGTGTGCCAAGTGCGGGAGATTTCATAGGGGGACTTGTCGGACAGTTGGGATGTCGAGATGCTACTCATGTGGGTAGCAGGGTCACGTGAGTAAGGATTGCCCCAAGAAGGGCTTGATATGTTTTCACTGCAACCAGACAGGCCATAAAAAGGCCGATTGTCCGAGGTTGGAAGGAGGAGGAGGGGGATCTGTGGCAGCGCCCATGCCCGCCACTATGAGGGTTACTAATGGCCGCCCTAAGGCGGAGGTTCCAGCAGTGAAGAGTCGCGCATTCTAGCTGACTACCGAGGAGGCTCGGGCCACGCCAGACGTTGTGGCTGGTATGTGTTCATTATCCTCTGTCTCTTTTATGTTAAATGTTTATGTGTATGCTTATTGTGCTTTGTATAGGGACCTTTATGGTCAATGGTATGACGGCCCATGTCTTATTTGATTCGGGGGCTACCCGATCTTTTGTATCTCTTACGCTTATCAAGAAATTCCGAGACGCACCCGGGACTCTGGATACCCTGCTCGAGGTGGAGATTGCAGATAATCGCACTGTGAGTGATGCGAGGGTGTGTTAGGATTGCGTCCTGAATGTGCACGGCGAAAGGTTTCGCGTTGATTTGGTTCCCATACCATTGCGAGGATTGAAGGTGATTATTGGGATGGACTGGCTGGGGGCCAATGGGGCCATGATCGATTGCGAGCGGCAGCTGGTCCGGGTTCAAACCCAAAGGGGGGGAGAACTGGTTATCCACGACGAGAGGACCATGCAGGGTCTGACCCTTTGTTCAACTGCGAGGGCGAGGAGGTTTCTGTAGCAGGGCTGCATGGGATTTTTGGCCTATGTTTCAGATACGTGAGTGGAGACAGTGACGGATATCGGTAGTGTACCAATGGTGCGGGATTTTCGGGACGTTTTTCTCGAAGAGTTACCCGGAGTGCCTCCAAGGAAGCAAGTGGAGTTTTGTATTGACCTGGTACCCGGTGCCGCCCCGATAGCTAAGGCACCATATCGATTGGCGCCACCTGAGATGCAGGAATTATCTGCACAACTTCAAGAGCTACTAGACCGAGGGTTCATCCGTCCGAGTAGTTCTCCGTGGGGAGCTCCGATCCTTTTCATGAAAAAGAAGGACGGGTCGCACAGGATGTGCATCGATTATAGGGAGCTGAATAAGCTGACGGTGAAGAACCGTTATCCTTTGCCCAGGATTGACGACCTGTTTTATCAACTTCAAGGAGCATCGTGGTTCTCTAAGATAGATCTTCGGTCAGGGTACCATCAAATGAGGATTCGGGATAAGGATATACTGAAGACAACTTTCAGGACTCGTTATGGGCATTACGAGTTCGTGGTGATGCCATTCGGGCTCACCAATGCGTCGGCCGCATTCATGGATCTCATGAATCGAGTGTGCAGGCCGATGTTGGATCAGTCGGTGATTGTTTTTATTGATGATATCCTGGTATACTCCAAGACCAGGGAGCAGCATGAGCAGTATTTGAGAGAGGTATTGGAGACCTTGGGTGCGGAGAAACTGTATGCGAAGTTCTCCAAGTGTGACTTTTGGTTGTGAGAAGTGTAGTTTTTGGGTCATGCTGTTAATCAAGAGGGTATTTCGGTTGACCCAGCGAAGGTAGAAGCTGTGGTGCGATGGGAGGTACCGAGGAATGCCTCGGAGATTCGTAGCTTTTTGGGTTTAGCGGGTTATTATTGGAGATTTATCCAGGATTTCTCCAAGACTGCGGTGCCATTGACCCGTTTGACCAAGAAGAATGTGGCTTTTCGATGGGGTGAGGATCAGCAGAGGGCTTTTGAGACTCTGAGGCAGAAGCTATGTGAGGCTCCGATCCTAGTATTGCCCGAGGGATTGGACGATTTCATGGTATATTATGATGCATCGATTTCAGGTTTGGGTGCGGTACTGATGCAGAGGGGACGTGTGATCGCATATGCCTCGAGACAGTTGAAGCCTCACGAGGCAAATTACCCCACGCACGACCTGGAGTTGGGGGCAGTGGTGCTTTCCCTCAAGATTTGGAGGCACTATTTATATGGGGTGAAATTCGTTGTGTATACCGACCACAAGAGTCTGAAGTATTTGATGGACCAGCAAAACCTAAATATGCGTCAGATGAGATGGTTGGACGTGCTAAAGGACTATGACTGCAAGATCCTATACCATCCAGGGAAGGCCAATGTGGTGGCTGATGCCTTAAGTTGCAAAGCGACGGGGTCGCCGATCAGGGATATTTGTTTGAGGGTGACGGTAAGCCCACCCTTGATAGACATGATACGAGAGGCTCAAGTTGAGGGAGTGAAGAAGGAGAACTTGAAATTGGAAAGAATTCGGGGACAATATCCTTTGTTTGTTAAGGATAGTCGTGGCTTGTTGACGCAGTGTGGCCGAGTATGGGTGCCGATGTCAGGGGGAGTGAGATAGAGATTGTTAGAGGAGGCGCATAAGTCCAAATTTTCTATACACCCATGTGCGACAAAAATGTATAGGGATTTGAGGATGAGCTATTGGTGGCCCTGCATGAAGCGGGAGATCGCCGGGTATGTGGAGCGATATTTGACATGTAGGAAGAACAAGGCCGAGCACCAGCGACCTCATGGTAAGGTCCATCCACTTCCCATTCCCATGTGCAAGTGGGAAGAGATCACTATGGATTTCATCACGAAGCTACCGCGGACAGCGAGGGGAGTCGATGCCATATGGGTGATTGTGGATAGACTGACGAAGAGTGCTCACTTCATTCTGATCTCCGAGAGTATATCTACAGAGAAGTTGGCGGACATTTATGTTCGAGAGGTGGTGGCCAGGCACGGAGTGCCGGTATCAGTGGTTTCAGATAGGGATGTTTGATTTACATCCAGGTTTTGGAAGAAGTTCCATGAGGAACTGGGTACCCTGCTGCATTTTAGTATGTCATATCACCCCCAGACCGACAGCCAAAGTGAGAGGACGATCCAGACACTGGAGGATATGTTGCGGGCATGTATGCTGGATTTCAGAGGGAGTTGGGATACGTACCTCCCACTGGCAGAGTTTTCATACAATAACAACTATCATGCCAGTATTGACCGAGCACCATTTGAGATGTTATATGGACGAAGGTGCAGGACCCCAATATGCTGGGATGAGGTTGGACATCGGGTTTTGGGGAGCACGGAGGTGGTACTCGAGACCACCAGATTGATTCAGCAGGTGCACGATAGACTGCGAGTCGTGCAGAGTCGTCAGAAGAGCTATGCGGACCGGCGTCATTCAGACCTCGAATTTCAGGAAGGAGACTTTGTCTTACTAAAGGTGTTACCCTAGAAAGGGATTATCCGGTTCCACAAGAGGGGCAAATTGGAGCCTCGATTCATAGGCCCGTTCAGGATCATCGCCCGGGTGGGCAAGGTGGCATATCGTTTAGAGCTCCCAGAGGAGCTTAGTCGGATTCACAACACCTTCCATGTGTCTCAGCTACGGAAGTGTGTTGCCGACAAGTCTTCAGTCATATCCTTGGACAACATTCAGTTGGATGGGAGCTTGAATTATGTCGAGAGACCAATTACGATTCTAGACCAGAAGACGAAAAAGCTCTGTAATAAAGAAGTGAAGTTGGTAAAGGTGCAATGGTAGCACCGAAAGGGTTCCGAATGGACTTGGGAACCGGAAAGTGAGATGCGGGGCTTCTATCCAGAGTTGTTTGGACCAGCAGGCTTCGAGGACGAAGCCTAATTCAAGTAGGGGGGGAGTTGTAATACCCCGATCCTCAAGTAATTATAATGACATTTCAGTTTGGATTCTTGGAGGACCTACTTGGCGAGTTGGCTTCCCTACTTGTCGAGTAGTAGCGGGTTTGGACGCGGGGGTTTAATGATCTACTCGCCGAGTCTATTATGGTACTCGACGAGTAGATGCTGGCAGATGAAACCCTAGATACCAGAGCCTTGCACCCTATTTAAAGGGTCATTAGCCTCCCTTGGCCTCCCCTTTACAGCTCTATACCTCCTTAAAAACCCTGATTCGAGTGTGAGTGTGTTCTTGGTGATTTTGAAGCTTGAAGGAGGGATTTGGTGCAGGAATCACTTGGGGAATCAAGCTAGAATAAGCAAGGGCTCGTGGGGATTCTAGATCTACTTCTGTGGAGCACTTTCTGAAGGTATTAAGCTGTCTCTTGGCTCATTTCCACCCAAAACCCTCTTGTGCATGGATTCTAAGAAAGGGATTTTGTGTTTAAGCCAAGATCTGAAGTTGTAACTTCATATCTGAACTCCTTTTGGCCTTAAGATGCATAAAGTTTTCAGTTGAGCTTAGCATGTACCTTCTCTCAAGTGTATGACCCCATTCCAAGCTTAGATTTGCTATTTAGGGCCTTAAAGCCTTGCATGCACATAAAGTTTGCAACTTTACGTGGAAAGCATGCCTCAGGAGGCTAGATCTGTAGTTTGGAAGCTTTGCATGGCTCAAAAAGGGTCTGTATGGCTTGGGATCTGAAAGGACTCGGCGAGTCACAGGGGGTGACTCAGCGAGTCATTTGAAGGCATGCATGGACTCGGCGAGTTGGATGAACAACTCGGCGAGCCTGATGAATTTTGCCTAGAACTCGGCGAGTTAGATGAACAATTCGGCGAGTCGGATGAAGGTTACCTAGAACTCGACGAGTTGAAGGAACAACTCGACGAGTCGAGTAAGATTTCCCCAATGGTTGGATGTTCGTAGACGTGTCGAGTGTCAAGCAAGGGAACTCGACGAATGACCTTAGATTATCAATCAAGATTGTATGAACTCGACGATTCGCCTCGATGAATCGGTGAGTAGATGTTATTCTGGGAAACTGGGCGAGTTAGGCTCAACATGGACCGTGGACTTGACCTTGGCTGAAGTTGACCAGGGTGGACTTTGGGGAAATGACTGGAAATTGTATGACACTTTTTAGGCAGTTGCGTGGAGCAGCCTGTGGGGTACATTTGGTCGCAAAGTGCCGGTTCAGCATTCGTGACAGGTGAGTCTTCTCACCATACCTATGGGTCTAAGGCACCAAGGCCGACCCATTATGTGATTATGACATATGTGGTACACATTCTGTGTTCTGTTATGTGATTACATGTTATATATGAAGGCCCCGGGGGAAGCCCGTGGCATTGGATGTAAGACCATGTAGGGTAGCCCGGGGCATTGGATGTAAGACCATGTGGGGTAGCCCATGGCAGTCCTAGGTGAAGACCATGTGGGGCAGCCCATGGCATTGGATGTAAGGCCATGTGGGGGAGCCCATGACAGTCCTAGGCAAAGACCATGTGGGGTAGCCCATGGCAGCTTCACAGGTTTCATGTATGCATGGCTTACGTGATATATGTGTAGCTTTTATAGCTAACAGGATATATGATATGTTGTTTGTGTGTGTGTGTGGTATGCTCTGGGAAACTCACTAAGCGTTTCACTTACAGTTTGTTGATTGTTTCAGGTACATCAAAGCCGAAGGGCAAATGCAAGACGTGATGATGTGGCGTGCACTCTACCTCTCTTTTTTTGTGATGGGACTAACTGATGTTTTCAAAGTACATTGAGTTTGTAATAATTATGAATTATGGGAATTGTTTGAGTAATTAAAAACGAAAAAAAATTTCTTGATAAAAATTGGGTCGTTACAATAAAAAACTACAAACACATTAGGGATATAATCTCCACGTCTTGACTTGGGGATTTGAACTATTTTCGTGGAAGTTTTGTACAATAAATCATCACGACATCTTTATATCTCAACAAAAATATGCCCTCACGATTCTCAAACTAGAAAACATTATTTCATACAAATCAGCTAAGACTCCTATGAACTCGTTCCATCACATAACTCTGCCTTAACTCCTTCAGTATATCACAGTCTAGTTTGTAACACTGCAAATTTTCAAGACAATTTTTCTTTTAAAAAACATATGATTCTCAATACACATTTCATAAAACATCATTTGTTTAGTTTACAAAACACAATCCCTTCTTAATTACTTAATAATCTAGGATCCTCAAAACATAATTCTTTCACTAGTGTGTACCATCAAGCCGATGCCGTCCCGAGATACTGAGAAAACCTGAAACACATAACACATAACACGGTAAGCATGAAGCTTAGTGAGTTCCCCAAAATACCTCATACAACACATACGCCACTCAAGGCCATAACTCTATGGGATCTTCCGATCCATGTGTTGCAGGGAACTTCCATCCCAACTCTGGTAGACCTTCCGACCCTACCTGTATGACCTTCCAGTCCTCATCATTTTGACCTTCCGGTCCCTACCCTGTTGACCTTCCGGTCCATATCATGGTACTCATAACATAACATAGCACATACATATCGCATAGCAACACATATCACATACTCCACATAACATAATAGACCTTCCGTTCACACATAGTTACCACTCTGGGTAAAGTATAGTGAGAAGACTCACCTCACATGATGTCGAGTACCCTCTCGTGATCGATAACCCGACCTAGCCTCCTCCTATCAAATGATAACATCTCTAATCAAAATCCTCTCATGTTCTCATCCCTAATAATGGGTAGAAGACCATTCTACCTCCTTGACCTCTCTTGAATCAGCTTGACCAAAACCCCAAGGTCAACTGAAGTCAACTCTAGTCAACGGTCAAACTTTGACCAGACTCGTCGAGTGCACATGGGTGACTCAGCGAGTCCAAGCGTGTCCTCTGAATTCTCCTATGGCCTCTCTCGGCTCGTCGAGTTAACCCTTCACTCGATGGGTTCCCACGGGTCACGAATTGTGGGGCAACCCGACTCGACTCGTCGAGTCCTCTTATGGACTCGGCGAGTTTCCTCAATGGAAACACTCAAACGATCTTCTGAGGTCAGATCTGTTTCTCTAACTTGTAGATCTGACCTTCTAATACTCAATAATCACGTAAAGGTCCAATCTTTAAGCTCATGCACCACTCATAGGGTCTTATTTGGTGAAATAGCTTCTAAAATGGCAACCTAGGTTCACAACTCCAATGGAATAGAATAAAGTTGAAAGAGTGGGATTCCCTGGACCTCTTAAGGTTCAGATATGAGGTTTCCCACCTCAGATCATGTCTCACTTAGCTCATAATCACAAAAGAAGGGGAGTTAAACCCTAAAACTCCCAAGATCTTGAGGTCTAACCAAAAATAGGTGAAAAGGATGCAAGATCATACCTCTTACAGCAGTACCAAGCGAAGAAATGTTAGGTCCACAACCCCCATCTCGTTCCTTGCTTGAATCATGCTCTTTCCCTTCCATAAAACCCACCAATTTACTTGATTTCATCATAAGAACTCTCCCATGGCTCCAATGGCGATTTAGGGTTTCTCACAAAAGATATGGGGCGCATCCAAGGTCATAAGTGATGGGTTTTAAGCATAAGAACAATCCTATGTGCTCATACAAACCCTTATGCTTGGATCTAGGTTTCTCTATTGTACATGCAATGAATCCAAGACTAATAAACTTATATCTAACATATTATAAACTGAATTAGGGTTTAGATAATTACTTTTGATTGTTATATAGCAATAACAATCAATTCCTTGCTTGAATTAGCTTCAAAAGCTTAGTGCCTCAAGTGCTGCACCTCTAATGGAGTCACAAACACCATATACAACTTGGATGAAGAGGAGAAGAAAAGAGGCTGCCCAAAAACGGCTAGAAACCCTAAAGAATCAGTTACACACGTCTTTGGGGCCTAAGGGGTCCTTTATATACTTGTGTGGGCTGCTAGGGTTTCAGTCAAAACCCTAATGGACAGCTTAAACTCTAAGCAGCCCATGGAACCTTCTGGATAAGGCTATGGACGAAAATATGATGGGCTCCCATCATAATTTCGTTCACCCCTTATTCCTTTAGCATTCCTTAGCCCAATAACTCAATTATCCAATAATTGCAGTCCAGTCCCCTAAATTTAATTAATCTCTTTTAGCCACAAAAATTAATTATCAATTAATTCTTAACTAATATTAATTAAAAAATATGGTTTCTCCTTTAATATATTATTCTCATAATATATTAATAAATCATATTTAAACCTTTCTCTCCTTAAATCATCCTACATATTGCTATGGTGAAGACAACCCACAAGGAACATGCTCATAATCAGGTCAAGTACATACCAAAATAGTTATGGACTTAGACACTAATCCAACAGTCTCCCACTTGGATAAGTCTAATAACTATTTTCTGTATGACTTCGGAACCTGATCAGCAATCGTAGCTTTAAAAAGCCGTTGTCAACTCTGATCTTATTAGATACGCGTGTACTTTAGATAAGGGATCATATATTCCTCCATTCTTAAGATATCTTATAGACAAAAGACATGAATTTCAATCATTCTCTCTATACTGTTTCCCGACTTCCAATTTATGACGACTGATAACAGACTAAAATTGAACACATCAACTTAGTCCCGACTTGGCCAAGCGCTTAGGTGTCATCACTAAATCATCGAGAGGCCCATATATATCGCTTTCATCCCACTTTGGGTAAAAGGAATGGATAAACTTCGACTCAAATGCTCGCTTGCATTTACTGATCGAATCACACACAACAATAAGTTTTATAACACCAAGTTACTGGTGCGTTTACTTATTATCAATGTGCAACCGACCAACAAATAACAACTCACATGTCTCAGTTTCAAGAATATACAATATTATCGTCTCACTAATCACTCGTGATAAATCCATGAAGTGATCCAAGTGAGCGTGGGTTTAATCTAATACTCTAATCTTATCAAAGCACTCATGAACTCTGCAGCAACCTTGTGCCATGTCTAAACACTTCAGACAATCTACAGACAGATTCACGACAGTTTTCCTTTATACTTACTTCCAACGTATGACCGACTGTGGATGTTTGAATAACCTAGTTATTCTGGAAGTCAAAACATGCAAACTGAAACATAACAATAATACTTAATCCTATATGGCCCCAAACTTGTTAGAGTAAATAAAACACTTCTATTTATCCACCATATTGATTACTCATTATTATCGTTTACTGTTTCAGAAAATCAACTTATTACTCAAATTACAACAATAGTTGTCCCATGCATAAAGCATGCACACTATGTTTCCTATGGTCCTTACTTTGTGAAATAGATCAATTGAAAAACTTTTCCAATGATGTTCATTTCACAATTCCCAATCCTTATCATTAGTGTAAGAACACAAGGTTCTTTGCTACTATTAGAATATGCTAGATTCTAACATTTTATGCAACGATCCTTTTGTAAAGTCATAGCACAAAAGTCACCTAGACTTGGCTAATGAAATTACAAAGTACTTTCTTAGAAATTGTTACAAGACAATTCCATAGACGTGAAGTCTCACATTCAAAGTACACTCCTTTGAACATCCTTCTTGCATAAAAGTTTCTAATCTAGACATAGATTCTCAATATCCAACTCCCAATATGGAAACATTTCCTCATTTGCAATATGACAACTCATTCTTAATAGATTCTTATCTATTCATAATAATGTCAATATGGTCCATCCAATACCATACTTCCAACTACTCACAAGCGACCAATCCTCAGCGAACTTTGGATCGTCCTTTGATAGTTGTTTAATTATTTTAGTCAAAATCGATTCTAGTCCTTTTTCCCTCTTAATGTGCTATACATTTGGAAAATTTTAGAATGGTCAAATATTATAGCATATGCAATCGATCCTATACCTGAAGCGTATGGGACACGATGCATAATGTCTTACATAAAGTTATGATACTTTATCAATCTTCTACCATAATATTTTATGTGTCACATTCTCACAATTCGAACTATGAAGAGGGATGTCGTAATCATAATCGAAATTTGAGAACACACTATGTATCCTTTGACTAAACTTATTAAAATTTCTCAATCTAAGCTTTAGATTTTGAAACGAAGTATAATATTCTCTCCCTTAATTATAGCAAAAACAACTTTTCAACCCATGCAACTATGCAAATTGAATCTTTGTTTTTCTGTAATTAATATTGCTAACTTGCAATACTCGCCATAATAATTATACAAGCATAAAACTTATGCTCCCACTATCATGATGATTATCATATAAGCATAACACTTATGCTCCCACTAGCTTTGACATGTATTTAGAAAACAAATGAACTTCCAGAAAACAAAGCATATTGAATTTCTGAAATTCATATTTCTAATACCAGATGCTTCGATAAGCCTTTATCTAAGCTTCTTAAACTTATACACCTTTGCCTTAGATATCTCATATGTGTGTTTAAACAATTTAGAACTTATGTTACTAAGTTCCAAATGTTCAACCTAATTGCCAAATATCACAATTCGAATTATGGAAAGGGATGCCATAACCATAATCGAATTTGAGAGTACAATTTTCACAATTGCTATCTTCTTAAGATCTATCTTAGTGAAAGCATTTCCTTACAATCATTTTCATGAAGGAGGGAATCTTATGACACTTAGATTTTATGGTGTATGAGTTCCTATCCATGTGAATTTGCCAAAACCAAAGTTTGTGACAAATCCAAGCTCATATGGACTGAACTTTCTTAATCTCGATTTCTTGCCTTATGGTAACACGAGTGCCCACCATGTCTTCCAAGTAGTATAGTAACTTGTCCTTACATATCAATGTACTTTCCATCAACTAAGGCTCTATTATGCATTCAAATGAGAACTCATAGAACTCACATACACAATTAACTCAATTGGAATGACACAAAAACAAAATAATGTCAGCACGATAGGTTGTAAACCTCAAGTTGTGTGCTAGTGATGATCTATAAGGTTTATTCTTGATTTGTTCTTGAAACCTTTCAAGACCATTAAGACTTCCACTAACTCCTTGACATATAAGATTCTCTTTTCAAGAAACATTTCTTGACAAAGCAAATATTCAAGAGTTAGTGTAGTTCTTATCAAGACAAAACACTTCACATAATTGGTCCTAGTTGGTCTTTGTCTTATCCAAGACAGCACAACTTACCAATTTCAAATGTGCAAGAATAAGAAAACTTTTCCAAATTCCACATTTGATGAGTGTTATAAACCTACTTAAGACTTGTCACTGAATGTCACAATCTTGACTCTAAGACTTGATATTGGAACGAAGTATGATTGACTTCTTGATTTAACCATTTCGACAATTCTCGATTCCTCTTCTTAGACATGCAATTACACTAAGGCTCTCTTAGAGGATCAATTGAGACATGGTTCTTAATCATTAAGACTTATCATAAAACACAATAAAAGGTACTCTCCCTTCTTCTTAGAATAGAGAAACTTTTATCTTTCTGCCTACTTGATTCTTCTTTATTCGTTCTACTATTCATTGAAACTCTTTCAACCAACTCGGAATTACACTTAATCTTATAAGTATAATCATATTTACTAAACTTTAGTAAATCATGACGAATATCTTTGTCACTCTTGTGGTGGACTTGATCAACGCACAACCTAGTGTACTTGATCTCCTAGTCCTTCAATTGACACTTTGTCAAAGAATTAGTCTAAGTTTCCCAAATGTGAAAGTTTTTTCATTCATCATACAATACACATTGCATGATTCCAAGTTTCTGTCCAATTGAAACTTGGGCGATGAGAAACTCTCCCTATTTGGTAAACTTTTGACATTTCCACAAATAACATAAGTAAGAATCAAATCCATTGTTGCTAATAATAGAAACATTCAAACATCAATTTTTTCATACATGCCATCGCAAGGATAAATAAATAAGATAAAATCAAAATTCATTTTATTGCGCAAAAATTTGTCCTTACAATGCAATTCAATTGAAAAACTATGTTATTACATATTTCTTAACAATTTACTCTAACTCCAAGTAGTAGCTCAAGAATCCATTCTTCAAGTAATGCGATCGAAATCCATTTCTTCATGATTAGATTCAGCTCACTTCTTCCCTCAATCTTCCTCTCTTTTCTTCGATCCTACAAAACATCAAAATGTAATCTTATCACATCATGTATTAAGAAACTAGAATAGGAACTCAAAAGAGTTAGATAATGGATTTTACCTTAAATAGAGCCATACGTCTTAACTCTCCCATCTCTTAGATCTCTCAGGTAGTTAGGGCAGCTTCATCTCCAATGCCCCTTCTCTTGGCAATAAAAGCAAATGGACTCCTTTGGCACAGCACATTGGACAATCACAGACTTAGTTCTTTCTGGACTTCCAATGTTGCCAGTGTCCATTGAAGTTTGGGAGTTTGATTCACCAAACAAATTTGCTTGACCAGCACGCCAAATCATTGCTGATTCAGCAGCTATAAGCAAATAGGTGAGATTAATGAGGGTCACGTCATGATCCATCATATAGTACTCTCTAACGAACTCACTATATGATTCAGGAAGTGACTGAAAAACCCAGTCAGCAGCCAACTCGCTTGAAATCTCGACACCCAACATGCTTAACCTATCAATGTGTGACTTCATCTCTAAGAAGTGTGCACACACAGGCTTCCCATCTTCGTGTTTACTTGCCAAAAGGGCTTGAGTGAGCTTGAACTTTTCAAGCCTTTGAACTTGTGGGTCAAGGAGAACAATTGGAGGAGGTGGAGGAAGTGAAGCATGACTCTCATTTCCTTGATCATATCTCGGAACGTCATCTTCATTTGGAAAGCTTGTTCCAAAGGATTTGGGAAGACCATTGTAAGATTCAGACATCTACAAAACGGGAGAAAATTCAAGTTAAGTTGATTGAGTCCTTAATAAAACACTCAAATGAGTTATTAAGGCTAGGATCCAACACAATATTCTACAACCTAGAAGAGGGATGTTGTAATCTAGTTGCAGAATATTTGAAGGTAGGTAAATGACGATTTACCAATTTCCACCATGAAAAACGAAAAGGAAGTTTAAGTTTTAAATGAATTGAAACTCCTAGATCTTTTGAGATTCATTGAACTTTTCAATGGCATGTTTAATCTCGATTATGCCCTACTATTTGTGACTGGGATGTCGAGGATCACAAACAAGGTGTGAATAACCATACGAATCACGTGGTGCACCCAATGCTACTATCACCTAATCAATGTGCCGGTTAGCCACACACGCTCCATTGATCTATGATAAGCATCGAGCCACCCTTCGCCACCAATGTCATCCCCAAATTAGTGTGTCGGTTAACCACACACGCTCCACTAACGTTTGACAAGGGTACGAAGTGTAATTCCATGGGCTAGCATACAATTTCACATTTTGCCTAAAGTAACTATGATTTGGGAATTTGTATAAGCATTTAGTTACTTTGTACTTCATTATACTTATAATGGATGGTTTCTGTCCTATCTTACCCGTTCGGCTAACGACCCTCCACTAGTCAAGAGTGCGGTGGGTAAGAGTGGATACCCATTCAATCGCCATTTTATAGGCAACTTTCTTAAACACCCCTTATAGACCACTTTCGTGAATGAGGCCTACTAATGGTAAGACTGACTGTTTACTCATACATATATAATATTAGACTTTTAATGTTATATATAGTATAGGGTGTATTTTACACTTTTAAAATACTAGGTGGTTTAACTTAGTAAATTATACTTTTAATTTAATTAAATGTAAACCAAAACTTTATGGGTTTATTAAATCACTTTTAATTATACACTTTAATTTATTAACAAAACCATAAGGGTGTGATTTGAACTTTTCAAATTACTAGGGTTTTAGAATTTAACATTTCAAAATTAAACTTTTAATCAACTTTTAAATTCCGAAACTTGAGGGCAAGTTTTGAAACATTTCAAAAACATTAGGGTTTAACTTATTTAAATTTCATAAACAAAACTTTTAAGTTCAAATTTAAACTATAAAACCTAAAGGGTGCAATTGAAACTTTTTCACATCACAAAGGATCAAATAACAAATAATATAAGTTAAACAATTAATTTATTCATTATCTATATTTGACCTAATCTTATTTTAGTCACTAGATAATTACCAAATAATTTAAAATAATCCATATATATCATATAAACAACCAATATTCAAAGGATTTGAAATTATTTATTGTTTTGGCAAGGATAATCATTAATTTAAGATAAAAATCGGATTTTAACTTCAAAAAACGAATTAGGCATTAAATCCAAGTCAAAACAGCAGTTAAATCCCGAAATACCCTTTGTCTGACGCTCGAACTCGCCGAGTCAGCTATGAACTCGCCGAGTAGGGGCCAACTCGCCGAGTTGTGTCGGGCAGAGGCAAAAAACTCAATTTTTAGCAAACAAAACAGTTAAGCATCACATACAATTGAAACCAATCAAGGCTCTGATACCACTGATGGGTTTTAAGCATAAGAACAATCCTATGTGCTCACACAAACCCTTATGCTTGGATCTAGGTTTCTCTATTGTACATGCAATGAATCCAAGACTAATAAACTTAGATCTAACATATTATAAACTTAATTAGGGTTTAGAGAATTACCTTTGATTGTTATATAGCAATAACAATCAATTCCTTGCTTGAATTAGCTTCAAAAGCTTAGTGCCTCAAGTGCTGCACCTCTAATGGAGTCACAAACACCATATACAACTTGGATGAAGAGGAGAAGAAAAGAGGCTGCCCAAAAACGGCTAGAAACCCTAGAGAATCAGTTACACACGTTTTTGGGGCCTAAGGGGTCCTTTATATACTTGTGTGGGCTGCTAGGGTTTCAGTCAAAACCCTAATGGACAGCTTAAACTCTAAGCAGCCCATGGAACCTTCTGGATAAGGCTATGGACGAAAATATGATGGGCTCCCATCATAATTTCGTTCACCCCTTATTCCTTTAGCATTCCTTAGCCCAATAACTCAATTATCCAATAACTGCAGTCCAGTCCCCTAAATTTAATTAATCTCTTTTAGCCACAAAATTAATTATCAATTAATTCTTGACTAATATTAATTAAACAATATGATTTCTCCTTTAATATATTATTCTCATAATATATTAATAAATCATATTTAAACCTTTCTCTCCTTAAATCATCCTACATATTGCTATGGTGAAGACAACCCAAAAGGACCATGCTCATAATTGGGTCAAGTACATACCAAAATAGTTATGGACTTAGACACTAATCCAACAATAAGTTCCTTTAAATAGGCTCCAACGCCGGAACTTAGGGTTTTCTCTGCCCACTACCTACTCGACGAGTCCATACTTGGACTCGTCGAGTCCGCTCATTAAATCCATGTGACCAACTCGACGTGACTCGACGAGTCAGACCTTCGACTCGTCGAGTCCCTCCTATATCCTCAAAATGAAACACGAACTATCATACCCGAAATCCCGGATGTTACATGGTTGGGGCCCTATAATATCTTACTTTCACGAGAAATGACCTTACTTATGTTGTTCAAGATATCGGTCATTACATGACGATGTTAGAGAGCCTCACTTCATGGATCTTAAAAGGAGGTTTGTGTTATGTTTTTCGGTATCCTACTTTTGGCTTATAGTTATTTGTCTTATCTTCTCATAGTCTGACCCCATATTCTGATGTTGACTGGGTTGGCTGAACTTCCTACAAACGATTCTTTTTGGGTATCGAGTTATTATTAGCAATAACCTCCTTTCATGGTCCTTCAAGTGCTAAACGATAGTGTCCTGATCCAGTGATGAAGTTGAACTCCAAGACATTGCTAATGTAGTTATTGAAACATTTTAGCTATATAATCTACTTCTTAAGTTGCATAAGAAGCACGATTTGTCCAATATTGTTTAATGTGATAATGTTAGTGTTGTTTGCGTGTCCAACAACCCAATACATCATCACAAAACCAAGCACACTAAGATCGATATTCACCATGCTCGAGAAAAAGTCTTCATTTGTAAACTTTAGGTTCCACATGTTCCATCTTAGTCTTAGTATGTCGATATCTTTAGTAAGGGCTCATTATCTACTCAGTTTTTTAGAGTTTCGCTTTGGTTTGAACATTCGTGGCTACTACCACGATCAAACAACAGGAGAGTGGGGGTTGTCCTATTACTATATTATATTAATTGTATTTATTTAATATGTTCAGCCTATATTGTCTAGTCCATTGTATTCATGCATTTATTATATATATATATATATATATATATATATATATATAGATATATATATATATATATATATATATATATATATATATATGATCATGATAGGAAGATATTCAACTATCAAAACGGATGTGGTCGTGAAACATTTGAGTCATAAAGAACATGTTGAACCCCTAAGGTTAAACTACTACTTAGGGACAAAACGGATGTGGTCGTGAAACATTTGAGTCATAAAGAACATGTTGAACCCCTAAGGTTAAACTACTACTTAGGGACAAGCATCAAAATAGTGGGTCGTGTAATCATCACTGGGACACCTTGATGGTGATTTCCTTGCCTTTGATATGTATTTATTTTACTAGCAAACACATTGTTTAAATTTTCTTCTTTTTATGTAACTAACTATTTAAGCATTGTGCTAAATGAACCCCAATTAGTAGTTTTATGTGTGTGTGGAGGAGAGGTGGCATATCCCATAAAAAATGTAGCAAAAATCATTAGACGATACTAGGTCGATACTAGGTCGGTCGACTAAAGAGTAACAAGTATTCGGTCTAGACGGAAAGTACTGGAATTGGTAAATTATAAAGAAAATAATTTTGGGTATATATATATATATATATATATATATATATATATATATATATATATATATATATATATATATATATATATATATATATATATATATATATATATCAAGTTCATTAAAATTTATAGCAAAATAGATGAAATCAAACATTTAATATTTTTTTAATATTAGAGTGTCCATTTAACATTTAGTCTTTGTTTTGTGTTCTTTTTCATTAAATTTTCATGAAAATGAAGAAATACGAAATAACAAAAAGTTTAGTGTTTATATATATATATATATATATATATATATATATATATATATATATATATATATATATATATATATATATATATAATCATTTGTAGTTATTTATTTTTAAAAGTCAAAATTCCATAAGTTTGACTGAGTTGATCAAGTTGGACCTATTTGTTCGGACTTGGATCTGAGTTTGATCCATTTTTAGAAATTTGCCTTGGTACATACCTAATTTCGAGTACTCAGCTAAGTAGGCCGAGTTTTACAACACTACATATGAGTGTGGGATATGATTTGTCAATAACTCTAGGTAAATCCTAAAATAGAATATGCATACGATTTTGTGATATTCTTATAAGAAAAGAATGTATGATAAAAAACCAAATGAATAATATGTGACAATCAACATGAATTATCGGGTGCAACCGATTGGTCATTTGAGAGAACAAGAGTTGAGAAAACAAAATGAAAGCATTAGAAGTGGTGAGCAAGACTATTACAACATTTGAGGTGGTAGGCAAAACAAGGACATCAGGGCAGTTTCCCTCACATTAGCTATATGGTTGGCTATATGATTCATTGGTGGGACACTTAACGGTGATCTACATGGTACATTTTCATTGCAATGTTGTCAGGGGCGGATTTAGGGGTTTCCGGGGTGGCACCGGCAACCTCTAAATTTTCCGGCCGCAGTGGAAAAAATTTCGAAAATTTTCGAAATTTTTTATTTTTTCTACTATCATGCAACCCCTAATCTTCCCGTGCAACCCCTACTATGAAATCCTGCGTCCGCCCTTGAATGTTGTCAAGTGGGATACTAACAAGCATAACGACATCCATTTTTGGAGTACCTGCAATTCTTCCTATGGATTTTCATATATACTACTAAAGGGAAAGGCGCTAATAAATACTACATTATACTTCACTTCCATATGATGACAATTGACAACCATATGATGACAATTGACAATTGACAATTTAGTGGAAAAAATGGTGTATCATTATGTTTTTGTGATAGCTCGACTAGAAGGTGTTCTCCCCATGTTCCCATTTTGTACTATGTCACATAGACGTCGTGCCATTTTCCTCTCATTCTGCCATTATTCATTAAAATTTTGGAAATGATCATATTTCATTTTCCTCTCATTCTACAATATACTTCAGAAAAAGTACCTAACTAAAATAAAAAACAGAACTACAACATAACAATAGTTAAAATACTAGATCACACTGAATCGCCGTCCAAATCCTTATCTGATTCCCGACAAGATATATTTGTCTTAAGGCATTTTATTCTTAAAAAACGTTATAGTAATAATAAATAAATACATAATAAATACGAAGGTTAGGAACAATTCAAACCAAAATAAAAGATAGATTTTGAATATACAAAAATAAAAAAGAATGGATAATATCATAACTTGGTTTTAATTTGATGCATCATACGGTGTGGTGATTTCTTCTTTGATGGTAAGAATCACCGCACAAAACACACCTTATGGTGTTGTGTTATCGAACACCCTTTAGTTAGGGCCGGACCAAAGGATGTTCAAAAAGTGCCCATGAACACGTTCCACCGAAATCCATGGCCAAAAATTTTACTAGAATTTATATTAGCACGTGTTCATTTTTTGGCCCAAATGCTCAAATAGGTTAAGATGTAGCGAGAAAGTAAACAACACACAAGCAGGCGCAGTTCCCCTTAGCGGGAGGCGGGAATAAGATTTCAGGAAAAAGAGTTTACGTTTTGGTTCCTTCATCCTCGTTGGGAAACAGAAATCTTAATTGGTGTTGCACCAATTAATGATTTTCGATTGCTATCACAAGTCACTAAGTCGACAACGATATTCTTTTGATCTTTTCTTATGTGCTTATTGCTTAAATCCAGAAAACTCATTCAAAAGAAATCTCTCACTGCTCATTCAATCGATTCATGTTTTTTTCTTCTTACTTTTTTCTTCATCAATCACAAGAAAATTACCCAATACTCTAACTCATTAAATCAAAATTCACCGACAACAATCTTCTTTTGGCTTAATTGATTCTTATTTCAGTGAATAACAAGTAAATTGAAACGGAACAAAGGTTCAAAAATCAGAATCTAAGCCTAGGGAAGAAAATCAAAAGGTAAATAAGTTTTTTATTATTCTTTTTTATTCTTATTTCTAAATTACGATATTGTTTACTATTTAGAAGTAAATCATTTTTTTTTTATTTTTTAATTCATATTTTCTTGAATCCAGAACTCAATAGCGTTGAAACAATATATTGAGTGTCAATCGAGCTTTCTGATATCTTGGTTGTCTTGAAGTGTTGACATTGAGAAGGTATTATGCATTTTTTTCTATCTGATACATTTATGATATTGTTTATAATTAAATAAGCTTTTTTTCCCATTGTTTAATGTTTATGATTCTTGTTTTCTCGCATTCAAAAGCATTAAAAACAATCTTTGGTTTCAGACTGTATTGAATGGTTAAAAATCAATTCTAGAGTAAAAAAATCAGAAGATAATTTTTCGATTTCTGTTTGTTTTTTTAGAATCATATCATTGTTTTTATTTTTGATAATGTAATATAGCTTGGTGATTTGATTTATGATTTTTTGCAATTTTGTTACCCTTTATGATTGAGGGCAATCTTTTGGAGGACAAACTTATTTACGATGCTATTGAAAAGTTTATTTCAAATGAATCTTAGAAAGATGATTGTTTTCAAATAGAAACAAATTTATTTTTTGTGTATTATTTTGAATAAAATTTTAATTTTACGTATTTTGCAATAGAAAATGTAAAATTATAACTGTTTTGCTTAAACTTTTTGATATTTCAAGTATTATGGCATATATTTTGTTAAATTGAACAGAGTTTTTGAAATCCTACAGCCAGACCTTTTTTCAGTGCCACCTAAACGTCACCGCACTCTACGGTGGGAGTACACAGCGGCCTTATATTGTGATGATTCGGTATTTCTATATGTGAAGCTACAAAATTAGTTCATGAAATCAAAGAATTTCACGAATTCTTCGTGGCTTATTTCCTCTCAAAACAATCCGGCAAAGTAAGAATTATTCGTGCAATAATATTTATAAAATTGATGGTTATCTTATGATAAAAAAAATAGAAAAATTGAGGATTATACGATTAACTCTACTTAAAATGTTTTAATCCAAATTAATTTTGATTCCTTATCAAAAATGTTGTGACACCTTTACAGTTACATAACTCGAAAGTTGAGAAAGCTGTTTCATGGTACTTTGGTACTTTTGGGAAAGCGAATAAAAGTCAAACTGATAGAAGAGATTCCTTGTTTGCTTCTTCACCAGGCAACCTATGAACACAAATGATGTTACTTTTGCCAAACTCATTCAAATAAATGTTAACTAGATTTTTATATCTGATCTTGTCAAGACATAACATTATAAGATCATTGGTGGTTATTTAAATTTAAAATTTTATAAAGTTCTAACATCTTTTGCCGAGTATTGACTATCTAACCTAGTCTTGAAACTATTTTTATGGGGAGTAATTAAAATGATAAGAAAAAGTAAGGTTCTATCATAAAATGACCATCACCTATATAACATTTATCAAGATGTTATTCACTATTTATAAGGATGGAGAAAATCTTTCTCTTGGAGCCCTTCCAACCCACTTGTCATCTAGACATTAATTTTTTCTTTATACTATTAGCTAATGTCATAAAAACCTTTAAATTTTCAGCATTTTATCGGTTTTACCTAAAATTGAATTTTATGTACATTTATGCCTCAAACTTGTATTAATTTGTTCGTTTTTAGCCTCTAGCCAGTTCTTACCTACATAAACCAATCACTCTTTGCTGATTGGACAATATTTTTGCTGAGTCGGATGCCACATCAAATCAGCAAAGCAATGCTGACATGTGGCAGCAAGCGAAAAAACAGCCGAAATGGGGGTTAGGGGACTGGAACCCAGGCCTCCCACTACTAATAGTATATGCTTTAATACATATAAAAATGTTTTGATATATGTTTATACGTATAAAAGGGTTTTATACTTTTAAATATGTTAGGAAAATATAACCCAAAATTGTACGAAAGAACAAAAGCATAAAGTTCTTGACTGAGGCCTGTGTTTAACACAGTTTTCTTAAAACAAATTCGCCCTATATGAGTGTTTGTTTTCCAGGATACAACAGTGGAAATCAATTCTTCTAGATTGCCCGAACCATCACTTGGCCCAGATTATACCTTGGTTGTAGCAAGAGAGAAAAGATGAAGCAAAAGCGTAAGAGATGAAGAGATTGATTTCGTTTCATTCGGTGTGTTTAACCAGTCACATAGAGATTATATATATACTACCAATTGTAACCGATGTCATTAAAACGGAATCGTAGCTGTCGCAATTAAATAAGAAAATTAATCAAAGAATCAAAACCAAAATCTATGATTAATATCTCTTAATTCGTTTTTGTAACAGTTAACCAAAAGAAAAAAAAATCTATGATTAATATCTCTTAATTCGTTTTTGTAACAGTTAACCAAAAGAAAAAAAATGCAAAAAAGGTCCTTGAACTTTTCTGGTCGACCGGTGCGTACACAAGTTCAGTGGTCTGAAGCCAATTTGCGCGCATTTGCACCCCCTGCATGCGTGCACAATAAAGAGCCTTGGTTCTAATTGTCTTACAAAGGTAGTTAGTCTTTGTAGTTATAAACCAATTTTCTTTTCCTTCTTCCACCAATGTCGGATGAGTTTTAAAAACCCACTTGACTCATTTATCTTCTCTTCAATTGCCTTATTTTGACAAGTAATTTCTCATTCATTTTTAATCCGTTTTGGACGTGTGATATATTGAAACGTAGATATCACGGAGGAGAATACTAATATATAATCAATAACTCGTTTTGATTATATTTAGAGTATTAAATTTGTGCTAAAAAATGGAGAAAATCCATTTTTGGAAATTAATAATGTTAATTTTCCAACAAAATATGCATTTGAAGGTATAAATACACATAATAATAATAATAATAATAATAGTTAAAGTAATAATAACAATAACAATAATAATAATAATAATAATAATAATAATAATAATAATTATTATTATTATTATTATTATTATTATTATTATTATTATTATTTAAAAGTTTCAGTAAAATAGACATTAAATAGATTAAGCTAGATATGAAAACACAAACGCCTTTCTAGCTTGACGGTTAAGGCTCTATTGTTGGGAGTTGGAGACCCAGGTTTGAGTCCCTCATGCCCTATTTCAGTCGTTTTTTTGCTTGCTGACATAAGTTAACATTGCTGACGTGACATGACATCCGACTCAGCAAAAGTGTCGTCCAATCAGCAAAGGATGATCGGTTTCTGAAGGTAAAAACCGGCTAGGGGCTAAAAACGAACGAATTAATACAAGTTTGAAGTATAAATGAACAAAAAATTCAATTTTGGATAAAACCGACAAAATGTTGAAAACTTAAAGGTTTTTATGACATTAGCCCTTTTACTTTCACTTTCATCCATCCCAATCTACAATACAGATAACTCATTCGGTAAACTACACGCAAAATCACTCATCCAGGTGCCAAAATGCACATTTAATCTGTATTTTAAAAAAATAACTTGGACCGCCCCACATTTGGTTAAAAATTGCACGTTTTCATCCCTCCAGACATAAAAAGACAATTTTTCCCTTATTTGTTTCTTTTATGATTCATTTTCCATTTAGTTGTTATTAATTAATTATTTATTGCTTTTATTATAAAAATAATCATTTATTTTCTTTAATAAAAGAAAGACTATAAACCCTAAACAAACCATCTCCTTCCCTCTGTTTCTTCTTTAGTGCGTAGTCTAACACCCGTGTTTCTAGGCTAAACATTATTATAATGATCTAATAGTTAGGACAAACAATTGTAACGTATTTTGAAGTAATGAAGAAGAATTATTTGAGTATTATGTGATTTATATGCAATATACATGCTTAAAACGATATAAAATAATAATAATAATAATATGAGTAAAAAATAAAATGAAGATTTTGGGTAGCCTTCACTAGTTCAATTTGATAGGATGTACTTTTGAGAATAAGGCTATTTGTGATTTATTAATATATTATAACTATAATATATTAATGGAGAAATCATATTATTTAATTAGTATAGATCAAGAATTAATTTGAATTAATTTAGTGATCAAAAGAGACTAATTAAATATACGGTGACTGATTAAGTAAATCAATGATTCTTATAGTGTGGGCCAATGATCATGGTTAATTAGGATGGGCTAAACCAATGTAATAGTCCATGGAGGTTTAACCCATGGAGCCTAAGTAATATGAAAGGTCATGGTGCATTAGGGTTTGAAAAGATGTAACCCTAGCATTTGTTACACTATAGAAAGGATCCCCTAGAGCCAAAATCGGTTACACCTATCATTCTAAGAGTTTGATATTGAGTTTATGCTAATTAGCTTATTCTCTCAAGTCTCCTTTTGCATTTGGTGTTTGTGACACATTATAGGCATCACACTTGAGGTGCTAAAGCTTTCAAAGACCAAGAACTACATCCACACCAAAGAGGTATTCATCTAACTAAGAGTTTTGTATTGTTTATCCTCCATGTATGCTAGTTAGGATGTATGCTTTGGAAAATTGAAAATGCATGTATAATTAGAGAAAACATAGTTCCAAGCATCTAGGGTTGCATGTGCACCATATGAGTGTTATAGTGCTTAAAACCCAACAGTGGTATCAGAGACTAGGATTGTTTTCTGTTATACTTGATCCTTGTTATTTTTCAAAGTTGAAAAAAATTGATTTTCTGGCCTCTGACTGATGAACTCGCCGAGTCCACCGGCTGACTCGACGAGTCCACTCAGTAAAAGGGCAACTCGATGAGTTATGATCATGCATTCGACGAGTTGATGCCTCTGGCTGCAGAATTTTGAGTTTTTGGCCAGAATTGGTTTAGGATCATTACCACAAAATGTTTTGTATCATAAAAAGGTATTTTTTTTGATTTTGTAATGATGTTCCTCTTCTAATTAAAAGATAATTGTCAAAGTTTTAAGTTAATTGTTGGTTTTATGATAAACAAAGTTACTTGTAAATTGTTGATATGAAGTATCTTGCTTTATGAGTTTAGTTAGATCAATCATGAATTATATGATAATTTTATTTGTTGAATCGATCTAAATGTTTTTGGCCAGAATTGGTTTAGGATCATTACCACAAAATGTTTTGTATCATAAAAAAGGTATTTTCTGATTTGGTAATGATGTTCCTCTTCCAATTAAAAGATAATTGTCAAAGTTTTAAGTTAATTGTTGGTTTTATGATAAACAAAGTTGCTTGTAAATTGTTGATATGAATTATCTTGCTTTATGAGTTTAGTTAGATCAATCATGAATTATATGATAATTTTATTTGTTGAAATCTATCTCAAGTTATGGAACATAAAAAGTCCCTTCCATTAAAATGACATTAAAACTCATAAGTTTTCATAAGTTGTGAAAATGAAAAGTTTTCAAGATTTACAAAACTTGCCCTCAAGTTTTGGTATTTGAAAAGTCTCAAATTATGAAAACATTAATGGTTGTAATTGAAAGGGTTCAAAACATGCAACTCTTGGGTTCATAACTTAAAAATTATTTAAATAGCTTTAATTTTGAATTTTTAATAACCTAGTTGCTTTGAATAGTTCAATTACTCCTTATGGACTTTATTAAATTAATTAAAGTGTTTAATTAAAAGAGAAGTTTAATAAATCCATAATAACATGGTTTAAGACTAAATAAATTAAGAGTATAATTTATTAATAGATTAAACCACCTAGTATTTGGCACTTAACACGCGATCTCACTCCGCTGCTACTCGACGAGTAGGGCAACCAACTCGTCGAGTAGGACTTAAAACCAAAGAACATTTTATTTAAATCCATACCTGAGAATCGGGACGTTACAATTCTCCCCCACTTGAACTAGACTTCGCCCTCGAAGTCCTTTGAAATAAACAATGTCGGGTAATGCTTGCGCATCTCTGCCTCCGGCTCCCATGTCCACTCGGATCCCCTCCGGTGTTCCCACTGCACCTTCACCAAAGGTATTTCCTAGTTCCGAAGAATCTTCTTCTTCCTTTCCAAAATGACCACCAGCCTCTCCATATAATTTAGGTGCTCATCGACCTGAATGTCGTCCAATGATACTACTGCCTCATGATCCATAATGCACTTTCGCAATTGCGAAACATGGAACATGTTGTCGATCCGGCTAAGCTCCTTCGGGAGTTCGAGCCTATAAGCCACCTTGCCAACCCTAGCAATGATCCTGAATGGCCCAATATAACGGGGACCCAATTTTCCCCTCTTCCTGAAGCGAATCACACCCTTCCAAGGTGAGACCTTCAGAAGTACCATGTCACCCACCTGAAATTCCAACTCATATCAGCTTCTGTCGGCATAACTCTTCTACCGACTCTGAGCGATCTGCAAACGCTGCCTAATCTGGTGTATCTTTTCGGTAGTTTACAGAACTACCTTTGTCCGCCCCATCATCCTGTGCCCAATCTCACCCCAGCAGACTAGGGTTCTACACTTCTGCCCATACAACAGCTCGAAAGGCGGGGCGCCAATACTGGAATGATTGTTGTTGTTGTAGGCAAACTCTGCAAGCGGTAGGTGGGAATCCCAACTCCCACCAAATTCAATGACGCACGCCCTCAACATATCCTCGAGGGTCTGCATGGTCCGCTCACTCTGCCCATTGGTCTGCGGATGGAATGTTGTACTAAAGTGCAGTCACGTACCCAGTTCCTCATGGAACTTCTGCAAAAAACGGGAGGTAAACCTGACATCCCGATCGGAAACGATAGAAATTGGAACCCCATGGCGAGAGACAATCTCGCTGACATACATGTCGTCCAATTTCTCAGGCGACGAACCTTCGCGTATGGCCAAGAAATGGGCACTCTTGGTCAACCGATCCACGATGACCCATATGGCATCAAACACCTTCTCCGTTATCGGCAACTTCATAATAAAATCCATCGTGATCTGCTCCCATTTCTACATGGGAATTTCCAAAGGCTGCAGCTTACCATGCAGCCTCTAATGCTCGACCTTGACCATTCTACAGGTCAGGCACCTCTCAGCATACCCAACGATTTCTCGCTTCATTATGGGCCACCAATAACTCAAACTCAAATCACGATACATCTTGGTGGCCCCCATATGAATAGAAAAGTGAGACTTATGAGCCTCCTCCATCACTGTCTGTCGAACTCCTCCGGATGTCGGAACCCAAACCCGACCGTACCGGGTCAACAAATTGGGCGCTTTCGCCCTTAATCCTCTCCAACTTCCAGTTCTCCTGTCTCATACCCTCAACTTGGGCATCCCTAATCAAGCTCACAAGCGGGGAATCCACCGCTATCCTCATACACCTTGCTGGGGTATAAGACCCAGCTGACTTGCGGCTTAAAGCATCCGCAACCACAATCACTTTACCAGGATGGTAAAGTATCTCACAATCGTAGTCCTTGACCACATCCAGCCACCTGCGCTGCCTCATGTTCAGGTTCGGCTGATCCATGACGTGTCTCAAACTCTTGTGATCTGTATATATAGTGCAACGAACACCATACAGATAATGCCTCCAAATATTGAGAGCGAAAACCACCGCTCCCAACTCAAGATCATGCGTAGGGTATCTCGTCTCATGCGGCTTCAGTTGCCGCGATGCATAAGCTATCACCTGTCCCTTCTGCATGAGGACTGCCCCCAAACCCGAGATGGATGCATCACAATATACTACAAAATCCTCGACTCCCTCGAGGAGTGTCAACACCGGTGCCTCACATAAAACACTGTTGGAGGGTCTCAAACGCCCTCTGCTGCTCAGGGTCCCACTGGAAATCCACCCCCTTCCTCGTAAGACGTGTGAGGGGTATTGCAATCTTGGAGAAATCTCGATTAAATCTCCAGTAGTACCCTGCCAAACCCAAGAAACTCTTGATGTTTGAGGAAGATTTCAGAGTCTCCCACTGCATAACCGCCTCCACCTTAGCCGGATCGACTAAAATCCCTTCCTGGTTAACAAGATGTCCGAGGAACTAGACCTCTCGTAACCAAAAGTCACACTTTGAGAACTTGGCATACAGCCGCTCTCGCCACAGAACCTCCAGTAGCTCCCTGAGATGCTCCTCATGCTGCTCTCGGGTCTTGGAATATACCAAGATATCATCTATAAACACAATGACTGAGCGATCGAGCATCGGTCTGCAAAATCGATTCATCAAATCCATAAACATTATCGGAGCATTGGTGAGCCCAAACGGCATCACCACGAACTCGTAATGACCATAACGAGTCCGAAACGCAGTCTTCTCCACGTCTTCCTCCCTCACCCTGACCTGGTGATATCCGGATCTCAAATCGATCTTGGAAAACCAAGATGCACCCTACAGCTGATCGAATAGATCATCTATCCTCGGGAGTGGACAACGGTTCTTCACCGTTAGCTTATTTAACTCCCTATAGTCAATGCACATCCAGTGCGAACTGTCCTTCTTCCTGACGAAAATGATTGGTGCTCCCCAGGGTGAACTACTCGGACGAATAAACTGCTTACCCAGCAGCTCCTGCAACTGAGATGATAGCTCCTGCATCTCAGGCGGTGCCAGACGGTATGGTGCCCTAGCGATAGGGGCTGCACTCGACACTAGGTCAATCCGGAACTGAACCTGCCTCTCCGGAGGCACTCTGGGTAACTCCTCCGGAAACACGTCAGCAAACTCTCTAACTACTGGGACCTCCGAAACCGAGGGCTGATCCCTAACCTGTGTATCCACCACGTATGCTAAATAACCGGCACACCCATGCTGAATATACTGTCGAGCCCTGGCCGCCGAACAAAACCATGATCCCATCCTGGTGCCCTCACCATATACCACCAGTTCTCCCTCACTTGGGGTTCGAACCACCACTCGCTGTCTTTCACAGTCGATCCTGGCACCAAAACGACTAAGCCAATCCATCCCTACGATCACACACACTTCCCCCATGGGAATAGGAATCAAATCTATCCGGAAGGACACCCCGAAGATCTCCAACTCACATCCCCGAGAGATCGAAGAAGTAAAGACCCCGTGCTCGTTGGCGATCGAAACCCGCAACGGACACTCAAGCTCATCTACCGGCATATTAAACCCTCTACTGAAAGTCTGAGATACAAACGACCGACTCGCCCCCGAGTCGAATAAAACCAAAACAGGCAAAGAGTTTACTAAAAACTTACCAGCAACCACATCTGGTGTTGCCTTGGCCTCCTCGGCCGTGAGCTGGAAAGCGTGACCCTGAGCCTTCAGAGGCTCCACCTTGGCTAGCCTCCCATCCCCAATCCTCATAGCAGCTGGTGCGGAACCCTACGCTGGCTTGGCGGCGAGCTGCGAACAGTTGGTCTTCACATGACCAACCTGATGACAATGATAACAAATCCTCATATCTGCTGGAGCGGCGGACTAACGATAGTCCCTGGCATAATGCCCCTCCTTGCCACAAAGTCAAGAACTCCTGAGCAAGCTGCTCTCGCTCAACACGTGGAACGTAGCGGGTGTGGAACATATCTCGGAACTGCTCCCAAGTAACAGCAACTCGCTGATCATCAGTATACGACCTCGTCGTCAATCTCCACCAGTCATTTGCCCCGAGCCTTAGCAGGTTCAGAGTACACCTGACCTTCTGGTCAGTTGGGCACGAGCACGTGAAGAAACAACCCTCCACGTCAAACAACCACCACATAGCCCTAATCGCATCCTGTATACCATCAAACGTCCGGGGCTTCGTGTTATCAAAGTCCCGGTACTGGAAAGACCTGACAGCTCCTCCTCTAACCCCTGTTGCGGTTACAGCCGATGTGGCGGCAGCGGCCGCTGTCTCAGCTAGAACTACATATCGCTCATCAAAATACTCGACCATCGAGGTCTTAATCAACCCAAACATCTCCAGCAGCTGCGCTCTAGAGGCCGCAGTGACCTCATCGTGCAGAATCTCCCGGATCCTGGCATCCAACTCCTCTGTCCCTATCCGAACCACGGGCTCAGGTGCTACCGGCTCCTCTGACCCTCCGTCTCCCGACCCTGGCCCTGATCCGGATCCTGGTCCGGACCCAACAGCAAAACGTCTTGTCACCACCATATTGAAAGATACAGTCAACACATCAAATAAGCAACATAATATCGGGAGACCAAAACCCACATACCCTAGGGGTCGTGACTTCCTTGCTACGCATATGGGTCCTGTGCTTTCAGTAGTACGGGCCCATACTATCGTCCACACCTACCCATATTTATCTCAAGTATCACCACAACACCCTAATACTATCGTCAACATACTATGCGCTCAACCCTCGCTCCTAGGGGAGCATTGCCTACCTCACAACTGACCTCACTGCTCCCACAACTCACACATTCATGAAACTTCCATCAACCCCCTGTAGCGCTTGTGCATGCTAGTCGCACATAACACTGGACCCAATAAACTTTCGAATATCTAATCCTATCCAAAGGCTGAATCCAACATTCTCAGGCTATAAGATCTTGATTACGCATGACCGTGATGCATACACTAACAACTACAATAATGATGTCAATTCCATATACGAGAAACCCTAGGCTATAGGCATCATATAATCAGGCAAGTTTATCATGTGATTCCTGAAGATCCCTAGCCTAGCACTAGCATGTTTGTAACACTCGGATTCCCAGGTATGATATTTTGTTCCTTTATTTTTTAGTTTTGTAGGGGAACTCGGCGAGTTGGCGTCTAGACTCGCCGAGTATGGTCGCGGATTAGTACGCGAGTTCACAGCTGGACTCGGCGAGTTCATGAGTGGACTCGGCAAGTCCACGCTGTTTAATGAAACCCTAATTTCCAGGGTTTGAGACCTATTTAAAGGGCCTTATGGCCGTCATTTGCGGCCACCAACCCCAGAGAGAGACCCTAAGGAGACCAAGAGCGTTTGTGAGGAAGGAGAGGCTAATCTTGACCTTTGGTGGGTGTTTTTGCAAGAAGGAAGTGTTTAAGACAAGAGGAAGCTGAAGGGGGTGCGATTTCTGGTGGTTTTGAGCTCATAGAGACTGCATTGAGGTATTATTCTCGGACCTTCTTCAGTTTTGGTGTTGATTCTTTGTGTTATGGTTTTCCTAACCCTTTTGGAGATTGATTAAGTGGTATTTTGGTCCCTCCTCGAGTTTGTGTTCTGGATCTTGACCCAAAGAGGTCCAGAGACCTTAACCTTTGGAGCTTTTTGAGTCATTTTGGAAGTCATGAGCTTGGAATGTCATTTTTGGGGCTAAATCACCATTTTGGACCATTTCTATGTTATATGCGTGTCAAGGTCCAAACTTTACGTGATTATCATGCTTGGGGAGGCCAGATCTATGATTATATGGAACAGATCTGACCTCAGAAGTTGTTTTGAGTTGGTGCATGGCATGAACTCGCCGAGTCCCAAGAACAGACTCGACAAGTAGTATGAAGGTTGCCCGTTAATCACTCAGTGAGTCGACTTGCCGAGTTGGGGGAATGACTCGGTGAGTCAGGGAGAGTCATGGGTCTGAATTCAAGTTGGAACTCGCCGAGTTGATCTTGAGACTCGGCGAGTTGAGTCGAGGTGGCCCCGCGATTCATGCCAGGTGGAACTCGTCGAGTTAAGGGAAATACTCGACGTGCCAAGAGAGAATCTAAGAGAGTCAATGGACACGTGTAGACTCGCCGAGTCGCCCTTGTGCACTCGCCGAGTCGGGTCAAGTTTGACCATTGACTTTGTTGACTTTTAGGGTTGAGTACTGTTGTATTTATGAGAGTATTACTTTGTGTGATTAGGCGGAGGCTAGATCACATTTCTTCCGAGATAGATACTTATCGAGACCGCGAGGTGAGTCTTCTCACTATACGTTACCTAGAGTGGTATATTTGTGTGGACCAGAGGGTCTTATGTGTTATGTATGAGACTATGTGCTATGTGATATTTGTATGTTGTATGATGATATAGACCGGACCGGAGGGTCCAACGAGCTATGACCGGACCAGAGGGTCCAACGAGCTACGGGACTGGAGGGTCCCGCTGAGACACATCGACCGGAGGGTTGTATTATAGCCTCGAGTGGCGTATGTGTTGTATGTGGTATTTTGGGGAACTCACAAAGCATTTATGCTTACAGTTGTTGTGTTATGTGTTTCAGGTACTAGTGATGAGAGCGGGAAGGCGCCAGCATGATTTGTACACACTTGAGGGGTTTATGTTTTGGATTCTGGGGAGATGTTTTTGTGATAAATACATTTGATACAATATGTTTGATGTTATTTTGTGAGTAAATGAATGTTTTGAAAATGAAAAATTGTTTTGAAAATTTACGTTGTTACAATGTTGTTCTAACATATCATAATATCAAATAATTGTATGGTATTTTGGGGTTTACTTACAGGCTTCGGCTGATCGTACCCTCTGCATCCTCCATCCTTTATTTTTAAACCCATTTTAAAATTTTACTTTCCGAAAATCTCCTTGATTTGAGACTGATTCACACGAGTGCTCCTCCAATTCACTCAAACCAAGGCTCTGATACAAACTTGTAACATCCATAAATTTTACACCAAATTTAAACTTTTCCAATCACAATTTAAACCCAAATAGTGTTTGTTTACAAATTTTTTTCAAATCATTATTCATCAGAGTGTCCTAAAAACAGATCTTAAGGATGAGGTGCGGTACGGTCACGCCTTCGCCTTGCCACGATCCCTAAAGTACCTGAAACAATAACTGAAAACTGTAAGCCCAAGGGCTTAGTGAACTACCCCCAAAATACCAACACCACACTGATAATATCATATCAGTAATAATCAATCAATCAACATGTATACTGGGCCATCGGCCCGACTGAACCTCCCAACAGGGCCTACAGTCTAACTGAATCTATACCGAGCCTTCAGCATGACTGGACCGCCTCGTGGGCCTACAGTCTCCCCGGACCGCTCATAGGGTATGTTGGCCTTCAGCACAAAGTAGGACCACCTCAACCCAACCCCCAATCAAACAAACATGTGAACATAAATATCATACGCTAGCATTCATAACAGTCAAACCGATCTAACATATCAAATAGCATAACAACATCCTATAATCAGGATACTGATCTAACCGAAATCTAACATAACAACCATCCTAAACCAGGATGTATCTAGCATATCAATAACATAGCAACCATCCTAAACCAGGATGAAATCTAGCATATCAATAACATAGCAACCATCCTAAACCAGGATGAAATCTAGCATATCAATAACATAGCAACCATCCTAAACCAAGATGAAATATAACATATCAATAACATAGCAACCATCCTAAACCAGGATGGAATCTAGCATATCAATAACATAGCAAACATCCTAAACCAGGATGAAATCTAGCATATCAATAACATAGCAACCATCCTAAACCAGGATGAAATCTAGCATATCAATAACATAGCAACCATCCTAAACCAGGATGCAAACCATAAAGGGCCGACCTTGGTGCATTAGAACCTTTTAATACAATCAGGATAACTCACCTCACAGATGTCGACTCGGTAGATAAATCCCAACTCTCGGATCACTCGCCAAAGACTCCTCTACCTATTACCATAGTACGAGCATACTCATAAATTCTCAACCTCACAAGTACTCCATAAACCAACCAGTCAACCCAGGTCAATAATCAAAGTCAAAGTCCTCAGTCAAGGTCAACAGTCCCTGTTGACCTTAACTCGCCGAGTACCCTCGACTACTTGCCGAGTTCTTTGAAGTTCTTTCCCACTCGCCGAGTCATCAGGTGACTCGTCGAGTTCTTACGATTTTCGATTGAAGCCCTGAGGCCACCCGTCGAGTTTCCTTCTTGAAACACGTCGGCTACATATGCATTCATAACTCGGGGAAAACTCGTCCGAATCGCCGAGTTTTTCATACAACTCGTCGAGTCTAAGGCAATCTTCATCGGACTCGCCGAGTTGTTCATCAACTCGTCGAGTTCATCGGTCGTCTTCATATGACTCGCTGAGTCAACCTTGTGACTCGCCGAGTTCCTTCAGTCCTTAAGCCATACAGACTTATTTAAGCTATGAAATGGCTCCAAATTACAGATCCAAGCTTCTAGGACATGCTTTTCACGTAAATTTGCAAACTTTACGTGCATGCATGACTAACAAAGCTCTTAATGCCAAATCTAAGCTCTTAATGGTGCTTCATGCACAAGGAGGGCCTCAACCACGACCAAAACAGAAGCTTTATGATTCTAGAACTTGAGAAGGGTCCGGATCTGAAGTTACAACTTTAGATCTAGCCCATAGCTCACCAATGTGACTCCCAAAACTCCATAAAACCCTAGAACTCAACCACAAAGAGATCTAGAAGAAAAACGGAATAAGGATTGCAACTTAATACCTCCAAAAGATGCTAGATGAGGTAAGTTTTGTTTCCCACACCTTCCTTGCCTCAACTCCTTTGCTCTTCATGCTCTTCCCTCCAAGCCAATCTTCTTTCCAAGGTCTAACACACACCACAAGGAGTACGACACAAATTAGGGTTTTACTGAGCTCTCAAAGACGGTAAAGAGGCCAAAGGAGGCTGAGGCTTCCTTAAATAGGGTGCCAAACCCCGAGATTTAGGGTTTCTTCTGCCAGCTCTTACTCATCGAGTCCCTCCCTGGACTCGGCGAGTAGGTCACTTAACACGCGATCTCACCCCGCTGCTACTCGACGAGTAGGGCAACCAACTCGTCGAGTAGGACTTAAAACCAAATAACCTTTTATTTAAATCCATACATGAGAATCGGGGCGTTACATAACTGGCACACTAATCTGGGACTGAAAGTGTGTGACAAAGGGTAGCTTGATGTTAATCATAGATCAATGGAGTGTGTGTGGTTAACCGACACGTTGATTAGGTGATCTGTAAATTAAGAGTACCAAGCACATTTACATGGTTATTCACACCTTTTCTGTGATCCTCGGCATCACAGTGACATAATATTAATAAAGGTTTATAACACTTATCAAATATAGAGTAAAATGTTTCTTACTTGTAACGCCCGTATATCCGGGCTAGTCAATTTAGAGGCAATAGGGGTCGAAAATGACTTTTCGAGAAAATATTATTTAGAATAAATAATCTTAACCAAGTTGTAGTATATTTTACAAGGTTTCCGTACATATAAAGAACGCCGAAATCCGAGTTATAACGAAGAAGTTATGACCTGTCGAAGTTTCGCGACGGAACCGGCACGATACCAGAAAATGTAAATAGTGAATTTAAGATAGAGCGGGATTTAGCCTTATAAATCTAAACGAAAGTTGTAGAATACGTTAAACCGAGAGCATCCATAAAAAGAACGCCCAAATCTGACTTCGTATGAGGAAGTTATGATTTTCCGAAGTTTCGGATTAGCAGTGTACAACCCGAAATTCGAATATTTGATCGAGCGGTTTTTGGCCGACACAACCTAAATGAGAATCGAAGATCTCGCTAAGAGTATAGTAACGAGAAAAATATGGGCAAAAACGGACGTCGGATGAAGAAGTTATGAATTTTTAACGGACCAATCCTGTCCCGGCCTATTAATAATATCACTTTTAAAATAAAGTCAAAATTAGCCAACGGAGTCTAAACGAAAGTTGTAGAGTACGTTCCCACCTTCACATGGATATAAAGAACGTCGAAAACGGAGATCGTACGCAAAAGTTACGAATTTTTAAAGTTAAGTGTGCAATTTGCGAAGCCTGATGCAATAATGATGACGTGGCATGATCTGGACCGTTTCTTGCTGATCACGCCTTGCTTCGGATGAGTGACACGCCACCTTCGCATTACGCCTCGCTTCCGAAACGAAGTACGCCCAACGTACCTCGCTTTTGTGCGGTTCGAGACTTCGCCACGTCGCACCACCCGGAGGACACCACCTGGCAATCTTATCCGACGAACGCACCGCGTACCACCTTCGGTACGCCTAGCGTAGACCGAGGGCGCGCACTATAAAAGGCAACGAAGGCTGCCGACTTTCGTGCACATTTTCCACTCTCTCTAACTTACTTTCTCTCTCTAGCCTATTTTAACCCCCTAAACCCTAGGAAAAATCCCTTAGCTCCCGAGGGAAGCCCCGAGGCTCCCGGAGTCCCGAGAAAAAAGGGTCTTTCGGTTTCGAAACACTTCTCCGAGCAAAGCGCGGTTTTCTTTAAAAATCCGCTGTAAGTGAGCTATGCTTACACAATTTTTAATATAGCTTTCAAATAATTATAGTAATATTATTAGGTCCTTAAAATAATTATTTGGGCTATTATTATGAGTTATATTGAGTGTTATATAACGCTTATATAACAGTAATAATAGTCAGACTATTAATTTGTCGCAATTATTGTCAGACTGAACCCTAGTGGTATTGATACTAGGTTTTATCGAAGAAAAATTGTTTTAAGAGTATCGAAGCGTTGTCCGAGTGCTGAGTCACCACCTTTCAAGTGAGTGCATAGTTATTTTCATCTTACACATAGATATGAAGTATTTTATATAAATTACGTGTTATATGTGCATATTACCTGAGTACTTGCTGTCTATGTTGGATGAATGATTTTATACACGTTTTAAATGATTTAAACTGTATGTACTTTATATCTACGAAAATGTTGGGGTAAGACATGGGTAGATGTAATAGATGAAATATGAGTTGGATGATGAGTTGAGAGGTGAAATAGACCGTGAGGTGAGGGTGAGAGGTGGACGATGTGAGAAGCCTTTTTCCCAAATGATGGCCCCGTCATTCAGCAGAGTATGGATGACAACCACGGACTATTCTAGATAGTCCAGTTGAACACTAGCAGGCTCGCAACCTGTAGGTGTTGTGAACGATGTGTTCACCGGTGTACTCTAAAAACCCATTGATATGTATTGCGAGTGGACTCTCGAAAACGATACTGTCCATAAAACCCTGGCAGATGCGCCTAAAGGACTCTGCCGGCAGAAGCGCCTAATAGAGAACCTCATAACCTCGGCACATGCGCCTAAAGGACTATTCTGGCAGATGCGCCCCATAGAGAATGTCACAATTTTGGCAGCTGCGCCTAAGTGACAAAACTAGCAGTTGTGCTTGACAGATGTGTCATTTACAACGATGGAATTCGTACCCATTCCTTAGGAATGAATGAACAAGAAATAGTTGATTATTAGGGTAGATCCTTAAGAATAAAGAAGATAATGGGGATGGGTAATTGGGTTAACTGTTTGATGATTAAACATAATAATTATATTATTGTGGGTTGAAAACCCTATGTACTCACCAGGTTTCCCAACCCGACCCACTCAGTTTATTTATATCACAGGTGTCGATATGAAGTGACATTACACTAAGAGATTAAAGAGATGTAGATCACTAGTGTAAATAAATGTAAGTTTCGTTTATGCTTATGTTCCTGTATTGACGATGACATCCCAAACGTTTTAAAATGAATAAAATACGTTTCTTCGAAAATGTTTTGATAACGTATTTATCGTATTTTTCTGGGAACAAATTCCGCAACATTTTTATGAAAAGGAGTACTCTGATTTTTATAAAGCATAAACAAAATCGGTCTTTTCTGGCCGTGAAAATGGGGATGTCACATTACTCTTGTACATTTGAAATTGGTAAATTGTGATGTCTTAGATAGGACAAAGACCAACTAAGACCAATTGTATGAAGTGTTTGTCTCGATAAGAAACTACACTAACTCTTGACTATTTGTTTGTCAAGGAATGTTTCTTGACAAAGAGAATCTTATATGTCAAGAGGTCAGTGAGAGTCTTAAAGATCTTGAAAAACTTCAAGAACTAATCAAGAATAAACCTATTATTAATCACTAGCACATGACGTGAAGTTTTTTAACCTATTGTGTTGACATATTCTTGTTTTTGTACCCAATCCAGTTAAAGTTGACTATGCATGTGAGTTCTATGACTGCTCAATTGTTTGCGTAACAACTTGGAAACAATGGTAGGCCCTTGTGCTGCCAGGTGGCAATAAATTAAGATTTATCAAGTTCAGTCCATATGGGTTTGGATTTGTTAGTAACCTTGTCTTCTGATTATGGTTATGACAAATTCACATGGATAGGAACACATACACCATAAAATCTAAGTGTCATAAGGTTTCTCTCCAATTCATGAAAATGATTGTGAGGAAACATTTTCACAAAGTAGATTTTAAGGAGATAGCAATTGTGATATTTGCATTCTCAAATTCGATTATGACTATGACATCCCTCTTCATAGTTTGAATTATGAGAAATGGAAAATAGTTTGAACATTCAGAACTTATTGTTGTATGTTCTGAATAGTTTAGACACACATATGAGCTTTCTAATAAAAGGTGTATGATCTTAGATAAAGGCTTATCGAAGCATCTCGTATCAAAAATCTAAACTTTGGTAAGAAAGTCAATAAGTATTGATTTCTAGAAGTCCAACTGATTTCTGAGCACATGTCAAAGCTAGTAGGAACGTAAGTGTTATGCTAGTAAAATAATAATTATTATTCTAGTGGGAGCATAATTATTATGATAAGTGTTGCAAGTTAGCAATGTTAATTGTAGAAAACAAAAGTTTCAATTCGTAAAGTTGTGGAGTTTGAAAATTTGTTTTGCTATAATTAAGGGAGAGGAACTCATACTTGATTTCAAATCTAAAAGCTTAGATTGTGAGATTTTAATCAAATTTAGTCAAGGTCATATATGAATGTTATGTTGAAAAGATTCGATATAAGGAAATTCTATATATGGAATTGTTATAGTAAGAGACTGGTAAAGTATCAGGTCTTTATGTAAGACATTATGAATCGTGTCCCATATGCTTCGGGTATAGGATAGATTGCATATACTATAATATTTATGTGTTCTGAATTTTCCAAATGTCTAAAGCATTTAGAGAGAAAATGGACCAGAACTGTATATGACTAAAGTTGTTAAACAATTGCTAAGGACAATCCAAGGTTCACTAAGGATTGGTCACTTGTGGGCAATTGGAAGCATAGTAATGAATAGACCATTTTTATATGATTCCTAATAGATAGGATTCTATTAAGAATGGATAGTTATATGAAAATTATGGAAAAGTTTCCATAATGGGAGTTGGATATCAACAATCTACGAGTAAGTTAGAAACTTTTATTCAAGAAAGATACTCAAATGAATCTACTTTGAATATGAGACTTTGCTTCCATGAATTGGTCCAACAAACAATGTCCAATGGGAATACTTTGTAATTTCTATTGCCAAGTCTCAATGAATTTTGCACATAGTCATTACAAAATGATCGATGCATATAAGCTTAGAATCTAACAAATTACAGTAATTGCCAAATACTTGGTATTCTCGCACTTACGATAAGGATTTGGAATTGTAAAATGAGTGTCATTGGAAATGTTTACAATTGATCTAATTCACAAAGTAAGGACCATAGATAAACATAGTGTGCATGCTTGGAGCATGGGATAACTATTGTTTTAATTCAAGTATTTAATTGATAAATCGAAACATTATACAATGAATAATGTGTAATCAATATGGTGATTAAATAAAAGGTGTTTTATTTATATTCAAAAGTTTTGAGACCATATTGGATTCGATTATTATTGTGTTTCACTTTTCATGTTAGACTTCCCGAATAACTAGGTTATTCAAACCATCCACATTCGATCATACTTTGGAAGTAGGTATCGAGGCAAGACTATCATGAATCCGTCTGTAGATTGTCTAAAGGCGTTTATGATGGGTTTTGAGCAAAAGAACATCCTATGTGCACATGCAAAACCCTAACGCTTTGGATCTAGGTTTCTCTATTGTACATGAAAATTTATCCAAAGCTTATAAACCCTAATCTAACATACTATGGAAATGAGATCCATAATAAAAAAAGTTTAGATGACACCTTTCAATAGTTGCAAGAATCTTCAATCTTCAAAAGCTTAGTGTTACAAGTGTAACACCTCTAATGGCTTACAAACACCAAGGCAAGAAGATGATGTAGAAGAGAGGAGGAGGCACAATTTCAGCTATAGTAACTCTAGGGTTTCTCAGGTGACCGAAATTTATAACCCTAGGGGTCTTTAAATAGGCGAGCTGCTAGGGTTTCAGTCAAAACCCTAATTGGATAACTTAGGCCCTAAGCAGCTTCAAGAACCTTTTGGAATAAGGCCCCTTGGACGAAATTAGAGTGGGTTACACTTTAAATTTCATCCCCCCTTATATCCATAAGGATTCACAGCCCCAAATCAATTATCTTATAACTGACAGTTCCAGTCCCCTTTATTTAATTAATCTCCTTGAGCCACAAAATTAATTCTTAATTAGTTCTTGACCAATATTAATTATACTATATGATTTCTATTTTAATATATTATTCATATAATATATTAATAAACCATAATAACCTCTCTCTCTCTCCATAAACCATCCTGTCCAGTTGCTTTGGTGAAGGCAACCCAAAAGGACCATGCACAACCGGGTCAAGTACATACCAAATATATTTATGGGTTTAGACACTAATCCAACAGTTTAGATATAGCACAAGTTTGTTGCAGTGTTCATGAGTACTTCTGGAATAAGATTCGAGTATTGAATTAAACCCACGCTCATCTGAATCACTTCATGGATTTTATCACAAGTGATTGTGAGACGATAATATGTTATATTCTTGAAACCAAGACATGTGAGTTTTAGTTTGCAAGTCGTTTGCACATTCACATATGTAAATGCACCAATAACTTGGTGTTATAAAACATATTGTTGTGTGTTATTTGATGAGTAAGTACAAGCAAGCATTTTAGTCAAAGTTTATCCATTCCTTTTACCCAAAGTGGGATAAAAGCTATATATGTGGGCCCCTTGATGATTTAGTGATGACACCCTAAGTGCTTGGCCAAGCCTAGAATGATTTGATATGTTCAATTAGTCGGTCGTCATAAATCGGAAATTGGGAAAACAACAGATGAACAGAGAGAATGATTATAATCCATGTCTCAGTTCATATGATATCTAGAATGGAGGAATATAAGATCCCTTATCTAAAGGACGCATCACTGACTGGCTTAAAGTCGACAACGGCTTTTGAAAGCTACGATTGCTAAGTCGGATCATGAAGTCACATTGGAAGCTATAGTTATTAGACTTATCCAAGTGAGGGACTGTTGGATTTGATGTCTAAGTCCATAACTACAACTGGGATGTACTTGACCCGATTGTAGCATGGTCCTTTTGGGTTGCCTTCAACAATGCAATTTGATAGGATGGACTTTTGAGAATAACACTATTTGTGATTTATTAATATATTATAACTATAATATATTAATGGAGAAATCATATTATTTATTTAGTATCGATCAAGAATTAATTTGGAATTAATTTAGTGATCAAAAGAGACTAATTAAATATACGGGGACTGATTAAGTAAATCAATGATTCCTATAGTGTGGGCCAATGATCCATGGTTAATTAGGATGGGCTAAACCAATGTGATAGTCCATGGATAGTCCATGGAGGTTTAACCCATGGAGCTTATGTAATATGAAAGGTCATGGTGCATTAGGGTTTGCAAAGATGTAACCCTTGTATTTGTTACACTATAAAAAGGATCCCCTAGAGCCAAAATCGGTTACTCCTATCATTCTAAGAGTTTGATATTGATTTTGTGCTAGCTAGCTTATTCTCTCAAGTCTCATTTTGCATTTGGTGTTTGTGACACATTATATGCATCACACTTGACGTGCTAAAGCTTTCAAAGGCCTAGAACTACATCCACACCAAAGAGGTATTCATCTAACTAAGAGTTTTGTATTGTTTATCCTCCATGTATGCTAGTTACGATGTATGCTCTGGAAAATTGAAAATGCATGTATAATTAGAGAAAACATAGATCCAAAGCATCTAGGGTTTCATGTGCACCATAAGAGTGTTATAGTGCTTAATGATAGGTTTTATACAACCAATTGTATATGTGCATGCAACCCTAGAGTTGGATCTATGTTATCACTACTAGTTGTACAACATTATGAACTCATAAGGAAACCTAATATGCTTCTAACAGTTTTGGAAATTACAAGGAAGGATGAAATACATACCTCTTGTTGTTATATTGTAATAACAACTTCAATCTTGAATCTTCATGTCTTTGAAAGCAAGTACCACAAGCGTAGTACCTCTAATGGCTCACAAACACCAAGAGCAAATAGAGAGGCAAGAGAGAGAGGGGGGGAGGGAGGTATGAAATTCGGCTCTAGGAACGCTATGAATCAAGTCATGGACGAATTTCATATGCCAAGGGCTGTTTATATAGGTGTAGGGATTAGGGTTTCAGTCCTTATCCTTATATGGTTGCTTACCCACCAAGCAGCCCAAAGGATAACCCTAGAAACCTTATCATGGATGAATTCTAAGGTCTTATCCCCTTGAATTCTTCCACCCTATCCTATAGGGCATCCATTGCCCTACTTTGCAACTACCACATAATTACAGTTCAGCCCCCTAGTTTAGTTAACTTCTTTTAATCACACAATTAATTCTTGACCAATGTTAACTAAATAAATATGATTTATCCTTTAATATATTATTCATATAATATATTACTAAACCATAATAACCTCTTTCTGTAGTATTTTTCCAGTCAAGTTGCTTTGGTGAAGGCAACCCAAAAGGACCATGCACAACCGGATCAAGTATTTACCAAGTATGGTTATGGGCTTAGACACTAATCCAACAGTCTGCCACTTGGATAAGTCTAGTAACCATAAATGCAAGTACAATCCGATTAGCAATCGTAGCTCTTAAAGACGTTGTCGAACTCTGATCTTATTAGTAACCTGTCCTTTAGATAAGAGATCATATATTCCTCCATTCTATATCGTATAGACATGAGACATGGATTGAAATCATTCTCTGTCTATGTGTTGTTTCCCGATTTCTAATTTACGACTACTGACTAATTGAACAAATCAAATTAGCCCTAGCCCGGCCGAGCATTTACGTTTGTCATCACTAAATCATCGAGGGGCCCACAGATATCACTTTTATCCCACTTTGGGTAAAAGGAACGGATAAACTTCAACTCAATGCTCGCTTGCACTCACTCAGCAAATCACACAGAACAATATGTTTTATAACACCAAGTTACTGGTGCGTTTACATATTATCAATGTGCAACCAACTCGCAAGATACAACTCACACATCTCCGTTTCAAGAATATAAGATATTATCGTCTCACCAATCGCTCGTGATAAAATTCATGAAGTGATCCAAGTAAGCATGAGTTTGATCTAATGCTCAAATCATATTATTAAGCACTCATGAACGTTGCATCAAACCTTTGCCATGTTTAATACACTTTAAACAATCTACACACCAATTCACGGCAATCTTCTTTCATACCTACTCCCAAAGTATGAGCGACTGTGGAACATTCGAATAATTTGATTATTCTGAAATAATTTAATTATTCAGGAAGTCAAAACATGCAAAATGAAACACAAGAATAATACTAATCCTCTATGGCACCAAACTTTTGAGTATAAATAAAGCATCTTTTATTTATTACCATATTGATTACTCATTATTTGTTGTTTCGGGTAATCAACTTATTACTTGAATTGTAACTACAATTGTCCCATGCTCTTAGCATGCACACTATGTTTTCCTATGGTCCTAACTTTGTGAAATAGGTTAATTGAACACATTTTCAATCATTCTCATTTTACAACTCCCAATCCTTACCACAAGTGTAAGAATACCAAATTCTTGCTACTTATAGAATATGCTAGATTCTAACATTTTATGCAACGATCCTTTCGTAATGTCATAGCGCCAAGGTCACAAAGACTTTGCGAATGAAATTACAAGGTCCTCTATTGGAAATTATTGCAAAACAATTCCATAGATACGAAGTCTCATATTCAAAGTACATTCCTTTGAACATCCTTTTTGCATAAAAGTTTCTAATCTAGACATATAGATTCTTAACGTCCAACTCCCAATATGGAAACATTTATATATTTACCATATGACAACTCATTATTAATAGAATCATATCTAATAATAATAATGTCAATATGGTGTTGGATTACTGTCTAAGTCCATAACTATTTTGGTATGTACTTGACCCGATGGTGCATGGTCCTTTTGGGATGCCTTCACCAAAGCAACTTGATAGGATGAATTATGGAGAGAAAGTATTAAATATGATTTATTAATATATTATGGGAATAATATATTAAAGGAGAAATCATATTCTTTAATTAATATTAGTCAATAATTAATTGGTAATTAGTTTTGTGACTAAAAGTGATTAATTAAACTTAAGGGACTGGAATTGTAATTATAAGATAATTGCAATTTGGGTCATGGATTGCCTTATATTATAAGGTGGACGAATTCTATGGGGGAAGCCCATATGAAATCGTCCAAGGCCTTAAGGAAAGGGCTCCATGGGTTGCTTAGGGCTTAAGCATCCAAATTAGGGTTTCCTTGTTAGATAACCCTAATTGCCTCCTATATATATGGATCCCTTATGAACCAAAAACGTGGCTAAGACTTCTCTAGGGTTTGTAGACGATTTTGGGCAACCTCGATCCTCTCTCCTCTTCATCCTCTTGCTTATGGTGTTTGTGAACCATTAGAGGAGTGACATTTGTGACTATAAGCTTTCTAAAGTCAATACAAGGAGATTTGGGATTGTTATTACTACATAACAATCAAGGTAACATCTTAAACCCATTCTTATGTTAATATGATTACTTGAATGCTAGAATTAGGGTTTATAGTCTTGGATAAATTGCATGTACAATAGAGAAACCTAGATCCAAGCATTAGGGTTTGTATGAGCACATAGGATGTTCTTAGGACCAAAACCCATCATATGGTCCATCCAATACTATACTTCCAACTACACACAAGCAACCAATCCTTGGTGAACCTTAGATTGTCCTTTGATAGTTGTTTAATAAACTTAGTCATGTCCGGTTCTAGTCCTTTTTCCATCTTAATGCCCTAGGAATTTGGAAAATATTAGAACCGTCAATTATTACAACATATGCGATCAATCCTATACTCGAAGCGTATGGAACACGAAGCATAATGTCTTACATAAAAACGTGATACTTTACCAGTCTTTGGCCATAATATTATTATTTGCCCTGTTCTCAAAACTCGAATTAAGAAAAGGGATGTCGTAATCATAATCGAATTTTGAGAATGTAATTCATATGTTTGACTAAATTTGATTAAATTTCTCAATCTAAGCTCTTAGATTTCGAAACAAAGTATAAAAACTCTCTCCCTTAATTATAGCAAAACAATCTTTCAACCCTTGCAACTTGGCAAAGTGAAACTCTTGTTTTCTATAATTAATATTGCTAACTTGCAACCTACCATAATTATCATGCTCCCACTAACATGATGATTATATCCATACTAGCATAACACTTATGCTCCCACTAGCTTTGACATGTATTCAGAAAACAATTGACTTTCTAGAAAAACAATGCTAATTGAATTTCTTAAGTTCATATTTCTAATACTAGATGCTTCGATAAAACTTTATCTAAGCTTCTCAAACTCATACATCTTTACTTCGACAGCTCATATGTGTGTGTCTAAACGATTATAGAACTCATAGCAATAAGTCCAAAAATGTTTAGATCCATTTTCCATTTCCAACAATTGGAACTATGAAGAGGGATGCCGTAATCATAGTTGAATCTGAGAAATCCAAATTACACAATGCTATCTTCAAAATCTTTCTTAGTGAAAGGGTTTCCTCACAATCATTTTCATGAAGGAGAGAAACCTTATGACACTTAGATTTTATGGTGTATACGTTCCTATCCATGTTTATTTGTCAGAACCATAATTATAAGATAATGTTTGTGACAAATCCAAACTCTTATGGACAAAACTTGTTCATTCTTGATTTCTTGTCATCAAGGGTCCCACCATTGCTTCCAAGTTATTGAGCATCTCACCCCTATTTTTCAATGTACTTTCCATTGATCAAGGTGCCTTGCCCCTATGCAACCTATTGAGAACTCATAGAACTCACATGCATAGTTGACTAAAAGTGGAATGGCACAGAAACGGGAATATGTCAACATGATAGGTTAGAAACCTCAAGTCGTGTGGTAGTGATTATTTATTAGGTTTATTCTTGATTAGTTCTTGAAAACTTTTCATGATCATATAGACTCCCACTAACCTCTTGACATATATGATTCTCTTGTCAAGAACATTCCTTGACAAAACAATTATTCAAGAGTTAGTGCGAAATTCTATCAAAACTAACACTCAACTTAATTTGTTTTAGTTGGTCTTTGTCTTCTTCAAGACATCACAACTTACAAATTTTAAATGTGTAGGAATAAGAAAACTTTCTCTATTCCATATTTAAGTGTTATAAACCTACATAAGATGTGTCACTCGATGTCACAAACTTAACTTTAATATTCGATATTGGAACGAAGTATGATTCATCCTAATGACTCAACCACTACAACAATCCTCGATTCCTCTTCTTAGCCAAAACTAATGCACTTAGGTGTCCTTAGAGGATGAATTGTAATATGGTTCTTACAATTATCAAGATGATCATAAAACATGATACAAAAGTACTCTCCCTTCTTCTTAGATTGGAGAAACTTTTTATCTTTCTGCCTAATTGATTCTTCTTATTTGTTCTGCCATTATTGAGACTTTTCAATAATTCAAAATTATACTTAATCTTGTAAGTATAACCATATTTACTAAGCCTTTAGTAAATCATGACCAATAGTTTTATTGTTATTTATGGCAGAGTTGACTAGCACACAACATTGTGTACCAAACCTTCTAGTCCTTCACTTGACTCTTTGTCAAGGAATTAGTCTTAAAATTTCTAAGTATCAAGATTTCCATACATCACATGATTCAAATCATATGATTTCAAGATTCTGTCCAATTGAAACTTGGGCGATGGGAATCTTTCCTTACATAGAAAACTACAACACTACCATAAATAATATAACCAAGAATCTCATCCACTTAATATTGCTTATACTAGAAACACATAGACATCAATTCTCATAATTGCCATTGCAAGGAAATATAAATAAGACAAAATCAAAATTTATTTTATTGCGGAAAAAAGATATCCTTACAACGCAAATGAAAATTATGTTATTACATATTCCTAAGCAATCTATCATAACTCTAAGTAGCAGCTTAAAATCTAATAATCATATCCATGCGATCGTAATCCATTTCTTTGCGATCAGACTCAGCTTGCTCCTTCCTTTAAGCTTCCTCTCTTTTCTTCGATCCTTTAAAACACCAAATGTAGTCTTATCACATCATGTTATTAAGAATCTCCAAATGGGAAGTTAGATAATGGATTTTTCCTGAAGCAGAGTCATACATCTTGACTCTCCCATCTCTTAGATCTCTCAGGTAGTCAAGGCAGCTTTGTAACCAATGCCCTTTCTTTTTGGCAGTAGAAACATATAGATTCTTCTGGAATGGTACACGGGACTATCTCAGACTCAGGCTTTCTCTTGCGTAGAGAAAACTTTTTTGAACTTCCAATGTTGCCATTTCCCACAGAAGGTTGTGATATTGATTTATCAGACAAAATTTGCTCGACCAGTGCGCAAAAATCATTTCTGATTCAGCAGCAATAAGCAAATGAGTCAAATCAATAAGGGTCATGTCGTGGTCCATCATATAGTACTCTCTAACGAACTTACCATATGATTCAGTAGGTCACTGTAAAACCAAGTCAACAGTCAACTTCCTTGAGACATCGACACTTAACAATCTTGTCAATGCGTGACTTCATCTTTAAGACGTATGTACACACAAACTTTCCATATTTGTGTCTTATTGCAAATAGAGCTTGAGTGACCTTGAATATTTCAAGTTTTTAAACACGTGGGTCTGAGAGAATTATTGGAGGAGGTGGAGAAATGAAGCATGATTTCCATTTCCACAATCCAATCATGGAACATCATCTTCATATGGAAAACCTTTTCCAACGGATTTGGGAAGACCATAGTTGTCAGACTTTGACGTCTGTGAAAAGGGAGAAAATTCAAATTTAGTTGATTGAGTCCTTAATAAAACACCCAAATGAGATATTAAGGCTAGGATCCAACACAACATCCTACAAATTGGAAGAGGGATGTCGTAATCCAACTTGCAGAACATTTGAAGGTAAGTGAATGATGATTCACTAATTTTCCACTATGAAAAACGAAAGGAAATTTAAGTTTTAAATGTATTGAAAACTCCTAGATCTTTTGAGATTCATTGAACTATTCAATGACATGTTTAAATCTCGATATGCCCCTCGATTTGTGATTGGGATGCCGAGAATCACAAAATAGGGTGTGAATAACCATGCAAATATACATGGTGCCCCCAATGTTACAGTCACCTACTCGATGTGTCGGTTAACCACACACGCTCCATCGAACTATGACAACCATCGAGTCACCCTTTGCCACCTTTGCATAGAACCCAATTAGTGTGCTGGTTAACCACACACGCTTCACTAACGTCTTAGCAAGGGTACAAAGTGTAATTTCATGGAATTGCATCAATTCATTTTTACCTAAAGTAACTAAGATTGAGAATTTTGTAAACATTTAGCTACTTTTTTTTTATTATACTTTTAATGAGGAGAGGGTTTGCCCTATCCTACCCGTTCGGCTAACGACCCTCCACCAATCAAGGAAGCGGTGGGTGAGAGTGAACACCCATTAAACGACCATTTATAGGTCATAACCTTATACCCCCCTTATAGATCGGCTTCTTGAATGAGGCCTACTGACGGTAAGACTAGCATTTAAGTTATACATATAATATTAGACTTTTAATGTTATACATAGTATAAGGGTGTATTTTACACTTTTAAAATACTAGGTGGTTTAATTTTATAAATTACACTTTTAATTTAAATATAAACCATATCATTATGGATTAACTCTCTTTTAATTATACACTTAATTAATTTAATAAAACCATAAGGGTGTAATTTGAACTTTTCAAAATTAGGGTTTTAGAATTTAGACTTCCAAAAATTAAACTTTTAATCAAACAATTTAAATTCCAAAACTTGAGGGCAACTTTTGAAACTTTTCAAAACAATTAGGTTTTAATTATATTTAAAATTTTCGAAAAATCAAACTTTTTAATTTTTAAAATCTTAAATATTAAAACATTGATTTAATAATTATCCAAAATTAAACAATTAATTTGAATTATTAAATCTTGGAGGATATCTATTAAATTAAACAATTAATTTAACCTAATCCCTTCAATCCCCTAAAATTCAAAATTATGGGCTGGGATAATTCAAAAACTTTAATTACCAAATTTAAACACTTAAAAGATAATTACAAGATATGGCATTATCCAAATCCTTAGAATATAGGATCTAATCTTGGGGAAGGAGCAATTTCGAAATTCAAGGGTTAGATAACCCTAGAATTCGAAATCTTGGAGGCTAAAGAAAGGGTTTGGGAAACCCTAACCAAATTTCGAAATTTAAGGCTTATCAACCCTAAATTCGAAAATCATGCCTTCAGGGTTTATTAGCTATAAACCCTAATTTGTCAAATTCATACTTTTGTATAGAAAACTAATTGAAAACAAAACCAATGGCTCTGATACCACTGATAGGTTTTATACAAACAATCCTATGTGTGCATGTTACCCTAGAGTTGGATCTATGTTATCACTATTAGTTATACAACATTATGAACTCATAAGGAAACCTAATATGCTTCTAACAGTTTTGAAAATTACAAGGAAGGATGAAATACATACCTCTTGTTGTTATATTGTAATAACAACTTCAATCTTGAATCTTCTTGTCTTTGAAAGCAAGTACCGCAAGCGTAGTACCTCTAATGGCTCACAAACACCAAGAGAAAATGGAGAGGCAAGAGAGAGAGAGAGAGGGGAGGTATGAAATTTGGCTCTAGGAACCCTATGAATCAAGTCATGGACGAATTTCATATGCCAATGGGTGTTTATATAGGTGTAGGGATTAGGGTTTTAGTCCTTATCCTTATATGGTTGCTTGCCCACCAAGCAGCCCAAAGGATAACCCTAGAAACCTTATCATGGACGAATTCTAAGGCCTTATCCCCTTGAATTCTTCCACCCTATCCTATAGGGCATCCATTGCCCTACTTTGCAACTATCACATAATTACAGTTCAGCCCCTAGTTTAGTTAACTTCTTTTAATCACAAAATTAATTCTTAATTAATTCTTGACCAACGTTAACTAAATAAATATGATTTTAACTTTAATATATTATTCATATAATATATTAATAAACCATAATAACCTCTTTATCTATTATTTCTCCAGTCAAGTTGCTTTGGTGAAGGGTACCCAAAAGGACTATGCATAACCGGGTCAAGTACTTACCAAATATGGTTACGGGCTTAGACACTAATCCAACACTTAAAACCCAACATATTTGACCCAGTATACTTAAATAAAGTTGAAGTAGTCGTAACAAGGATTTCAGGGATATAAGGAATGCTGGAATCCGATTTATAATGAAGAAGTTATGACCCAACGAAGTTTTGCGTCAAAACTGGTACGACGTTGTGTGTCATAAAAAGTGAGTTTGCGATAAAATAAATTTTAGCCTTAGCGATCTAAATGAATGTTGTAGTATACGTTAAATCGAGAGTGTACGTATAGAGAACGTCCAAATCCAACTTCGTTAAAGGAAGTTATGATTTTCCTAAGATTTGGCATAGGAGTATGCAGCCCGAAAATCGAATTTTAGATTGATCGATTTTTTAGCCGATACAATCTAAACAGGAATCAAAGATCTTGCTAATAGGAGCTCAACAATATAAAGACAGACGAAAACGGACGTCGGATGACAAAGTTTTCAATTTTTAACGGACTTTATATGTCTAAGCCTGTTAAAATATAACTTTAAAAATAAAGTCCATTCTACAAATAGAGGCGTAAATCACCTAATTTCCTCACACCAAATCTATTCATTCTCTCTCAAATATCCTCCTTAGCCCCTCACATTCCCTAGTACTTCCCAAGTGCTAGAGGCGAAGCCCAGAGTGCCAGAAGGCTCCGAGAATAAGAGCTTTCGGCTCAGAAGTTTTGCCCCTGCAGAGCCCGACTCCTAGCTAAAACCCCCTTGTAAGTGAGGTATGCTTACCCTACTTTAAGTATAACTTACGTTTAAGTTCATTATCGTGATTATGAAATTATAAACAAGATTTATCAGTGAGTGTTACGACCCCTCTTTTGTATTTACTTATTTTGGGGTAGAATACATGTGTTAAGTATTATAAATTATACAAAATGTTATTATAATACCTTTTAGCTGCTCACGGTACGGAGAATCTGGTTTGAAGGGTCGCATAGGGTTGTTGGATTTCAGAACAGCTTAAATGCCAAAATGGTCATGCCCTCCAGTGTTTCATGTCTGGCCCCTGTTTGTACATAGTAGTTCAAAAGTAGTGTTTAACACTTATATAATACAAGAAAAACAATATTGTTCGTAGACCTTGAGTTAATGATAAATCTAGACTAATAATTATTTGCAATAAATATTAGACTAAAATCTAGTGATAATGATACTAGGTTTCATTGAAGGAAAATAAAATTGTTAGAAGCGAAGCGCTGCTCGAGTTTGGACTCGTCAATTTAACAAGTGAGTGCATAGTTACTTTCATCTTATACATAGATATGAAATATTTAATATAAATTACGTGTTATATGTGCATATTATATGTGTTGTTGATATTTATGTTGGATGAACAAAATATACATGCTTTATTCAATTTAAATTGTATATGTATTGTATACCTATAATTATGATGGGTAAAGATGGGTAGATGATATAGACGATGAAATAAATGATGAGAGGCCTTGATGTTTAAGCTGATTCAGTCATCTAGTGGAGTATAGATGACGACCACAGGCTATTCTAGACAGTCCAGTGGAACGATGACATGCTCGCAACCTGTAGGTGTTTTTGAACTACGTGTTCACCAGGTGTACTCCATCCCCCTCATGGTTTCCTTTTTGACATATATTGCTAAGGAATCCCCTAAGCAATGTTATCTATCGCGATGATAATCCTTAGGCTAGGTCCCTTAAATTAGATGCTTTAGGGACAGAAAGTGAGGATAACAGGAACGAGTAATCGGGTTGAATCTTGATGAAATTAATTATTGTGGGTTGAAAACCCTATGTGCTCACCAGGCTCCCAAGCCTGAGCCACTCATTTTCTTGTATTACAGGTAGTGGCAATAGAGCACAATAGTGATGATCTGGTGAGAGATCAATGGATTATAGGCCATTAAAATAATAGATGTTTTAAGGGGACTTTACTATTTCTGTTTATGCTTATGTACTATATTAACAATGACATCGCATTGTTTTTAATATAATGAAAACACATTTCTTTGGAAATGCTTTGATAATTTACTTATCATATTTTTAAGAACAAATTCCGAAACATATTTATTCACAAGGATACTCTGATTTTCAAATAAAGCATAAACAAATCGGTCTTTTCTGACTGTGAAATAGGGGATGTCACACAAGTCTTTGGTGCGTATATTCACCGGACCAGGTCATAAGTTCATCATAGAATAGAGAGATTCAGATTGGAGAACCAGGTTCAGATCTAGCACATATCGTCTCCATCGAAGGTCCTCCTTTGCGTGTACAACCTATTTCCTACCCTGTACAACCTCCTCCTAAAACCACCGGTCGAACTCAACTGTGGTGGCGATACACAACAAAAGAAGAGATAACCGGTGGATGTGATGCTTAATCTGAAACCCCAAAGTGAAATCCTTTATGAAACCCCCAAATTTCTTGATCTGATACCATATGTCTCATCCCAATTTCTCAAAACCTTAGCACAAGGATGGCGATGGTGACATCATGTTTGCTCTCTTTCTCTATCTCTGTCTTACTCTCTCTATCTCTCTATATATCACATCAACAGACACACAGAAGGTGTGTTTGTGTTTTTTTTCCTCAGGAAGAAGAACGAGGAAACAAATAGCGATGAAGGGTAAAGAATTTCAGGGAAAAAAATCAGGTGAGATTAGAGGGAGAGAAACTGATGTGTATATTTTAGGCTTTCAAAATGATCACCATTTTGATTTCTGGAATGATTTTGAGATTTCTGACATTTTCTCTTTGATTTGGATAAATGACATTTTCTCTTATATTTAGATTTTATTGTTTTCCACATGTAATTATCTTATTCTTATTTCTTCTGAACAAATAGATGCCACATACTCATATATTCTTCCCTTAACTCTCATAATAAATGCAAAATCAATTTTAAAATAAATCATAATCAATGCTATAAATAATACCACCATGAAAACTGTTTTCTTTCTAATGTAAATCCGTGAATTCAATCTATATTGAGAAAATTCATTGTCACTCATACAAACTTTCTGTAACAGCCCGAAATCTCAGGTATTGTTAAATTATGTTTTGGGGTGAGTTAAGAGGGGACTCGGCGAGTTGGAGCCTAGACTCGCCGAGTAGGATCGCAGACTTGGTCGCGGGTTCGCGACTGGACTCGACGAGTCCGATATGGACTCGGCGAGTCTACGCTGTTTAGCGAAAACCCTAACCGTTCAGGTTTGGGTCGTATATAATGCACTTATAGGCCGTCATTGTCCGTCTTTAGTCGACTGAGAAGAACCCTAAACGGCTGAGGGCATCTAGAGCAAGATTGAAGGATATTAGGGCTTTGAAGAAATTGTTGTGCAAGGAGGAGAAGAGCTTTGGCTAAAGCAACAGCAAGGGATTCGAGTTCTGTGGTTTGGGGACACAGAGAGGGCATATTTCAGGTAATATTTTGGATTCCTTTCTGTTATGTTGATGTGTGCATGGATTTAGGGTTTATGGAACCCATTTGGTGATTAGATGAATTAGTACCTTGTTACCCAACGACTATAATCCTGTATTAGGACCTTTAGAGGTCCAGAAGGTCCCATGCTTGTGTATTTCGGGACGAAACTTATCTCAGGAAGCAGTTTGATCGACTGCATGGCATGGACTCGCCGAGTCCGATGAACAGACTCGGCGAGTAGCTTGGAGATTGACTGGAACTCGTCGAGCTGTTCTTCAGACTCGGCGAGTGGAGTCGGGGTGGCCCCGCAATTCTTCCAGGAGTAACTCGTCGGGTCAAGGAGGATACTCGACGAGTAGATAGGGACTCTTAGAGAGTTGGAGAACGTCTAGACTCGCCGAGTCGCCATGGCACTCGCCGAGTCCGGTCGAGTTGGCCGTTGACCGTTGACCGTTGACCAGAGTTGACCTAAGTCTGACTTCTTACGGATAGTCACACTTAGAAGATATAAGTGTTAATGAGAGATATGTGATGTTATAGGGAGGTTGTAGCTCGTCGGATTGTGCACGAGTGATTTCAGGATTTGCTAGCTTTTAGCATTTACGAGGTGAGTCTTCTCACTACACTGTACCTGGAAGGGTTTGAATGTGTGACCGGAAGGTCAGGTATGATATGTGATATGTATGCCATATGTAGTAAGTTATTTGTTGTATGTGCTATGTATGTTATGTGGGCCGGAAGGCAATATGTTATGGGCCGGAAGGCGATTATGCTATGGGCCGGAAGGCGTTGTGTTGAGGACCGGAAGGTCAGGGCCTGGAAAGGCGTATGTGCGTAAGTGTATATTGGGGGACTCACTAAGCATTTATGCTTACAGTGGTTATGTATGTGTTTCAGGTACTAGCGAGGACCGTGGGAAGGCGCCGGCGTGATCGATACACACTGAAGAATATTTTTATGATCTTGGGATTTAGACAGTTTGTAATTGACATGACACTTAAATTATTTATGCCTTGTTTTGGATGAAATTACTCTAATTATAAAAAGAAAATTTTGTTTGAAAATTTGCGTTGTTACAATTGGTATCAGAGCCTTGGTTTGAGGGATTCGGGTGCACCTTCAGGAGTAACTGAACTCAAACCGAGGATGTGAGGAAATTTTCTTTAACTAAAGGCATAAACTTTTGTAAAAGGTTTTGTGGTAAGCAAGAAGGAAGCAGTGTGTACGATCAGTCAGCGCCCGAACGGTAAAGATCCCCAAAATACCTTACAATATTATATGATATGAATTGTTATGCATGCTAGTAGACTAGGTATTCATGATAGGACTAGAGTGGCCTGATTTGTGATGCCTTAGTCTAGGGAAGTTTGCCGATATGAGATGCTTTGCTAGTATGCGGGTAGATAGTGCATATCAGAAGTAGAGTACTCACTATCCGGGGTTTGGGGAGGAAGACTTGGGATGAATGCTGATGCGGTGTGGTCGGTAGTATTGGGCCCGTACTACCGAAGACACCGGGTCAGTGGGAGACCCAAGTACGAATCCCTGGATATCGGAGACTGAGTAGGGTTGCGTTATCGAGTGCAATTACACTCGATGGAGTCTCTGATAGTTTTATGTTGTATTTCAGAGACATCATGGTTAGACCACGCCACGGAGCGAGTACGAGCGGTGTGAGTGACGAGGAGATTCGTCAGATGATTCACGAGGAGGTGGCGGTGGCGATCCGGGCTGAGATCCCGGAGATGTTTGGGTCTATTAAGACCACCCTGATGGAGACATTCGATGAGCGGTACGCCGCATTGACTGAGGCTGCAACCGCTGCAGCTACAGCATCTGTGGCCGCTGCTAGGCCACAGGGTGGTGACTCGTTGCTGTTCCGAGAGTTCAGCAACACGAAGCCACCGGAGTTCGATGGGACGCAGGATCCGATTGCTGCGATGAGGTGGATCGCGGACATAGAGGGGTGCTTCTACACTTGTTCATGCCCGGAGCACCTGAGGGTACGGTTCGCTTTGAACCAGCTCCGTCTGGGAGCGAAGGACTGGTGGAAGTTCGTGACGGCGAACTTCACTTTGGCAGAGACTACAGCGGTGACATGGGAGGGGTTTACTGCCATGTTCAGGGATGAGTACGTTCCCCTGGTGGAGCGGGAACGATTGGTTCAGGAGTTCTTAACCCTCAAGCAGGGTACAGATTCGGTGGCGGTGATCACGCGGAAGTTTCATGAGAGGGCGATGTTTTGCCCCGAGCTGGTGTCCACAGAGCAGGCTCGGATGAGCCGGTACTTGGGTGTCTTGAGGAGGGATATCCGGGAGTTTGTGTCGAACTCCACCTATCATACTTTTACGGAGCTTCAGGCGAATGCCAGGAAGCGTGAGATCGAGTTGGAGACTCAGGCCAGGGAGGAGGCCGAGTCTCAGCAGGCAGACCGGCGGCCGACTCAGTCTCAGCCGGCAGCCAAGCGGATCAAGTCCGCCGATTCGAGGACGGGAGGTCCGAAGAGCCGCACTTGCGGAAAGTGCGGAAAGGGTCACGATGGGGCGTGTCGAACCGGTGCTTGCTACAAGTGCGGCAAGGAGGGGCACATTGCTAGGGAGTGCCCCAAGGGGTTTATGGTTTGTTTTCATTGCAACCAGACCGGCCATCGGAAGGCCGAGTGTCCGCAGCTGCGTCAGGGATCTGCACCTATTGCCAGGACTACTGAGGCTCGACCGGTGAAGGTCGAGGCCCCGAGGGCTCGTGGGAGAGCCTTTCAGCTGACTGCGGAGGAGGTCCGCACTGCGCCGATGTCGTGGCAGGTATGTTGTAATTCATGTATTCATTTTAATGTCGAGATGTTATGCTTATGTTATTATATGCGTAGGTGCTTTCCTTGTGAACTCTGTGCCTGCCTTAGTGTTATTTGACTCGGGTGCGAGTAGGTCCTTTGTGTCCTTAGCCTTTAGTCAGCATATCAGCGCTAGTCGTGAGTCGACCTTTGAGGGTTTCTATAGCTGACGAGAGAGTGATTTGTGCCACGGAGGTTCTTCGGGGATGCGTGCTAGAGATTTTCGGGGCCGAATTCCCGATTGACCTGATTCCTATTGCGATGGGTGATGTTTGTGTCATCGTAGGCATGGACTGGTTGAGCCGATTCGGCGTTGTCATCGACTGTGAGCGTCAGTTGGTGACCGTACGAGACCATAGTGGGGGAGTTCTTTCGGTGTACGGCGAGGGTACCCGTTCGGGATCAGCTTTTTGTTCGGCCGCTAGGGCGAGGCAGTGTCTACAGCAGGGCTGTAAGGGTTTTGTGGCGTATGTGATGGATACGCGGGTGGTTTCCGAGAGACCGAAGTTAGTTGAGGAGGTCCCTGTGGTGCGTGAGTTTCCAGATGTTTTCCCCGAGGAGCTGCCGGGAGTACCTCCTGTGAGGCAAGTAGAGTTTGGTATCGATCTGGTTCCGGGGGCCGCGCCTATTGCTAAAGTGCCTTATCGTCTTGCACCTCTAGAGATGCAAGAGTTGTCCTCGCAGCTCCAGGAGTTGCTGGGGAAGGGATTCATTCGGCCGAGCAGCTCGCCGTGGGGAGCACCTATTCTGTTCGTCAAGAAGAAGGATGGTTCACACCGGATGTGCATTGATTACCGGGAGTTGAACAAGTTGACGGTCAAGAACTGTTACCCGTTACCGAGGATCGATGATTTATTCGATCAGTTGCAGGGAGCGTCTTGGTTTTCCAAGATCGATCTGAGGTCAGGGTACCATCAGGTGAGAGTGCGGGATGAGGATGTCCAGAAGACAGCGTTTAGGACGCGATATGGGCATTACGAGTTTGTGGTGATGCCTTTCGGGCTCACCAATGCCCCGGCTGTGTTCATGGATCTCATGAACAGGGTATGCAGACCGATGTTGGATCGATCAGTGATTGTATTTATCGACGACATTCTGGTGTATTCTAGATCTAGAGAGCAGCATGAGGAGCATTTGAGGGAGGTCCTCGAGGTATTGAGGTCGGAGAAGCTTTATGCAAAGTTCTCCAAATGTGACTTCTGGCTGCGGGAGGTCCAATTTCTAGGACATGTCGTTAATCAGGAAGGGATATTGGTTGATCCGGCCAAGGTTGAGGCGGTAATGAGTTGGGAAGTGCCGAAGTCACCTTCTGAGATCAGGAGCTTCCTTGGGTTGGCAGGGTATTATCGGAGATTCATCAAGGATTTCTCCAAGATCGCAGTGCCACTCACCAGATTGACCCGGAAGGGTGTTGCATTCTCATGGGGACCCGAGCAACAGACTTCCTTTGAGACACTTCGCCAGAGGTTGTGCGAAGCCCCGGTATTAGCTCTCCCGGAAGGGATGGAAGATTTTGTAGTATATTGCGATGCATCGATTTCGGGACTGGGTGCAGTGTTGATGCAGAGGGGTCATGTGATAGCTTATGCGTCGAGACAGCTGAAGCCTCATGAGGCGAGATATCCCACGCATGATTTAGAGTTGGGGGCAGTAGTGTTCGCTCTCAAGATTTGGCGGCACTACCTGTATGGGGTTCGATGTACGATATACACGGACCATAAGAGCTTGAAGTATTTGATGGATCAGCCCAATCTAAATATGCGTCAGAGGAGATGGTTGGATGTGGTCAAGGATTATGATTGTGAGATCCTGTACCACCCAGGCAAGGCTAATGTGGTAGCCGATGCATTGAGCCGCAGGGCGGAGAGCACTCCATTGCGAGATGTATGCTTGAGACTGACTGTGATGACTCCAGTATTGGATGCTATTCGTGGGGCACAGGTCGAGGCTGTGCGACCAGAGATGCAGAAGAAAGAGCGGGTTGTGGGGTTAATTTCAGATTTCATTAAGGATGGACGAGGGCTTATGACGTTTCAGGGTCGGATTTGGGTACCGTTCGTGGGCGGTACGCGTATTACTTTGATGGAAGAGGCTCATAGATCGAAATTCTCGATCCATCCCGGTGCTACGAAGATGTATTTGGATTTGAGAAAGGAGTATTGGTGGCCCTGTATGAAGAGGGACGTCGAATGGTTCGTTGAGAGGTGCTTGACCTGCCGTAGGGTTAAGGCCGAGCACCAGAGACCGCATGGCAAGCTACAGCCATTGGAGATTCCTGAGTGGAAGTGGGAACAGATTACTATGGATTTCATCACCAAATTGCCGAGGACTGCCAGGGGAGTTGATGCAATTTGGGTAATTGTGGATAGGTTGACGAAGAGTGCACACTTCCTTGCCATCAGCGAGAGTTCTTCAGCGGAGAAGTTGGCAGAGATATATGTGAGAGAAGTGGTATCTCGGCATGGAGTACCGATCTCGATTGTTTCAGACCGTGATGTGCGCTTCACTTCCAGATTCTGGAAGAAGTTCCATGAGGAGCTGGGTACTAAATTGCATTTTAGTACCGCATACCATCCCTAGACAGACGGTCAGAGCGAGCGGACGATTCAGACGCTGGAGGACATGCTTCGAGCGTGTGTGTTAGACTTCGGGGGTAGCTGGGATGCATATTTACCCTTAGCAGAGTTTTCCTACAACAACAGCCATCATTCGAGCATTGGTATGCCACCTTTTGAGCTGTTGTATGGTAGGAGATGTCGGACCCCCATTTGCTGGGGAGAGGTGGGACAGAGAGTGATGGGCAGCACGGAGATCGTGCTTCAGACAACAGAGCAGATTCAGCAAGTTAGGCAGAGGTTATTGACTGCCCAGAGCCGACAGAAGAGTTATGCAGACAGGCGCCGATCCGAGCTTGAGTTTCAGGTCGGCGACTTCGTTCTCCTGAAGGTCTCCCCTTGGAAAGGAGTGATTCGATTTAGGAAGAGGGGCAAGTTGGGGCCCCGGTATATTGGGCCATTTCGTGTGATTGCAAGGATAGGCCGGGTAGCCTATCGGTTGGATTTTCCAGCGGAGTTGGGACAGATCCACGACACTTTTCATGTGTCGCAATTGAGGAAGTGCACAGCCGATGAGTCGGCAGTGGTTCCATTGGAGGATATTCAGGTGGATGCGAGCCTGAATTATGCTGAGAGACCAGTGGCCATCAGGGATCGGAAGATCAAGGTTCTGAGGAACAAGGAGGTACCTCTGGTGTTGGTTCAGTGGCAACACCGTAAGGGATCGGAAATGACTTGGGAGCCGGAACGTGAGATGCGGGAGCAGCATCCGGAACTATTTTCAGAGTGAGACTTCGAGGGCGAAGTCTAATCCAAGTGGGGGAGAGTTGTAACAGCCCGGAATCTCAGGTATTGTTAAATTATGTTTTTGGGGTGAGTTAAGAGGGGACTCGGCGAGTTGGAGCCTAGACTCGCCGAGTAGGATCGCAGACTTGGCCGTGGGTTCGCGACTGGACTCGACGAGTCCGATATGGACTCGGCGAGTCTACGCTGTTTAGTGAAAACCCTAACCGTTCAGGTTTGGGTCATATATAATGCACTTATAGGCCGTCATTGTCCGTCTTTAGTCGACTGAGAAGAACCCTAAACGGCTGAGGGCATCTAGAGCAAGATTGAAGGATATTAGGGCTTTGAAGAAATTGTTGTGCAAGGAGGAGAAGAGCTTTGGCTAAAGGAACAACAAGGGATTCGAGTTCTGCGGTTTGGGGACACAGAGAGGGCATATTTCAGGTAATATTTCGGATTCATTTCTGTTATGTTGATGTGTGCATGGATTTAGGGTTTATGGAACCCATTTGGTGATTAGATGAATTAGTACCTTGTTACCCAACGACTATAATACTGTATTAGGACCTTTAGAGGTCCAGAAGGTCCCATGCTTGTGTATTTCGGGACGAAACTTATCTCAGGAAGCAGTTTGATCGACTGCATGGCATGGACTCGCCGAGTCCGATGAACAGACTCGGCGAGTAGCTTGGAGATTGACTGGAACTCGTCGAGCTGTTCTTCAGACTCGGCGAGTGGAGTCGGGGTGGCCCCGCGATTCTTCCAGGAGTAACTCGTCGGGTCAAGGAGGATACTCGACGAGTAGATAGGGACTCTCAGAGAGTTGGAGAACGTCTAGACTCGCCGAGTCGCCATGGCACTCGCCGAGTCCGGTCGAGTTGGCCGTTGACCGTTGACCGTTGACCAGAGTTGACCTAAGTCTGACTTCTTAGGGATAGTCACACTTAGAAGATATAAGTGTTAATGAGAGATATGTGATGTTATAGGGAGGTTGTAGCTCGTCGGATTGTGCACGAGTGATTTCAGGATTTGCTAGCTTTTAGCATTTACGAGGTGAGTCTTCTCACTACACTGTACCCGGAAGGGTTTGACTGTGTGACCGGAAGGTCAGGTATGATATGTGATATGTATGCCATATGTAGTAAGTTATTTTTTGTATGTGCTATGTATGTTATGTGGGCCGGAAGGCAATATGTTATGGGCCGGAAGGCGATTATGCTATGGGCCGGAAGGCGTTGTGTTGAGGACCGGAAGGTCAGGGCCTGGAAAGGCGTATGTGCGTAAGTGTATATTGGGGGACTCACTAAGCATTTATGCTTACAGTGGTTATGTATGTGTTTCAGGTACTAGCGAGGACCGTGGGAAGGCGCCGACGTGATCGATACACACTGAAGAATATTTTTATGATCTTGGGATTTAGACAGTTTGTAATTGACATGACACTTAAATTATTTATGCCTTGTTTTGGATGAAATTACTCTAATTATAAAAAAGAAAAATTTGTTTGAAAATTTGCGTTGTTACACTTTCCATATGTGTTAATGTCTATTTCATAAATAATTGTTTAATGTTAAAACGTTGATATTGATTTTTTTTCAATAAATCCGTATAAAACACGGGTCTCACACCTAGTAATTATTTAAGAAAGGTTAATCCCTTATTTATGCAACAAAGTTTAGTCATTTTCCCGATTTACGCAATTATGTTAATTTTTTATACAAAACATACAACAGTGCTTTAAATTAGGTTCAATTATTCCAACTTGTTAAGTTGTTAACCTATCTAGTGTTCACTTGTGTAGAATATACTGAATAACACTTAGGCATCATAAATTTTGTCATCTTCTAGTTAGGGCTATTTTTACTACTAAGGCTAAGGGGAGTGGTACAAATTTTACCAATGTTAAAAAGTTGCCACATAAGCGCCACCTAAGTTTTTGCAGTTTTTACATTTTTTTACCTACGAGGTAGGGTGTGGTGATGTTTTTACTTACCAATTTTTTTAATTCAAAAATATATATAATTACATACACATAAAAATTAATACTAATTAAAATAACATAAACATTTCATAAATTGTAAACATTACATTCGATTTAACAATCATAAAACGAAAATTAACTTAACTAACTTAATAAAATATTTCAGTTAGAATATTCACCGTTATCATTATCAATTAGCTGATTTAAATCAATTTCATTAACCCGGTATATGTGTTCCACCAAATCGTTGCGAAGCTCGTGGTATTTTTGTTTGTCACGTATCGCCCTTCTTCTTACATGTCATGGGATGGAACCAGACGGTATTGGCGCGCTAGAGGTTGAAATTGACAAATTATTTTGTGTTCGTCTTCCAAAATCATATTATGTAAAATGATGCACACAACATAATACAAGCGAGCTTGTCCACACTTCGAGGACGAGCCAGATGTTGTAGTACGTGTCAACACTTCTTGAGTACTCCAAATGCTCGTTCCATATCCTTCCTAGCCTTTTCTTGGTACGTTTTACACTTTATGCGTTTGGGGTCACTTGGACATGTTAGCGTTTTCACAAGCACAACAAATTCAGGGTAAATACCATCAACAAGATAATACCCATAATCGTACGTCATTCCATTCACTTGAAATGGACAGTTAGGTGCGGACCCATCACAAAACCCATTGAATATGGGCGACATGTCTAAAACGTTAATATCGTTGTTTGAGCCGGGAGCACCAAAAAAAGCATGCCAAATCCAAAGATCCTATGATGCAACAGCTTCAAGTATGAATGTCGAGTGACCCTTATCACCCTGTGTAAATTGCCCTTGACATGCATTAGGACAACTACCTCAAACCCAATGAAGACAATCTAAACTTCCAAGCATACCAAGAAAGCCATGAACACTAGCATGATGAACATATAATGATTGAACATCAGTAAAAGTGGGTTTATGCAAATACCTTGGACCGTAAATAATGACAACGCATCTGCAAAACTCATCTAAACTATCCGTAGTTACACGCTCAGATATTTGAAAATATTCATCCCATGAATCAGAAACAGAACCGTGAGCTAATTGACGAACCACAACTGTGCATTTTTGTATTTCTGAAAATCCATCGGCACCTCTTGCATCTGACATTGTCTAATATATTTAGAAATGTTAGTAACATCACCAACTATACGAAGAAATAAATGTTTTGTCATTCGGAATCGACGTCAAAACCGTTGTTCCCCTTAAACAAAATTTTCATCGAAATAGTGTGCCATTAGACGTATGTTTGCATCCCTACGATTTCTGAGAAGCATCTTCCGCGTCCTATGTTGGATTTCTTCTTCTTCTTCTTGTATCGTATCCATAATCACTTCCCATGATTTCATAACAGCCTGCCCAACGGTCAGCAACAACTTACAATTTTCTAATGAATTTGCCATTTTTATGAGATGATTTTTTAGAAATAATATAGATTTGAGTGAATATGTTTGGGTTTATGTTTATATATACATAGTAGTAAGGAAGGAAAATTAAAAAAAAAAAAAAAAAAAGAATAAATGCAGCAACGGTAAAAAAATACAGGAAAAAAGTGTACAACGTCTATTTTTTATTAAGTTTCACCATCGGTGGTATCTTACCATTGGCACTTCACCGGCGGTGTAAAATGAGGAGAGGAGCGGTGTTCACCGCCGATAAAGAGGTCCACATCGGACTACAGGCGGTGATATCCGCACGATACCCTTTAGTCTAATTGGCAAGGTAACAACAGTACAATGTATTGAATAATGGTTAGCATGGGAACTATTGTGGTTTCATTTTAGATTTTGTAATCAAATGGGTCAATTTTCGATAACTAATATTTCATTTAAAAATCTAAATTTCTAATAATTTATGTATACTTTGGTTGTTGGTATCTGTATCTTGTAAAAATAGAAATTTATGAAAATAGAACACAAAATTGGTGAGCAGCACATGGAAAATTTTTCATAGAAATATTTTTTTAACTCTTTATCTTAATTTCATAGAAATATTTTTTTAACTCTTTATCTTTCCCTAATTAATAAAAGAGATAGCAATATAATGCATGTCCTAATTAATCATCATAAGGTCAAATAAGTAGAAGATGATACACTTTCAAAAAAAAGTAGAAGAAGGTAAATTTTGAATTAAACAACGTGCTCCAACTATTCCCTGATATATGAATGTATCGTGGGTAAAGAGAAAGACAGAGCAAGAAGAAACGATGGCAGAGAAGACATCACAATGAAGAGAAGTGAACTAGAAGAGAAAATTGGTATAATATCCCCGGAAAGATGATGACAACGTATCAATCTCAAAACAAGATCACGACTCGAGATTTTAAATGTTGTATTTTGATTATTTGGAGGAGGGGTGACATGAACAACTATACATGTGGGTTGTCTACATAAGCGATTACATGGTTTTACAAATGACAGATAACATCGATTAAAAATTTAACAGTAACAAGGTTAACAATTTATATAATTTGGGACCTAATTTAAAGTTTTGTTGTATGCTTTGTATAAAAATAACATAATTGCATAAATCGGGAAAATGACTAAACTTCTAAGCAATTAACCCATTTAAAAAAAACAAACCATTTTTTATGATTATTTGATCCTTATATTTAGACTTTATAGTAATTGTTTTGAAAACATAAATACAAACACCCTTGTAATTGTTTTGAAAACATAAATACAAACACCCTTCTATTTAAACGTATATGACCTAAGCAAATTTAGCACAACTTAAATTTATATTGCTAACAGATAAACTTGTTAGTTATTGACATTTGACAATTTGAAGCATTTTTATTGTCCTTTTATGATAAAGATCAAAACCCCCTTAAAAAAGGAGAGAACCAAAACGAGAAATAACAAAATAATTACAAAACTTTTTGTGTTTGCACATAATAATTTGATCCAGGGAAGTTCTATACGATACTTGTAACTTTACAATAATAAGATGGCAAAGATTTGTAACTTCTATGATTGCAAATTATAGTGGTACAATGATAGTCAAGCACATGCCTTGATCATATATATACATGAAATAAAATCATGAAAAACATTAGATTATACGTAGTAGTAGTAGTAGTAGTAGAATCTATGTACTTAGAAAATTCGCTTCAAAAAGCTTTGATTTAAAATAAAGAATATGTGGGTCATTGTATAATTCGAATCACCAAATAGAGTAATAACTTGAAGATCTTTGTTTATCCAACATACATGAACCCCTCATTATAGAAATCCCAAATAGGTTGTTAGAGCTTATTTATAACTCCAATTTCCAACGTCATGTTTAGATAACCTAAAATAAAACTAGTACGTGTTGAAAGGCTGCCTTCAAGTGTTATCCATGATCCAATGGACTTCAAATACAAGTATTACGTGTCCAACGATGATGGCCCATGAAAAATAAAAACTTTATCAAAGATTTCTTGGCCTTCAGAATAGGGTCATCTCATCTGTCCTTCTTGGGTAAAAGACAAAATCGCCCTTAAGGATCCAGAATCCTGTGAGTGGGTTTTATCCTGAAAGCCACACGTAATTTACTACACGAACCACAAGTGTAAGTTTATCTGGTTACATATCAGCAAGAATAGATTCTGTTAGGGCCCACGTGGCAACCCGCACAGCCAATCACAGCATTCTTTCTTCTACTCCTATCCTTGGAGATAAGCTCATAACGCCTTACATTAACACACACCCCTTTCTTCCACACAAACCTACTCATTCTTCATCACTAATTCTTGAAGGCAAAGAATTGCAGAGACAACAATGGCTTCCACTGTCTGTGCTTCTTCAGCCATCGCAGCTGTTGCTTTCTCTTCTCCAGCGTAAGCTTCTTCAAATCTCTACCTTTCTACTTTGCATTTGCAATGTGGGTGCATTAAGTAATTGGGAATTTTGGTGTGCGATTATGTAGTTCACAGAAGAATGGATCTTTTGTTGGATCAACAAAGGCTTCCTTTCTTTGTGGGAAGAAACTAAGAGTTAGCAAGGTCACTGCACCAACCGTGGCACGATCTTCCGGGACAGTATGCGTTACCGCCGACCCCGAAAGACCCATTTGGTTCCCCGGCAGCACCCCTCCGGAATGGCTCGACGGCAGCCTACCAGGAGACTTCGGGTTCGATCCTCTTGGTCTAGGTAAGCATGATCATAGATTCATAGTTATGATTTCTGTTGATGATCTTTTTCAAAACAACAATAGTCAATAGATCATGGCAAGATTTGAAGATAATTAAATTACTTACTGATTCGAGGTCGAGTTTCTAAACTGTAGGATCCGACCCGGAGACCTTGAGGTGGAACGTGCAAGCGGAAATAGTACACTGCAGATGGGCTATGTTAGGAGCAGCTGGGATCTTCATCCCGGAATTCCTAACAAAAATCGGAATCCTAAACACTCCTTCATGGTACACAGCCGGTGAACAAGAGTACTTCACAGACAAAACCACACTGTTCATAGTGGAGCTTATTTTCATCGGTTGGGCAGAAGGAAGACGATGGGCTGACATTCTCAAACCTGGGTGTGTTAACACCGATCCCATCTTCCCCAACAACAAGCTAACAGGTACAGATGTTGGGTACCCAGGTGGACTATGGTTCGACCCACTCGGATGGGGGAGTGGTTCACCTGCAAAGCTTAAGGAATTGAGGACAAAGGAGATCAAGAATGGGAGATTGGCTATGTTGGCTGTCATGGGTGCTTGGTTCCAAGCAATCTACACTGGAACTGGACCCATTGATAACCTCTTTGCTCACCTTGCTGACCCGGGTCACGCCACTATTTTTGCTGTAAGTACAAATCTTTAAACAACTAATTGAATTCGATGCAGACGAATTGGCTAATTAACTTTTTGCATGGGGTTTCAGGCATTCAAGGGTTAAATAGCAAGGGGTTGTTGAGATCATGATCTTCAGATGATGCTGGAGAGGGAAAATGGTGGATTTAACAGTTTTTGGCAAGTCATGTGTGTGTATCATTAGAAATTGTATCTTGTCTCTACTGTAGAAACTTAATGCAATGTACAAATACCTCTTTGAACTTAAAATGATTCAGATATATAAGCTTGTATGTTGGTAAAGTACTGCATAACTCTTGCCACCTGATACCCGAACCAAGGTATTTATTATCATTACACAAGGGAAACTTTGGTTTATGCTCTAATAACAATAGAAAAAAAAAATCATCTTTTCCAAATTTCAAAAAACAATTTTCCAAATTACAAAAAATAGTTCTAGCCCGATGATAAATGTGACACTCTATGACGTTTAGGTTGCAATTGTTAGTGATTTTAGTGTTATTAGACACTTTAGATGATTGAAATTTCACGGAGTACCGAATAAGATAATAGGTAAGTACACGTCTTTGTCAAGAGGTGTGGAGTACAAACAAGTGTAGGCTAGTAGTATCATGAACACACTACGAGGAATGAGGCCTATGTCGACAACACTTTCAGCCACTTTGCCAACTACATGTCGTCGGGAAAGCCTATACTGACGACTTGTCGTCTGTACAAAGTCATCGGTATAGCCCCATCGCTAAAAGTGGAAAATGTCATCGGGATAGATGTCGTAGAGCAACCAATGCCAACGACATGTCGTCTGCAAAGGTTCGTTGGGAGTGATTTTCAAGGAAAAAAAGTTTTATTATAAATCTATTTTGATGACATGTCGTCGAGACATGTTTAAGCAATCTAGACGACTTGTGGTCCGGAAAAGGAGGTGTAAGACGACTTGTGGTCTGGAAAATGAGGTGGAAGACAACTTTCGTTCTAGTAATAGAGACGACATGTCGTCGGTATAGATGAAACATTTATTACAGTTATAAAGCTATACTGATGAAATATTGTCGGTATATCCTTTTTTTAATATTTTTTTACAGATTTTGATGTATATACCAAACCTGTTTTTTAAAACAAATCAAACAGTATATATGCAGAATATTATCAAGCATTTAATAACCATAATAAATCATTAAAATTTTAAAAAAAAAATCTATTGCATAGCAAAATAACAAAAAAAAAGTCTTCAATAAACATTGTTCAAAAATAACATAAAAGATCAATCAGAATCTTTATTGTTCTCGTTCCCGTTCTCGTTCTCCTCAATCTCGTTGGTTGGTTCGGAGATATTATGTGGAAACATATTGGGATTAAATTGAAACATATTAGGATATATATACTAAAGTCCCAATATTTTCATTGATTTGACAAGAATGTTTTAAACTTTATTTTTTTTTTACAGTAAAATCCTAACTACCGACAGTTTTTAACACGTTTATCTAGTTTTTTTGGTTGGAAAATCTCCAGAAAAGTCCTAAAATTTTATTCTAATTTACGAAAAAGCCCCAAACTAAAATTTGTTTACGAAAAAGCATGAATTACCGGTAAAATGGCGATTTGACCCTTTTTTCCGGTTTACCGGTTTTATTACTTACATGTTTCACTAAAGTCTCATTATTTTACCATAATTTGTGAATAAGTCCCAAAATAAAATTTACTGATGATTTGACCCTTTATTCATGTAGCATATATTTTATCGGTTTCATTGCTGACTTAGACACCTAGTCATTAAATTAGCTGATAAGATGAATACGATGGGTTATATAATGTCACATTTACTGTAAATTTTGATATTCATCTCATCGGCTCATTTATGACTATGTATCTACGTCAACAATGAAACCAATAAAATATGTGTTTCCAAGAAAAAATGGCAGAAAATGAGTTGATGTCTGATGAGACGGATATATTGGGTTATATAAGATTAAATAAACAGTTTGATATTTCTTATAAACGTAAAAAATAACGCAGTTGTTGTTAGTTTATGTAATTATTGTAGTCTTCATTAGATGCATTTTATGTTCCAAAAAGATAAGCAATACATCAGGATATAAAGTTTTATACTAAACATAGCATTATATAACTCAACATATCCATCTCATCATCTCATTTAGTGACTAGGCGTCCGGGTTAGCAATGAAACCGGTAAATATATGTTACATAGAGCAAAGGGCCAAATCATCAGTAAATTTTATTTTGGGAATTATTCGCAAATTAGGGTAAAATAATGACTTTAGTGAAACAGGTAAGTAATAAAACCGATAAACCGGAAAAAAAGGGTCAAATCGCCATTTTTACTGGTAATTCATGTTTTTCCGTAAACAAAATTTAGTTTGGGACTTTTTTGTAAATTAGGGTAAAATTTTAGGATTTTTTTTTTGGAGATTTCCCTTTCCGGTTAGCCGGTAATTAGGACTTTACTGTCAAAAAAAAAAAATTAGGACTTTCGTATCAAATCATTGAAAATATTGAGACTTTAGTGTATTTTCGTAGTCGAAGAACTTTTAATTGTGATTTTCGTCGCAACACCACTGCTTTTCTTACCATCATCATCTTTACCCTAATACAATCACGATTATGGGAAACAAATGCAAAAGAAAGAGCGAGAGAAGGTCAAAAGACGTGTAAAACTTTCTTCTTGATTCGCCGCCAAATCTTGAACTGATAAGTGGGGACACATTGTATAAACACAAACAACACACTCATAGTCAAAAAGGTGTGAATGTGGAGAACGATAAGAATGACAATTTCATTTTTTCCGGTTTCTTAGTTCTCCATTTTTAGGACTGCAAAAAGTCAACACAACCATGATTCTTTCTTTCTTTCTTGATTATCTCCATTTTTTTTAATGTCGGTTTGTTGAGATTAAAAAAACTATTTAACAATAAGAAAACGTTAAGGATTTCAATAGGATCTAACTGACCAAAATAGATTTCAATAACTCTTACCTAAACTTTATTTTTTGACAATAAAGTCTTAATTACCGGCTAACCGGAAAAAATGATAGACATGTCAAAAACTGTCGGTAGTTAAGAATTTACTATCAAAAAATAAAGTTCAAGGCTTTCTTGTCAAATTGATGAAAATATTAGGACTTTAGTGTATATATCCCAATTTTGTTATATATACCAAACATGTTATTACAAAACAAATTAGAGATTATATATGCAGAATAATATCAAACACTTAATAACCATAATAAACCATTAAAATTAAAAAAAAAAAAAAAAAAAAAAAAAAAAAAAAAAACTACATAGCAAAATAACAACAAAAAAGTTTTCAACAAACATTGTTCAAAAATAACATAAAAGATCAATCATAATCTTTATTGTTCTCGTTCTCCTCAAGCTCGTTGGCTTGTTTCGGAGTATTATGTGAAAACATATTGGGATTGTTTTGAAATTGTGACATTGGTTGTGGTTGGAAGTTAGGAATGACAGACACGAATGTGCTATTATACATTTGTTGTATTTGTAGCATTTGTTGTTGCATGTATGACATTTGTTGGTTTAATGCAACAATTTGGGATTATCTGAAGATTGGGATGTGGAAGCTTTGGAACATTTGGAATGTTGGAAATAAATTATTATTGATGCTTGGTTTCCTTCCAACTCTGCAAATATGCACGAGTCTCTCACTAAGGGCACGAGTGAAACAATGTTCTTCATTTAACTTTGGTTCTCCCCGAGCTCTTCTAGCATCAACATCTTCTCTGGATGAATATTTCCCTAAAATAAAGAAAACAATAAATATACATTAATTAAAACAAATAACTAAATTTATACACTAAAATAATAATAATATACCTTAAAACAACAACAACAACAACAACAACAATAATAATAATAATAATAATAATAATAATAATAATAATAATTATAGCAACAACATATTTATCAAATAAAGTATTAACTTTGTTTATTACTTACCGAAGTTACTCGTGCTTACGGTGTATACCAACCCCTATTTTCTTTAAATCGCATTTGTCTCCAACCGTCGATATGTTGCGGGTCTTGTCAATTTGTTCTCGATTATAAGCCAAAAAACAATTAATATATTTATATAAGTGTTAATAAAAAATTTATATAATACAAATAAATTTAACGACCTCCCCACGACGTTTGTGTGCATATAATCTACTTCCATGAGAACTAATATATGAAAGTTTGGCCTACTTTATTTACCTTTTTCACGCTAATTCTGATAACCCTCGTCCAAAAAAAGAAGATCAATCATGTCATCCCAAGCTTGATCGTCCATATCTTCCAGTGGACATTGTCTTGCGCCTTCCACATCACCATATCCATCAACCTCATCAAAATATATTTTCATAACATGTTTGTGTTCTTTATAAGCTCTTTGGCAGTCGCCTTGTACAGCCACTTGAACGGCTTCCCACATACATGTACCCCGATAAATATCAAGATCAAAAAATGTCTGCAATAAAAAAAACAAATTCAATTAGTAAAAAAAAATATTTATAAAGTATAAAAATTTTCACATGTAAAAAGTATTGTGTACTTACTTCTACCTCAAGATACATAGGTTCATAGAAATGGAAAGGAACACACCTCCAAATCCTAGAATGTAGTGGTACATGTTCTAACACATAATTTGAGATAAATCTTATCAACATTTTGCAATTGTCATTTATGAATTTATAGGCCCCCCCGTCGCTATAAACTTCCATAGGTAAAAGCTTTTTACCGTTGGCCAAGAACTTTTTTCGCATATTTAAACATCTTCCCTTGCCACGTCGAGGAGTCATGTTTGCTACAATGATACATAGAATTGAAAATTTAGAAATTTAAAACTTTAAAAATATATCCAATATAATTAAGAACTTCATGTAACTTACAATATTGACAACCCGCTGGTATCTTGTTTGCGCCTCCTTGTGGAGGTCTTTCACCGCTATCTCCTCCATGCCCCCTCGCAACATTTGTTGCCATCTGTTTAACAAATATTAGAAACAATTTTAAGCAATCAAAATGTATAACAACCGTAACATACCATCAATAAACATACTTTAAAAAAACTAATAAACATCAATGTCCTTTGAGGGTGATTTAGGGTCAGGAATCAACAAAGTTAGCATGTAAGAAGACTCTTTCATACATATCCATGGTGGTGTATTGTAGGTAGTCAATATAATCACACAAGTACTATAAGTACTATTAAAGTTGTTGAATGGATTAAAGCCATAAGCAGCTAAACCTAGACGAATATTTCTAGGTTCTTTAGCAAACTCTGGATATCTCTGATCAAAATCTTGCAATGACTTCCCATCAACCGGATGATGCATCATACCATCTATTAAACATCCAATATTATGCCAACTGATATCTTTAGCTGTGAATTTGGAGCTATACATTCGTTGAAGCCTTGGAGTTAAAGGAAAGTGCCACAACACTTTGTGTGGTACTTTTTTCCCCTCTATAGTTGCGTCCACCCATCTACTTTCCTAACAAACTGGGCAATTCTGCATGGAATCATTCTCCTTCCAAAAAAAAAAAAGAATAGTCATTTTTGCAAGCGCGGATCAATTGATATCCTAACCCTATCTTTCTCAACTTCTTCTTAGCTTCATAATGTGAGGCTGGAATATTTCTCTTCGGGAAAGAAGCTCTTATTTGACAACCCGAAATTTCCATTCTGTACAAACTATATCACTTCAATAAAAGTTATAGCAGTCACAGTTGATTTTCAGACTTTTCGCGTAAGTTTGAGTAATTCAGGGTTTACACTTCAGGAAAATATCAGGAGAGTGGGTGCACTAGGGTTTTGTGCAACATAGTTATTCCAACACTCTATTACATTAGAGTTCATTTCAGGAATAAAAATATTTTCTGCCAAAATATCTCAGGACTATAAATAGAATTCTGAACTAAATTCATTCATTATTCACATTTCCAACTAGAGAAAAGCCATTTTCTCTCTCACGGATCTTCGGGTTTTTATCCCAAATCGTGAGTACCTCTTCCTAGTAATGTTAGAAAGCTTTATATGTGTTTATATCATGATTTAGAAGGGTAAATCACTAGATCTAGGAGTTTACTCCCCAAGGTGTTCTTGGGCGGTAAACTCCCGAAACAAAGCCGAAACCTACCCTTATGTTATACAACTGCCTTAGACTCATATGTATGTGTGTTAGGGACAAGAAAACAACCATAAATCACCCAAGTTTGGGGAGTTCACGGCCCAAGAGTTGCTTAGGCCGTAAACTCCCTTTTCAAGCTCAAAATGGTGTTTTAAGGCCTCTAAAACTTTAAGGCTTTTATCTAGACTAGTTCCCATTTAGTGTAAGGCCTTAAACACATCAAAGAACACAAACAAATGTGAGTTTACGGCCCAAGTGTATCTTAGGCCATAAACTCCATAGAAATGGACAAAAGGGGTATTTTTAAGACACCTAAAGCCCTAGACCTTTACAAGGAATTGTTTCCACTTAATTGAAGGACCAAATCTCATCAAAATCACTTGTCAAAGTGAGTTTACGGCCAAGAGAATGCTCTTGGGCCGTAAACATGAAAGAATGGCACCAAAGTGTGCCTAGGGTCCTCATTTGCCTTAAACAATTGTCTAGAACATATCCTTCAAAAGCAAGAGGCTTGAAAACAACAAAAACACCCTATACTTAGAGTTTACGGCCATAAACTCTAAGGGGAATGGCCTCAGGGCCGTAAACTCATATTTGGAGTATTTCTAGACCTTAAACCCTTCCAAGGACTTAACCACCAAGTTGGAATAATTCTAGGGATCATTTGGGACTTCAAAACACACCATACCCCCATGGTTGGGAGATTACGACCGTAATCTCAAGAGTTTACAACCGTAAACTCCATGTGTGATGTTCTATGGGGAGTAAGCTCACATATAGGGTCCTTTGGAACCCTAAACACAAGTGCCTTGTCCCACAATAGCTTAGATGCAATCCTTAGGGCTTAAAACACTTATATAAAGTGTTGATTTTGTCTAGGATGTCTTAACATTATCAATTAGTGATTTAAGACTAATTGAATGCATATATGTGTGATTATATGTTCATTAGGATCGTAGTGTGTGTACAAGTCCTCGCTTGACACTTAGCAATCCTGTCCCGATCAGTTCATCCCAATCACCAACTACAGGTGTGTTCATACCCCTAATAAATGTTTTAAATGATTTTAAATGCTTTAATGGGGGGATACAAGTAGAAACAAACATGTTATTAAATCATTAATATGTATTTTATAACTGTGTTTGTAAATTAACAGATTTCACATACTACAAAATGTGATGCATGAAATGGTTTTAAATCTTAAAAATACATTGTTATCAAATGTTTTACCTTTGAAATGTATATTAAAAATGACATCAGGTCATTGTTAATTATTGTTCAAAACCCATAAGATGTCTTACAAAACCATTTTACATTCTTGAACTAAACTATGCATGTACACTTATATTCTTATATATGTATTGATGTTATAGTTTACAACTTTCAGTTAGTTTCCCACACTCTTGAGTTGCAAGAGTGTATAAACTTACTTGTACAACCAATTACCTTTAAATTTACTATCATAGGGATAGTTAGAGGATAACAAAACATTATTCCTATTACAAGGAATCACACAAGAGTCAGTTCATTCATGAGGCTTTACTAGTACCTTACCTGATACATGAGTACCTTTACATATGCTTACCTGATACATGAACACATTACATGAGTACCTTTACGTTGATACCTTTACCTGTGTATACTTATTTGAATATTTGTATCACGAATTGCGAGGATAATTTATTAGTACCTTCTGTGTAAATTATCCTGCCTATCCCCAGTACCTTGGGATATCTAGAATAGGACCCTATCCCCAGTACCTCGGGATATATGGACGGGACTAACCATTCCGGAACCCATATGTTAGCAACAGTGGGTGATGAAAATGTACGGATGCCTACGGTTATTACTTATACTAGGAGTACCTTTACAGGGACTAACCCTTCCTCCGCCCTGCTGCTGCTACAGAGGACAATTGAACAATCTTCGGATGTTCATTAGGTTATATAGGTCGTGTTAACCCTAGTACCTTGGGATAACAGTTACGTATGCTGTGTTAGTCCTAGTACCCAGTGACAACACTTACATCAGTACATTTTCCTGTTTACTTTATTTTGTGATACTTTCACATAAACGATGAGTTAGACTAAGTACTTTAGTACTAGTCAATAGAAGGAAAAACTATCATTTTACTTACAAAACATTCGGGTCTTGGTAGAAGACTACATTGTCATAAACAAAACATTCGGGTCTTGGTAGAAGACTACATTGTCATAAACAAAACATTCGGGTCTTGGTAGAAGACTACATCTCAAACTGATAGGAAATAAGGGATTTTCTAGGGTTTTTCATACGTACATCAACATTTTCATTTAACGATTTACATGGCCTTCATAACGGATTTTCACAAACAAGGCAATGACACTTATATACTTATGAATTCACCAGCTTTAAAGCTGATACTCGCTTTTAAAATAACTTGTATTCTCAGGTCATCAGTAGACAGGTACGGAGGCCAGGTTTTGAGAAGACGGAGCAGACAAGTCTCGTCTTTTATTTTGATTGTATATTTTTGGTGTCTTACTACAATGAAAGAACACACATGTATTAAAACTTTACTTATAATGCAATGGATGATGTTGTTGCTTGTTTATTATATTACACTGGTGTGATACTGTACATGACGTCCTCCACCCCTGAACGTTTCCGTCGTTCGTGGTTTTGGGGTGTGACATCTTAGCAACTCTACAAGTTGGCCAAACGAACTATTTGTCAATCTATTGATCACTTTAATATGCAACAACTTTGCCAAAAAGTATAAGGAAGACATATCGCTACATACAAGGTATAACTTGGTATTGTGCTCCTCAAACAAAGCATCAAATTTTGAGTCTATACCTCGTCCCTCCTTGTATTTTCTTCATTAGTTGTGGGAAGTTTTTACTAGATTGTTTATTCTTGGAGTTGAATTGTAGCCTAAATCTAAAGAACCAGCATGTTTCTCACCGTGATGAACGCACGTAGTATATGTTTCTAGAAACCCAATTGTAACTTCCCAAAAATACGATCCAAAATTTTCATTTTTAATTTAATAAAACAGTATTCCAAAACATTATCCATACTACCCAAATGAAAATAAGTGTATCAAACATCATATCAATTAGAGTAAAATTTCAAAAGCGGAAACCATGTGGTGTGTGCAATATAGTCATCCCGAGCTCTTACCCTTAGAACCGGAAGTACCTGAAACATAAACTAAAAATCGTAAGCATAAAGTTTAGTGATTTCACCAAGATACCACATACCAATCATAAAACACATAACGGGCCCCGCCCAAAGAGTATAACGGGCCCCACCCAAATTGTAACATCGTAAAATTTAAAACCAATTTGTTATTTCAAAACACAAATAAACATATGTCACATTTCCTCAAAATCACTAGTAACAAATTATCAACACATTTTTATTTAAAATTGTTTATCACAAATCCAGGATCCTCCAAACATAACTCTTTCTCTTGTGTGTACAATCGAGCCAGCGCCTTCCCGATATCATGAAAAATACCTGAAACACATATCACATAACACGGTAAGCATGAAGCTTAATGAGTTCCCCAAAATACCGCACACATCTCAGTAGCCTCTCATGGCTATACTCAGATAAGACCCTCTGGTCAATGGGTCTCAGTGGGACCCTCCAGTCCCATAACTCGGGTGGACCCTCCGGTCCTAACTCGGGAAGCTCATAATAATAATACTCAGCATAAATCACAAAGACATAATGCAGAATATCACAATGCATAGATAAACACATAAGACATCTCAATCACACAAAGATACCACACATGGTAAGTATAGTGAGAAGACTCACCTCGAAAGCTAACAAGTAATAATATCACACACCGAAATCCCGAACTAGCCTCTGCCTATCACATAGGATAAATATCTCTAATTAATACTCTATTTATACTTAATACCAAAAGGTTTCCATCTCTTTCTCTTTCTAACTCTTGGATTGGGTAAAAGACCATTTTACCCCTCCATGGTCTCCATTACTCATGTATGACCAAACCCTAAAGTCAACAGAAGTCAAACTCGAGTCAACAGTCCATGTTTGACCCGACTCGTCGAGTGCATCTATGTGACTCGTTGAGTCCCCTTGTTTCTTCTATCATATCGCGAAAATCCACCTTGACTCGTCAAGTTGTCTCGCCAACTCGCCGAGTCATCCATGTCTAGACTCATTGGGTAAAAACCCCAGCCGACTCGTTGATTCAACTCATAGACTCGACGAGTCCCTTCAATCTAATTTCTCATTCAGACGATTCAAAGCAGATCTACTACTCCAAACACTAGATCTAGCATCCCAAGACTCCATTGTCATGTAAAGCTTCAATATTTACGTTCATGCATGGTAGTTTTGCTCCAACATACCAAAACATGCTCTCACAATGTGTTAAGCACAATATCCTTCATATGGGTGAATAAAGTTGGGACCTTTGGACTCTAGGGACCTCACAAGGTCCAGATCTGAGGTCCTAACCTCAAGACAACTCTGTAAGCTCGAAATCCCAAATAAAGGTGGCATAAACCCTAACCTTCCAAAATCAAGAGATCTAACCATATGAATGATAAAGGTATGAACTTTTCACCTATTACAGAAGCTCTTGGATAACAAGCAACAGATCTAACAGCCTCTTCTTGTTCCTTGCTTGAATTCCTTCTCTTCCCCTCCAAAGATGCACCAAAATACTTAATATAAGCTCAACATTCTCTCTTTTAGCTCAAAAAGGAGACTAGGGGTTCTCTTAGTGAAGTGGGGCAACTCATGAGCCGCAAATGAGGCTATAAGTTCCCTTATATAGGCCCTTAACCTAGGGGTCTAGGGTTTCACTACACAACACCTACTCGGCGATTCGGCTCTCCGACTCGTCGAGTTCGCTCATTAAACCCATGTTGTTAACTCGACTCTACTCGACGAGTTGGACTTACAACTCTTCGAGTCACTCAATAAACCCCAAAATAAACACACCATTAATATACCTAGGATTCCGGATGTTACAATTCTCCCCCACTTGAATTAGATTTCGCCCTCAAAATCGCTCCTTAGCAACACATAGATCAAACCAAAATAACCCGCGAAAAACCACTGAAAGGATCTCATACTACACAACTATCTTCCTCCAAGGACACCTCAACCCAAACAGGAGCTCCCAATCCTAAATAAGCACAGACTCCTCTGCCGCTACGATACCCGATTTGACTCTCCAGAACCTGGAAAACTCTAGTGGTCTGTCTCCCAGCCAGACCGCCTTGGCATGATATCACCATGCTTATCGCTCCTAGAATAACAGACCCAGATAACTCATTGCCCCTCTAATTCTCTTGTTGTGACTGATAGAATCAAGTCACTGGCTAATAATTGGTTACCAATCACTCATACCAGATATTCTAATCAATCCAGTCCATACTCCAAAGGAACGAAAAGGGGTCACATTCTACCAGGGACTCATCCACTGAAATGCTATCAGAACTCATCTGAACAATGAACACTCAACACCCTATCCTCAGACACAAGAAAATGATCATGCTCGCTCGGAAGTATCCTCTGATATCTATAATCATAAGACCTCGCTTCCATTCATATATTCCATTCAACACTTGAGCACCAGGTCAACTCCTGACCTAATAGTGGAACCTTCAAAGGTTACCTAAAGCATACCCAAAACATCTCACTGGCTTCCTTCTCATAATAACTATCTCGGCCCACTCTGTCACACGAGTTACGAAGTCCGCTTTACCCCAAGCAAATAATAAAATCCCAACTAAAATCGTCTCATCCTCGACCTTTTTCGTCTACTACTCATTAGTTCCATGCGTCTCTCGGTCCTTCCCATACCAACGAACTGACCCAATCAGGTCTAAGACGTCAGATGACAAAAAATACCCCTCCAAAATGAGACCCATCTCTAAATCTGTAATCTCATTTCACCAACTCAATACACCGTTAGAGAGTCAAACTCAAACTCGAGAGTCTGATCCGACACAGAATTGGAACCACTCGTCCCAACGAAACACTCAACCCATGACCCATGACCTTCTATCCACGCATACATCACTTCTCCAATTCCTTCCAATTGCGATAACCATGCCTTAACTCAGCCTATAACGATTCCCGACCAATATGGAGACCCCAGTCTCGCCCTTGGTCCGACCACCAAGTTCCCGAAAACTCAAATAATAATGTTACCCAAGCCTAAAAATCTCTTTTGTGTCATGCTCTGACTAGCGAATAAGACGAATCCCCGTAGTATCATAACATTCCCTTTCACTAACCCGAGAAGGCTACGACTCCCCGCAGGCCTACGTCACTCTCTCACTGACCCATGAATACTACAGCTACTCGCAGTATCACAACACTCTCTTGCTGACCGATGAATACTACGGCTCCCCGTAGTATCACCACACTCTCTCAATGACTGGTGAATACTACGGCTCCCCGTTGTATCACAACACTCTCTTACTGACTGGTGAATACTACGGCTCCCCGCAGTATCACAACACTCTCTCGCTGACTCAGCATGGGCTCACTCCATGGTTTTCCCTGATAATCCAAAGTGATTACTCCCACTTGGATCCACTCACCCTCTTATCACCCCATAATCTCATTCTCGAGTCCTCACCCCACTGAGTTCATTATCGAATACTCCACGGTCCAACATAGATAGGTACACACACCCACTCGGGTTAAGCATCACCACTCCCGACGACAACTATCGTGACCAAACACTTTCCTCGCTGTAATTACACTCTTGGATACTCCTGTTTGATGACAATATGTGAAGGGATCCCGCTGGAACCATAGTCACTTGATGCTCCTCTTGCTATCTCATAAGTCAAGTCTTAAAATGATCTGAAATTCAGGGCATCATACTTGGATACCTCGGTACACCATCACAGAACCTCACGATGTCTTGCCTCAACCACTGACCTCCTACTTACCGCACCATACTCCGATACCGCAATGCATCCTTTTAGAATCTCACAACAGATCTTCCTCTCACACAACTCATAACTTCGAAATATTCCAACTCTCAATTTGAAATACGGAGGAATCGTCAATGACTCAAAAAATTTTGACGAAAATCTGAGACTCCCTCCTCTATTGCTCAAAACAGATGCAAGAATACTCATACTGACCCTGAAGTTGGTTGCCCAATCAACTTCTTCCCTTTCCAAAGTGCATATAACAACCCATACGTTGAGCCCGAAGTTCCCAACCGCCGAAACTATCATTTCGAGCCAACCACCTCGAATTTACCATTATAACCTTGAATAATTTCTAACCACCACAAGGTCTCTGACCAACGGCCACCTGCCGTGGAGACACTCATCCTACCCTGAACACGTATAACATGCATTATTTCGCTCTGCACCTCACCTCGACCACCAATAAACCCTAGTCTCATGTATTTGTACTGCAGGTCTCTATATCCAGTTCTCTAACCGCCCTTGAACAAATATCTGATCCTTTCAATAAAATACTCGGATCTCCCCCACTCATGGTTCGAACCATCACCAGGTATATCACACTTGACTCTTGAAATGAACCACACAATCATTCAATGATCTTCCCAACGGAAACTAAGCAACTCCAAATACCCCACATCTCAGACAAAACCTCAGTATCCTCCCAACGTGACTGCCTCTAGTCATCTTGAATGCCTCAGACCGACACACCGTCGGATACCCCGACTGTTCGGAAATAGTCCTGACTCTTAATCTAGAAATAATGCACTATCACACACCTCGTCTCTGATTCCTCGACCAGCCTCCCATCGCGAGAAATTATAAAAGCAAGAGACCTCACTCTCACAGTCGATATATAACGTAGACAACGAGGGCCACCACCCCGATGTACTCCTCTTGATTGCTTGGAACTGCTGCTAAAAACATGCCTCACACACAAAGGCACATTTCTAGTCTCTCCCATCTCAGTCTCACTAATGACTCTCTCATGGTATTAGAAATACCTCGCAGCAACATACTCCAAAGGAACGAAAAGGGGTCACATTCGAGCCCCACGAAACGAGGACAACGCAACTTTTCTCATAGAAGGGGATGTCTCATCCATCAGTCGATTTCTCAACTTAGATCGTGATCCTCTAATAAACATCAGCTCTACTCATCCCCGAGTCTTGCAATTCTAACTAGCACCTCCAAAAATCTCTCGGAAACTAACCCAATTTCCCTCTCAAGGTGCTCCATTGAAACTCGTTCGACTTGGCCCTCTAGCCCCACACTCTATCATATTTTCTCTCAGTCCAATCAATCACAACGGAATTTATGGGTTTTGATCATAAGGACATCCTATGTGCTCATACAAACCCTAATGCTTGGATCTAGGTTTCTCTATTGTACATGCAATTTATCCAAGACTATAAACCCTAGATCTAGCATATGATAATCAATACAACATATAATTAGGGTTTAGGTCATACCTTGATTGTTACATAGCAATAACAATCTCAAATCCTCCTTGTAATGACTTTAGAAAGCTTAGAGTCACAAATGTCACTCCTCTAATGGTTCACAAACACCAAGAGCAAGAGGACGAAGAAGAGAAGAGAAGGAGGCTGCCTAAAACATGTGGAAACCCTAGAAGGAAGCTTGTCCACGTTTTTGGGGCATAAGGGCTCTTTAAATAGTGAGGCTATTAGGGTTATCAAACAAGGAAACCCTAATTTGGATGCTTAAGCCCTAAGAAACCCATGGACTCCTTTCCTTAAAGGCCTTGGACGATTTCCAATGGGTTTCCCCATAGAATTCGTCCAACCTTATAATATAAGGCAATCCATAGCCCAATTGCAATTATCTTATAATTACAATTCCAGTCCCTTAAGTTTAATTAATCTCTTTTAGTCACAAACTTAATTCTTATTAATTCTTGACTAATATTAATTAAACAATATGATTTCTCCTTTAATATATTATTCCCATAATATATTAATAAACCATATTTAATCCTTTCTCTCCATAATTCATCCTATCAAGTTGCTTTGGTGAAGGCAACCCAAAAGGACCATGCACCATCGGGTCAAGTACATACCAAAAAAGTTATGGACTTAAACACTAATCCAACAATCTCCCACTTGGATAAGTGTAATAACTATTTTGCGTATGACTTCAGATCCTGATCTGCAATCGTAGCTTTCCAAAGCCGCTGTCAACTCTGATCCTATCAGATACGCGTGTCCTTTAGATAAGGGATCATATATTCCTCCATTCTAGATATCGTATAAGACATGATTTCTAATCATTCTCTCTGTACCATTTCTCGACTTCCGATTTATGATGACTGACTAATTGAACAAATCAAATTAGCCCTAGCCCAGCCGAGCATTTACGTTTTTCATCACTAAATCATCGAGGGGCCCAAATATATCGCTTTTATCCTACTTTAGATAAAAGGAACAGATAAACTTTGATTCAATGCTCACTTGCACTCACTCACCGAATCACACACAACAATATGTTTTATAACACCAAATTACTGGTGTGTTTACATATTATCAATGTGCAACCGATTTGCAAGATACAACTCACACATCTCGGTTTCAAGAATATAAGATGTTATCGTCTCACCAATCACTCGTGATACAATTCATGGAGTGATCCAAGTGAGCGTGGGTTTAATACAATGCTCAAATCATATTCATAAGCACTCATGAACGTTGCAGCAAACATTTGCTTATGTCTAATACTCTTTAGACAATCCACACACCAATTCATGACAGTCTTTGTTCATACCTACTTCCAATATATGAACGACTATGGCCCGTTCGAATAATTTGACTGTTCTAACCCAATTAAATTATTCAGGAAGTCAAAACATGCAAAGTGAAACACAAGGATAATATTAATCCCATATGGCCTCAAACCTTTGAGTACAAATAAAACACCTTTTATTTATCACCATATCGATTACTCATTATTTGTTGTTTCGGGTAATCAACTTCTTACTTGAATTATTACACTTGCCCCATGCTCTTATCATGCACACAATGTTTACTTATGGTTCTTACTTTGTGAAATAGATCAAATGAACACATTTCCAATCATACTCATTTCACAACTCCAAATCCTTTTTCATAAGTGAAAGAATATCAAATTCTTGCCACTTATAGAATATGTTAGATTCTAACATTTTATGCAATGATCCTTTTCGTAATGTCATAGCACAAAAAGTCACAAAGACTATTGCCAACGATATTACAAAGTCCTCTATCGGAGATTGTTACAATACAATTCCTTAGATATGATGTCTCTCACTCAAAGTACATTCCTTTGAACATCCTTTTGCATAAAATTTCTAATCTAGACATAGACTCTTAACATCTAACTCCTAATATGGGAACCTTTCCATATTTGCCATATGACAACTCATTCTCAATAGAATCTTATTTATTCATAATAATGTGGATATGGTCCATCCAATACTATACTTCCAACTACCCACAAGCGACCAATCCTCGGCAAACTTTGGATTGTCCTTTGATAGTTGTTTAATTATCTTAGTCAAAACCGATTCTTGTCCTTTTTCCCTCTAAATGCGCTAGACATTTGGAAAATTTTAGAATGGTCAAATATTATAGCATTTGCAATCGATCCTCTACCCGAAGCGTATGGGACATGATGCATAAAGATTTGATACTTTATCATTCTTCTGCCATAATATTTTATGTGCTATGTTCTCAAAATTCGAACTATGAAGAGGAATGCCGTAATCATAATCGAAATTTGTGAACACACTATGTTTCCTTGACTAAATTATTAACATTCCACAACCTAATCCTTTAGATTTGAAATGAAGCATAATATTCTCTCCCTTAATTATATCAAAACAACTTTTCAACTCTTGCAACTTTGCAAAGTATAACTATTGTTTTCTATAATTAATATTGCTAACTTGCAATACTTTCCATAATAATCATACAATTATAACATTTATGCTCCCACTAGCTTTGACATGTATTCAGAAACAGCTTAACTTTTCAGAAAGACAATACTTATTGAATCTCTTAAGTTCATGTTTCTAATACCTAATGCTTTGATAATCCTTTATCTAAGCTTATACACATTTCCTTTAGATAGCTCATATGTGTGTCTAAACAATTCAGACCAATTGCCAAATCTCACAATTCGAATCATGGAAAGGGATACCGTAACCATAATCGAATTCGAGAATTCAATTTCACAATCACTATCTTCTTAAAATCTTTCTTAGTGAAAGCATTTCCTCACAGTCACTTTCATGAAGGAGGGAATCTTATGACACTTAGATTTGTATGTGTTCCTATCCATGTGAATTTTTCAAAACCAAGGTTTACGACAAATTCAAACTCATATGGACCGAACTTTCTTAATCTTGATTTCTTGCCTTATGGTAGCACAGCTGCCCACCATGTCTTCCAAGTAGTTAAGCAGCTCACCCTTTCCTATCAATGTACTTTCCATTGATCAAGGTGCCTGCCTTTTATGCGTTCAAATGAGAACCCATAGAACTCACATGCATAATTGACTCAATTGGAATGGCACAGAAACAAAATAGTGTCAACATAATAGGTTGTAAACCTCAACTCGTGTGCTAGTGATTTTGATTTGTTCTTGAAACCTTTCAAGACCATTAAGACTCCCACTGACTCCTTGACATATAAGATTCTCTTGTCAATAAACATTTCTTGACAAACAAATATTCAAGAGTTAGTGCAGTTTTTATCAAAACACTTCATAAATAGGTCCTAGTTGGTCTTTGTCTTATCCAAGACATCACAACTTTCCTCATTTGATGAATGTTATAAAGCTTCTTAATACTTATCACTCAATGTCATAATCTTAACTCTAAGACTTGTTTTGGAACGAAGTATGAATGACTTCTTGATTTAACCATTTCTTCAATTCTTGATTCCTCTTCTTAGACATACAATTGTACTAAGACTCACTTAGAGGATCAATTGAGATATGGTTCTTAATCATTAAGACCTATCATAAAGCGTAAAAGGTACTCTCCCTTCTTCTTAGAATGGAGAAACTTTTATCTTTTTGCCTACTTTATTCTTCTTATTCGTTCTGCTATTGATTTAAACCTTTTCAATCAATTCAGAATTACACTTAATCTTATAAGTATAATCATATCTACTAAACCTTTAGCAAATCATGACGAATATCTTTGTTACTCTTATGGTGGACTTTGATCAACACACAACTTTGTGTACTCGATCTCCTAGTCCTTCACTTGACACTTTGTCAACGAATTAGTCTAATTTCCAAATATAAAATTTCTCATTCATCATGCAACCAAGTTGCGTGATTCCAAATTTCTGTCCAACTGAAACTTGGGTGATGAGAAACTCTCCTTATTTGGTAAATTTTCGACATTTCCATAATTAAGAATCAAATCCATTATTGCTAATAATAGAAACATTCAAACATCAATTTTTCATACATGCCATTGCAAGGATAAATAAATAATATAAAATCAAAATTTATGTTATTGCGGAAAAAAAATTTGTCCTTACAATGCAATTCATTGAAAAATTATGCTAATACATATTTCTTAGCAATCTAATTCTAACTCTAAGTAGTAGCTCAAGAATCTAATCTTCAAGTAATGCGATCGAAATCCATTTCTTCACGGTTAGATTCTGCTCACTTCTTCCCTTAAGCTTCCTTTCTTTTCTTCGATCCTACAAAACATCAATTGTAATCTTATCACATTATGTATTAAGAATCTACAATAGGAGCTTAAAAGAGTTAGTCAATGGATTTTACCTAAAGCAGAGCCATACGTTGACTCTCCCATCTCTTAGATCTCTTAGGTAAATAGGGCAGCTTCGTCTCCAATGCCCCTTCTCTTGGCAATAAAAGCAAATTGACTCTTTTGGAACAGAACATGGAACTACTTCAGACATTGCCTTTCTCTTATGATCAAACTTTTCGATCATAGCATGTCTTTCGTTGCCATTGTCTATATCCATAGAGGTCTTGAAGGCAGATTCACCAATCAACTTTGCTTTTCTATTGCGCCAAACCATTGCTGATTTAGCAGCAATAAGCATATAGGTGAGATCTATAAGGGTCACTTCGCAGTTCATCATATAGTACTCTCTTACGAACTCACTATATGAGTTAGGAAGTGACTGAAGAACCCAATCAACAGCCATCTCCTCACAGACAACGGATCCCAACATTCTTAACCTCTCAATGTGTGACTTCATCCCTAGGACGTGTGCACACACTGACTTTCCCTCTTCATGTTTACTTGCCAAAAGGGCTTGAGTGAGCTTGAACTTTTCAAGCCTTCGAACTTGTGGGTTAGGGAGAATAATTGGAGGAGGTGGAGGAAGTGAAGCATGATTTCTTGTTCCTTGATCGAATCGTGGAATATCATCTTCATGTGGAAGGCTTGTTCCACGGGATTTGAGAAGACCATAGTTGTCGTACATTGACATCTACAAAACGGGAGAAAACAAATTCAAGTTAGTTGATTGATTGAGTCCTTAGTAAATCACCCAAATGAGATACTAAGGCTAGGACCCAACACAATACGCTACAACCTAGAAAAGGGATGCCGTAATCTAGTTGCAGAATATTTGAAGGTAAGTGAATGACGATTCACTAATTTCCACCATGAAAAATGAAAAAGAAATTTAAGTTTTAAATCTATGAAAACTCCTAGATCCTTTGATATTCATTGAACATTTCAATGGCATGTTTAAATCTCGATATGCCCCTCTAGTTTGTGACTGGGATGCCGAGGATCACAAAACGGGTGTGAATAACCATGCAAACTTACTTGGTGCCCTCACATGTTACAGTCACCTATTCGATGTGCCGGTAAACCACACACGCTCCACCGAACTATGACAAAACATTGAGTCACCCTTTGCTACCTTTGCTTAGAACCATTTAGTGTGCCGGTAAACCACACACGCTCCACTAACGTCTTCACAGGGGCACAAAGTGTAATTTCATGGAATTGCATCAATTCACTTTTGCCTAGGTAACTAAGATTGGGAATTTGTAAAACATTTAGTTACTTTAGTACTTCATTATACTTATAATGGAAGGTTTTGTCCTATCCTACCCGTTCGGCTAACGACCCTCCACTAGTCAAGAGTGCGGTGGGTAAGAGTGGATACCCATTCAATCACCATTTTATAGACAATTTCCTTAAACACCCCTTATAGACCAGCTTCGTGAATGAGGCCTACTAACTGTAAGACTGACTTTTATTCATACATATATATAATGTTAGACTTTTAATGTTATATATAGTATAGGGTGTATTTTACACTTTCAAAATACTAGGTGGTCAAATTTAACGATTATACTTTTAATTCAATTAAATGTAAACCAAAACTTTTATGGATTTATTAAACCTCTTTTAATTATACACCTTAATTAATTAATAAAACCATAAGGGTGTGAAATGAACTTTTCAAAACAATACTAGAGTTGTAGAATTTAACATTCCTAGATTAAACTTTTAATCAACTTTTAAATTCCAAAACTTAAGGGAAAGTTTTGAAACATTTCAAAACATTTAGCTTTAGAATTTAAATATACATTAAACTTTTAATCAAAGTTTAAATTCCAAAACTTGAGGGCAAGTTTTGAAACCTTTTCAAAACATTAGGGTTTCAACTATTTAAATTTCAAAACTAAACCTTTGAGTTCAACTTTAAACTATAAAACCTAAAGGGGAAAATTGAAATTTTTCATAACACAAGGATCAAATAACAAATAATATAAATTAAACAATTAATTTCAATTTCTTGCAAAATAAGTTACCCAATTAATACAAATAATCCAATGTTTATCATATAAGGAAGTTATTATCTAATCAATTGGTAATTATCTTGTGTTTTGGCAAGGATATTCTTTAAGAAACAATAAAATTCAAATTTTATAGGTTTAAAACGAATATGGTAATTATCCTTAAGCAAAACAGCAACAAAATCCGAAGTTTCCTCTGTCTGACGCTCCGACTCGCCGCGTCACACTTTGGAACTCGCCGAGTAGGGCTGACTCGCCGAGTCCAGGTAGTGACTCGCTGAGTCAAGTCGAACAGTAAGCCAAAATTCGATTTTTCATCTACATAATGCATCAATACAATAGAAACCAATCTAGGCTCTGATACCACTGATGGGTTTTGATCATAAGGACATCCTATGTGCTCATACAAACCCTAATGCTTGGATCTAGGTTTCTCTATTGTACATGAAATTTATCCAAGACTATAAACCCTAGATCTAGCATATGATAATCAATACAACATATAATTAGGGTTTAGATCATACCTTGATTGTTATATAGCAATAACAATCTCAAATCCTCCTTGTAATGACTTTAGACAGCTTAGAGTCACAAATGTCACTCCTCTAATGGTTCACAAACACCAAGAGCAAGAGGATGAAGAAGAGAAGAGAAGGAGGCTGCCCAAAACGTGTGGAAACCCTAGAAGGAAGCTTGTCCACGTTTTTGGGGCATAAGGGCTCTTTAAATAGTGAGGCTATTAGGGTTATCAAACAAGGAAACCCTAATTTATATGCTTAAGCCCTAAGCAACCCATGGACTCCTTTCCTTAAAGGCCTTGGACGATTTCCAATGGGTTTCCCCATAGAATTTGTCCAACCTTATAATATAAGGCAATCCATGGCCCAATTGCAATTATCTTATAATTACAATTCCAGTCCCTTAAGTTCAATTAATCTTTTTTAGTCACAAACTTAATTCTTATTAATTCTTGACTAATATTAATTAAATAATATGATTTCTCCTTTAATATAGTATTCCCATAATATATTAATAAATCATATTTAATCCTTTCTCTCCATAATTCATCCTATCAAGTTGCTTTGGTGAAGGCAACCCAAAAGGACCATGCACCATCGGGTCAAGTACATACCAAAATAGTTATGGACTTAGACACTAATCCAACAGGAATAAGTGATAAACTCTGAAGCACTAATCGCCACGAACCATGGTACTTGAACCATGTTATCACCTATCGATCTTCCACAAATCATGGTACCCGAACCATGTTATCATCTCTCAATCTGCCACGAATCATGGTACTCAAACCATGTTATCACCTCTCAATCTGCCATGAATCATGGTACCCGAACCATGTTTTCACCTCTCAATCTGCCACGAATCATGTTACCCGAACCATGTTATCACCTCTCAATCTGCCACAAATCATGGTACCTGAACCATGTTATCACCTCTCAATTTGCTACTTAGAACCTTTGGAATTCTCCTTGTTTCGAGTATGGGTCCTCTACTTTCAGTAGTACGTGCCTATACTACCTGCCACATCTACCCATACTTTCCACATGGATCATCCCAGATTTCCTAAGTAGCTGTTCAACCATTCTCGATCACCAATCCCGATATACTCGGTCGCTAGCCAGCGAATACTCTCCTCTATCAGCATACTCTTCTGACTACAGACACTCCCTAGGCTCTTCCTAGGTTCTCACACTTCTCTTCCATCGGCGGTTGAAGAACTCCTTATGATGCCACCCATTTACCTCCTGAATATCGTCATATTCACTTAGTAGCTGACTCCCATCATTAAGAATTCCACAAGCACAAAGCATGCAGCATTCAGGCGTCGAATAATCTCCACCAACACGTAAAACCACTTTAGGTTACAACTCTATTTGCTATACTTGCTCTTAAAAGGCATCACTGAACTCAGGCTACCTCACCTCTCATGGTATCTAATTACTCTTCTTAGCAGACTCCTCAATGCTCATCTAGGTATCTCTCCTAGATTATTTCTCGACTCAGAACTCCCTCTCTAAGTGATTCCTGCTAGATACTCTTACTTAGCACATACTCAAGGCACATAATAGATAACGACAATCCCTAGGCTAAGGAATCACAAATCAGGCAACTCTAGCCCTAACATATGAAATACCTAGCCTATCTTCTAGTATCAATCACTAATATCTCAATAACAACTCATGACACAAATAAATAAGTAAGGGTATTTTGGGAAATCACCGTTTGGGATCTAGCTGATTGTACACACTGCTTCTTCTCGTTTATCTCTTAGAACTCTTACTCGTTTAATAAAATCTTTTCTTTTTAAAACTTTTCTAAAAACCTCAGTTTGAGTCCAGACACACCCGAAGGTGCATCCAAATCTCTCAAACCAAGGCTCTGATACCAACTTGTAACATCATAAAATTTAAAACCAATTTGTCATTTCGAAACACAAATAAACATATGTCACATTTCCTCAAAATCACTAGTAACAAATTATCAACACATTTTTATTTAAAATTATTTATCACAAATCCAGGATCCTCCAAACATAACTCTTTCTCTTGTGTGTACAATCGAGTCGGCGCCTTCCCGATATCATGAAAAATACCTGAAACACATATCACATAACACGGTAAGCACGGAGCTTAGTGAGTTCCCCAAAATACCACACACATCTCAATAGCCTCTCATGGCTATACTCAGATAAGACCCTCTGGTCAATGGGTCTCAGTGGGACCCTCCAGTCCCATAACTCGGGTGGACCCTTCGGTCCTAACTCCGGAAGCTCATAATAATAATACTCAGCATAAATCACAAAGACATAATGCAGAATATCACAATGCATAGATAAACACATAAGACATCTCAGTCACACAAAGATACCACACATGGTAAGTATAGTGAGAAGACTCACCTCGAAAGCTAACAAGTAATAATATCGCACACAGAAATCCTGAACTAGCCTCCGCCTATCACATAGGATAAATATCTCTAATTAATACTCTATTTATACTTAATACCAAAAGGTTGCCATCTCTTTCTCTTTCTAACTCTTGGATTGGGTAAAAGACCATTTTACCCCTCCATGGTCTCCATTACTCATGTATGACCAAACCCTAAAGTCAACAGAAGTCAAACTCGATTCAACAGTCCATGTTTGACCCGACTCGCCAAGTGCATCTGTGTGACTCATCGAGTCCCCTTGTTTCTTATGTCATATCACGAAAGTCCACCTTGACTCGTCGAGTCACCCATGTCCAACTCATCGTGGAAAAACCCCAGCCGACTCATCGAGTCAGCTCATAGACTCGGCGAGTCCCTTCAATCTGATTTCTCATTCAGACGATTCAAAGCAGCTCCACTACTCCAAACACTAGATCTAGCATCCTAAGACTCCATTGTCATGTAAAGCTTCAATCTTTACGTTCATGCATGGTAGTTTTGCTCCAACATACCAAAACATGCTCTCACAATGTGTTAAGCACAATATCCTTCATATGGGTGAATAAAGTTGGGACCTTTGGACTCTAGGGACCTCACAAGGTCCAGATCTAAGGTCTAAACCTCAAAACAACTCTGTAAGCTCGAAATCCCAAATAAAGGTGGCATAAACCCTAACCTTCCAAAATCAAGAGATCTAACCATATGAATGATAAAGGTATGAACTTTTCACCTTTTACAGAAGATCTTGGATGACAAGCAACAGATCTAACAGCCTCTTCTCATTACTTCCTTGAATTCCTTCTCTTCCCCTCCAAAGATGCACCAAAATTCTCAATATAAGCTCAACATTCTCTCTTTTAGCTCAAAAAGGCGACTAGGGTTTCTCTCAGTTAAGTTAGGCAACTCATGATCCGCAAATGAGGCTATAAGTTCCCTTATATAGGCCCTAAACCCGGGGATTTAGGGTTTCACTACATAGCACCTACTCGGCGAGTCGGGTCTTCGACTTATCGAGTCCGCTCATGAAACCCACGCAGTCAACTCGACTATACTCGACAAATTGGACTCACAACTCGTCGAGTCACTCAATAAACCCCAAAATAAACACACCATTAATATACCTAGGATTCCGTATGTTACACAAATAAGTATAACGGGCCCCGCCCTAACTCGCATAATGAGCCCTGCCTACATACAATTCATATCACATAACAAATAATAACATACAATATAATCATCGGGCCCCACCCAGAAAGCATACAACCACATACACATACTAGTGTCACACAGACAATGAGTATTCTAACATATCAGATCATGGGTCAGCATTGGTTCCTTCGACCAACTATACATGGTGAGGAAACCCACCTCGCACTTCTGAATCTTACAGAAAATCCGTAGCTGTTGTCCTGACGAATCCCCGAGCTATCAATACAAAATAGCACCCAATTAACACTTGGGTTCCAATATATATCCAATAATCCATACTTGCGGTAAAATGACCATTTTACCCGTGACCTAGTTTGAACCAAGACTGATGCCCAAACTCACAAACCAAAAAGGCCTAAAACCAAATGATCCTCTAAGGCCCACTTATGGCCTAATATTCCAAATTGGGCCCAAACCCTATATGGACCTTACCCTAAGTCCCAATAATTTTCCCTAGTCCAACCTTTTAGCCCAAATGCTTGATTTTAGATGGCCCACTAAGGCCCAAAGCAACAAGGTCCATGGAAATGACCCAACCGAAGCCTAAAACTGCGAAGCCCAACAGACTGAGTATACAAGGCATACTCAGTTGTACGCTAAACGTACATGCTAAACGGCTTGTACGCCATGCGTACTCACCTAATAAGTCCATGTCCATAATAAGCACTTAATGCTTAATACCAAAAGCTCAAATCACAGATCTAAGTCATAATCAACATCTAGAACCATAAAGTCACTGACTTGGTGACTTTGCATGCCCCAATAGAACCCAACTTCGAAATATAACACTTTACTTTCATAAAATGGCCATAAATCATGCATGGATAGATCTAAACCATAAAGGTGACTACTTTATGCATCTAGAACCTCAAAAACACCAAGTGTGGCAACTCAAAGCTCGCAAAGTGGTATCAAACAACTAGATTCTATTCATGGGCCAAAAAGGGACAAAAATCATACATAATAGATCTAAGCCACCATTGATCAAGTTCATAGATTTTTACCTCAAATAAGTTGGAAATGAAGCAAAAGGTCGATATCCACAAGCTCTTCCTTGATCTACCACCTTGCACCAAGCTTCTACTTCTTTAATATGGAGTAAAACACACCAAAATGGACACAATGAGCTCAAAATACACAGGAGAGGTTTAGGTTTTCGAATATGGGGCTAAAAGGTCCGAGGAGGCTGAGAAATAAGGGTTCCAAAAGCCATAATGATGATTATATAGTGTCTATACTCGGCATTAGTGTTTTCAATATATGTCAGGTACGCATACGTACGTTGCACGTACATGTCCGGATGCTCGCATGAGTACGCTAAGCGTACCATGTGGTATGCCCCACGTACTCGCTTTGCAACTTGTATGCCAAGCGTACCATGTGGTATGCCCCGCGTACAACATAAGGACCAAATTGCAATTATCAAATACATAAGGGCCATAATAAACATACCAGGATTTCAAGTGTTACACCAATGTCATGTAAGTTGGCATAAACCGTAGGCAAAACATGTCGATACGAATTCACACACGTTTTGCATGGGCAACGCACTTTGTCTCTAGAGTTGACACGTTTCTCAGCAATCTTCATAAAGTTTTTAAGACCTTCCAAGTATTTTGAAGACATCCGCTTCTCTCCGATCCAACTCTTATCGATGATCGTTGTTATTTTATTATTAAAAAGTATATTGTATATATATTTATTGAAACTTAGATTGTATTTAGGCTATATAAATTATATTGTATATATAGTTATTAAAATATATATTGTATATATAGTTATTCAAAGTTATAATATTATAAGTATGATGTTATTATAGAAAATAAACAAAATTATAATGTTATAATTAACAAAAGTATCACATTTTTGTTAATTATAACATCATAATTTTGTTTATTTTCTATTATTGCATCGTACTTTTTATATTATATTATATTCACAAGTATATAAAGAAACATAACTCTTTAGTTCTTTACTTTTATAAATACAAGCACTTTAACTTATCAATTACGAACTTTATCAATTCATCTTATATGCACTCAAACTAATAAGCCTAAACATCTAAAACAACCAATTCCAATTTTATAATGTAACATCCTGTTTCGGGTTGTTTCATAATTTGGGGCCGTGACTCGAAGATCAAGTATCCTAAGGCTTTGGGCTTTGGGAAAGAGAGATTTAGACCCATTTAGATGTGGGTAATGTATATTATGTAATATAAGATTTCGGTTTGTGCTTTGGATTTAAAGGGTAAAATGGGAAAAGTAATGTTTCAGACTTCTTTTATGAATTATGGATTTTAATTCGATGTGTTTTAATTCAAAAGTAATTATATAGGGTTGTAGAGCTCCTCAATACCTTTATGTGGATATATACCGTCGAAATCGAAGTTGAACAAAGAAGTTATGATCGTTTGAAGTTTGGACGATTTTGGGTTAAGCCGCATACGTTGGGCGTATGGGGAAGTACGTTGGGCGTACTAGGGTATCCCTGAGTACACTGGGTGTAGCAAGAGTACGTTGGGCATACACAATCATGAACTGAACTTGTATCTCCAGAGGCACCCTAGGCAGATCCTCCGGGAATATATCTGGGTAATCCCACACAATCGACACATCATCCACGGTCGCCTTACCCTTATCCCATGTATCCATGACATAGGCGACATAACCCGAGCAACCCTATTGAAAATAGCTTTTGGACCTCGCTGCAGAACACATAATCGGCCCACGCTATGGCTCACCAACTCTCCCCTACTTGGGGTCCGAACCCGAAGTAACTGCTGCTCACAGTCGATCACTGCCCCGTTAGGGCTCAACCAATCCATGCCCACGATAACCTTGTTCCTACGCAGAGGAATGGGAACCAAATCAACTGAATACTTCTTGCTGAATAACTGGAGAGTACAACCCCGATGAACTCCCGCAACTCGAACAGACCTATCATCAGCAATCTCGACATCTAGAAGACAATCTATTTTTTACAATTCTGACCACTTGACCTGTCAACTCGGTTACCTGCTGACGTGGCATGATGACATGTCGGTTTTTGATGACGTGGCATGCTGAATGAGTATGTATTTGTAAGAATCATCACCAAAAATGTTGATCATTTTCCATTTTTCCAATTTTTTACAATTCATGTTTCATGTTTTCCTGAATGAGTATGTCTTTATGAGAATCATCACCAAAAATTAAAAAATCCTTTCGTCTTCATTAATGAGTATGTATCTGTGAGAATCACCACCAAAAATGTTGATCATTTTCCGTTTTTCCAATTTTCTACAATTCATGTTTTCCTGATGAGTATGTATTTGTGTGAATCATCACCAAAAATTAAAAAAATCCTTCCTTCTTCGTTGTTAACAGGAAATGTTTTCCCCAAAATTTACAAAACCTCGCTTATACTTTGATTACCTCCCATCGAAAATTTTCCCCCTTTTGATTTCTACATAGATAAGAGATGAAGACTAAAATTTTCAATTTCTCCTTTCTAATTACCTCCCACACGCTCCCACCGTTTCCCACTCATGCCCTAAATTCCTAATCGCGATCTCCATAACAATCGACCCGACTCTAAGCTCCAAAACGTTGTCACTCAGTCTTCGGACACTCGCCACCTTTGCCCTCATACTGCTTGTCAAACAGGCACAATATTCTTTTGAGGTAATACGGGGACCAAACGCATAAAAATAAACAGTAGAGATCATCCGAGTTAAAAAATAAGTTAGAGACCAAACGCATAAATTACCCAAACCAGATGGACCATTCGTGTAATTACTCTTACATTTTCAGTATTTTCACATCTGGATAACTATTTTTTTGTACTTATCTATATAACGAACTTTTTAAAAATATTCACATATGACCGATTATGTTTAGATTTAATTTGCTGCAGACGGTTATAATAATTATAAGTAAACATTTCTAAAAAGTTTATTGTCTAAATATATTAAAAAAAAAAAAAAATTAGCGCCTGACAAAAGGGCAAGTTATTTCCCTACGGCGGAAAGGGCAATAACATCAATATGACACCACATTTATTATCAACAGTCAATAGAGGGAGCGAAGGACAAGTTACCGCGCTATACAAAACAGTGAAACACCCAAACAAAATTGCTTCCAAAATATTTCTTCCTTTCTTGGATGCATAAAACTTCAATCAGATTCTAGATTTTAATCAAGTCGATTATAAAATGGGGTGTCTAGCAGTGTTCAGCGCTCTAATTCTCCCCGAGCCATGGCAATCGTCCCTCAATTTCACCTCATGTTCGTTACCTTCGGTTTCCCCCAACTTACGATGTGGCTGTCGAATCGCAACGAGGGTTCGCGATTTCAATTTCCGAAGACGAGGTTATCATCAGCTCAATTGCTCTCATAACGAAAACCCATCATCTTCATCTATGGAGAATGAACAGGAGCCCCCTCAAGAAGCTATTCTCAAGGCCATTTCAGGTCAATCAATTTACAGCAAACTGTTTCTGTTTTTCTTTTTGGTTTGAGTGGTGCATATGTTTTGGTGGGGAGTGAAATAAAGAATCTGAATTCTTCATTTGGAAATACGACGATCAATCATTTTAGGATCCGGAGATTTTAATGAATTTGTAAGAAATTCAAATCAATTTCGTATGAACAATCAAAATTTAGGTCTTATTGTATGAAACAGAAAGGGGGTATTCAGTATTCTTAACTTTTATTGCTTCTTATTCTTTCAGTTACCATGGAATCCTAATTCACATACGACTGTCTAAATGCTGAAGATCACACTTCACAGACCATAAAACTGTTTGTTTATGTATCAATTTATGTTGTATTTTGATGTTCATGATCATCATTAAGGATTTACAGTTTATGAGTTTATACAAATTATCTGGGCATTTTACATTTTTGTAGTAATGGTGTTGTATCTAGCAAAACTAACAATTAAAAATATGATTCAGAACTTTCAAAGGCTAAAGGAAGAGTAGGAAAAACTACTAACATGGTTCTTGGAGGAACGATCACCAATGACTCCACCTATGAGTCTCTCAGTCTGAATAAAATGGTATATATTTCTTCACAATTTTTTTTTCTTCAAAACATGAAGTTTCTACTTGAATTGGTTATAATTTTTGAAATTAAATGCTATAGCTAAACATATACCCAGCTGCTCGAGGATTTACAGCCATTGGATCAGGAGGTGATGATTTTGTGCAATCCATGGTTGTTGCTGTTGAGTCTGTAATTCAACATCCAATCCCACAGGTAATTTCTGCAACTTCATAACTAAAACGCTGCTAATTCAAAAATGTCATAAATGTTGAAACTCAGGTAATTGAGTTTGTTGAAATTTTAATTTTGAACTTACTTTCAAAATTGATTATTATTAGGGAAGGGTGAAGCAGAAATTATCATCAGGTGGGAAATATGTCTCTGTAAACATTGGACCTGTTCAGATTGTTTCTAGCAAACAGGTTGGTCTTAATTATAATTTATAGGTCCATATTTCCTTTTTGGAAGAAAAACAAAAAGAAGGTTTCAGATATATTTATTTATTTATATATTTTGTGTTTTTTTTTCAAGGTTCAAGCTGTATACTATGCTATGAGGAGAGATGATCGAATGAGATACTTTCTGTAGGTGGTGTATATAATGTCTCTTTGTACCCGATGAATATTGTTTGATCAAAAAACATTTGTAAACGAGAATGATTGTGTAATTCATGGATTAGCAGATTAGGTTGTGGTGTAATCGCGTAAGTATTGTTTGAATTATGACTTTAGAAGTTCTTGATTATATTATATGGATTCAGTTTCTATGGAGATGAAGAAATGGGTCCAAAAATCAATCTCAAAGAGTTACACGTGACAGATATTTAATTAAAAGGGATAATAGTATTTTTTAAACATAAGTCAAGAGAATTTAGGTGGTGTTGATTGTACAAAGAAAAATAGTTGATGACTTTAAAAACAAAAACTGACAAGGCTAATATTTTCATAGCATGGGAAATAATCAGGTACGCCTCAAGACATTCTTACTGTACTACATTATCGTTGTGATTTTCTTCCTGGCACGTGATTCACAAGCATTATAAAACACATTCCATGCAATGAAGAACAAACACTCATTCTTTTTAACTATTTAAAACATGAAGGTACTTCAAAAATTGAACGAAAGTTTGCAAAAGATTAACCAAAAGTTAAAAATATATGAATAAATTTTATCATAATTTTCTTTTGTAAAATATTTCGTATTTATAGTAAATTTACATAAGCAACTTTTTCCTTATTGCCGTGAATTTGTAAATTTCATAGACCTATAGGATCTTGTTGAAAAATTTACCCAAAAGTCACAAAATTGCTTAACGTCATTGTTGTACAATTCTAGAGATCTACTAATAATTTTACAAAATAAAACAAATGAAGTCATAGCCTATTTAACTAAACCATTGTATCTTAAAATCTATCTCATTTGTAACGCGAAAAATAAAAATGTTATGGGCTTTTGATACTTAATTTAAATGAGTGATGTATTCAGAATATAAAAATGCGAAACCATCGCAAATCGTTGGAGAATTTAGCTCCCAAAATCAAATGCCGCACGTTTCCGTTTCATCCTCTTTCAAACTTTTGGAAAACTGACAGAACAGGTACCTGGAAATCTTCTATAGGTTACATTCGCCCCCTAGTGTTCCCAACTTTCAATTCTTTTCACTTTCTACCCCCTTCTTCAATTTTCTTTGCATTTTCATCCGAAAGTAAAATAAAATAAATACTTATATCTGTTTTGCTTCAACCAACGCAATCTTTAGAAATAAATATGCGACCCAACTTTCTATCTAAAATAATAGTATTCCTTTCAACCTGAAAAACCAAAATATCACCTAATGGGTTCTCAGAATACATCTGAGCTTCGATTTTTCACAACCACTCATATAAAAGTTGTTCCTTTGGGTTCTTAAATCTTAACAGATTGTGTATTTATGTGGGCAAATGGTTGCCTCAATATGTAATCAAAACCCTTGCAAAGAGTAGATGATAAATCGAACCACAAGATAACATACAGCAACGATATTTTAATCATACCAAAAATAAAAAGAAAAAGAGTTTAGAACACATGACTCATGATTGTATAGAAAGATAACATACTAAAAAGACTACAAAGCCACACCACCAACGCTACGGTGGTTCATCGTCCTAGCAAAAACTAGTGCCGCCCTTCCCGTCGGTAACATTCCACGCCGGCGGAATCTCAAAATGCCATAACCGTCCGGTACCATCCTTCCTATTCTTCCGACACAAAAACTCTTCTGCATAAGCCTTCTCGACCTTCCGATCAACATCGTGCAAAAACACGTGCGTCACGCCGGGCTTTTTCCTGTTTCTCGCCATGACAGCGGCGGAGTAAATCGCCCCCATCCTACCGGGCGCTTCAGCAAACCAACCCCTCGGAGCATCAATCATGATGATATCCCACTCCTTATCATACACCGCATCGGGCAAACCCGTAAGAGCTAACCGACACCGCGTGTTGCCCCGGATGTACGATTTGGTTGGAGAACATTCTGGTTCCGACCGATATGTTTTCATAAGGTCGTCGGCCTGAGAGAGCTGTGTCCGGTACTTAACGTTCACCGCTTTGAGATCCGGTGCGTCTTTGAGAACGGCTTGGACCCATTTCGGATCTTCTTCGAGAAATAAAGTTACGCCGCCGGGGTTAAACGACGCCCACATCAGGGAATCGTGACCGAGGCCGAAAACGAGGAAATTGCAAGGGGAGATGGATTTGAGAACGTTGAAGGAGATGGAGATCTCGTTGAGCGATTGTTGAGGGACGGTTTTGGACGTGGCGTAGTGGAGGATTGCCCGGAGTTGCATCGAAGCCGCCGAGGATTGGAAGTTGTCGAAGGCTCCGGTGCAGATGAGTTGGTTGGTACCATCGCCGATGAAGGAGAAAACTACGAGGCCGCCGCCGATGAGAGCAAGGAGGGAGAATGCGATGAAGATTTTCCGGTCAGGGAAGGGTCGTAGATTCATGCCTTTTATTTATTTATTTTCTATTTTTTTGGTTCAAAGAGAAAAACACGAAAAACAGGTTATCTAGTTTTCAAGATTGAGCCATCGACTTGAATGGTAGTGTTGATGTTGATGATGTGTGACACATGTTAGACATCCATTGGTGAATGAATGTGAAAACTCTATTGACTAAAAGGCCCCTAGACTAAAGAAGAATATCTTTAATTTTAGTGAGAAATTTTGAAAAAGCTATTTCTTTAATTTTATGCGTTTTTATTATTAATTTATTATTTATTATTAAAACTTTTTTTTTGAACGCCTTTTATATCATAAGTAATTAACAGGACAATATATTTTTCGATTTATACATAATTGATCACTGAGTTTTTTCGTTCATATTTGCATTTTAACTTGTTTAACTATACAAATTCAGTTTTTATAACCAGCTACTCTAGCTAGGGGTGACAATTGATGACACGAAACGAAATTGAGACGAAACAGAATTTCGAACTCGTATTCGTGTCAAGTGTAATAAACTCATGGTCGTGTCATATCGTGTTTGTATTCAAGATTCGACACGAAATCGAAACAATTTAGCATTTTTCTGTCGTGTTTGTCGTATTATGTATGATCTATACTATCAATAGCGGGCTATAACATTTTGCTATGTTACTGAACCCCTATTTTGAAATAGCGTTTACGAATAGCGGTGGTGCTATTAGCAGCACTATTGCCCGCTATTTACCGCAAACCGCGTGAGCGCTATAGGGACGCTACACCCGCTTTTACAATTTCGTATATATTTGGCTACTTTGACAAAGAAAAAAAAATGATTGTGTGTTGTTTCAATATTAAATCTTCATTTTTTTAACTAACCCATTACACTTTTTGTCTTAATAAGTCCAAATAATAAATATAATTAATTACAAACTACAAAATAACAAATGAAAACTTCTCTTTTTCGTCTGTTTCGGTACTTAGAAACCATGAACGACTTGAGCTGCGATGACATTTTAACACGTTTTAGTTTCCATATTACTATATTAGAATATTATATATAGATTATGTTATGTTTTTATATGATTTTTTATGATATTAATTATATATAGTATTAATAATCTAATACATAAATTTTGTATAAATATACAATATAAGTTATACATAATATTAAAAAACCGCTATACCATTGCTATACCACCGCGATTTCAAATAGCAGTATGTGACCATTATTTAAATTTCGACCGCGATAACTGCTTAGTGTATGATTAAGTATTAATTATATAAATTTATTAATTTATTATTAAATTTTTTTTTGGAACGTCGTCTATATATCTTAATCTTCAATAAGAGAAATGGCTTAAAAGGGCAATATACTTTTCGATTTATACACATTTAGTCACTGAGTTTTTTCGTTCATATTTACACTTCAACTTGTTTAACCGTACACATTCAGTACTTATGACCGGCTACTCCAGTTAGGGGTGACAATTGATGACACGACACGAAACGAAATTGAGACGAAACAGAAATTCGAATTCATGTTCATGTCAAGTGTAAAAAACACGAGGTCGTGTCATGTCGTGTTTGTGTTCAAGATTCGACACGGAATTGAAATGATTTCGCATTTTTCTGTCGTGTTTTACGTGTTTGTCGTGTTATGTATGATTAAATATTAATTAAATAAATTTATTGATTTATTATTAAAACTTTTTTTGGAACGCCTTTTATTTCATAATCTTCAATAAGAGAAATGACTTAAAAGGGAAAAATATAGTTTTCGATTTATACACATTTGGTCATTGGGTTTTTTCATTCATATTTGCACTTCAACTTGTTTAACCGTACACATTCAGTTCTTATGACCGGCTACTCCAGCTACGGGTGACAATGGATGACACGACACGAAACGAAATCGGGACGAATCAAAAATTCGAATTCGTGTTCGTGTCAAGTGTAAAAAACACGAGATCGTGTCATGTCGTGTTGGTGTTCAAGATTCAACACGAAATTGAAACGATTTAGCATTTGTCTGTCGTGTTTTTCATGTTATGTATGATTAAGTATTAATTAAATAAATTAATTGTTATTTTATGTCATCTTTGTCATATCATGTCATGTTTATCATTTTTTTAATTAGTTCATTTTTATGTTAGTTAAAAAAACACGACATCGTGTTGGATCGTGTTCGTATTACATAAAATCTTATCGTGTCGTGTCGTGTCAGACAAAAACACGACACAATGACCCGATTTATCACCCCTAACTCCAGCTAAGTCGGAAAAAATAACTTAATAGGGTCAAATATTTCTCATTTTTTACACATTTAGTCTTTAATATTTTTTGTTGCAAAATAAATATTTGTTGTTTTGTACACATTCAATACTCCTAAACGGTTTCTTTGGGTTTCTTTTAACGACACCCTATATAGGAAAATCATTAATGAGGTGTTCATGTCTGTTCATACTTATGGCCACTACGACCTCGATTGCTTAGTGCTTAGGTTTTGTGTTCTAAATGTCGTAACTTCTTCATATGATCTAAAATGTTAACGATCTTTATATCCACACGTTCATATTTAAGTCTACCATAATTTTCGTTTAGATTACTCTTGTTAAAAAATAATATATTTTTACTTATGATCTTTGTATACATGCGTTCTTTATGAATGAACACGTGAATATAAAGATCGTTAAAGTATGAGATCATATGAAGAAATTATGATGTTCAGAACACAAGACTTAAGCAATCAAACAGCTGAGGTTGCGGTGACCATAAATATCAACATCCCCGAAAACATCATTAATGATTGTCCCACATAGATTTTCATGTGAAAAACCAAAGCAAACTGATCATAGATATTGAATGTGTACAAAAGCAACAAGGACTTTTTTTGCAACAAAAAAATATATTAGTGCCTAAATTTGCAAAACAATATAAGGACTAAATGTGTACAAAGTGAGAAATATATTACAATATTAAGTATTTTTTTTTTCGGTTTACCTAGAGTAGTCGGTCATAAGTGTAACATCCATAAAAATCATGACAAATTTTAAACTTTTAAAACCAATCCATAAACCATCATTGTTTACAAAATAGTTTTCAAAACGTGTTTAATATCAGATTTTTCCCAAAATCATAAAACAAAACACGAAGAGGTGCACGATCACGCCTTCGCATTCCCGCAATCCTCTGAGGTACCTAAAACATAACCCAAAATTGTAAGCCCAAAGTTTAATGAGTTCCCCCAAAATACCAATGCATCACAATATCATAAATTCATAATAATAATAGCAAACAGCTTGCATATAGCCCTTCAGTCTGACTGGAACACCCCACAGCCTACAGTCTACCTAGTACACTCATAGAACCTTCAGCATGACTAGTATGCCACACCAGGACTTTTGCCTGGAACGTTCTCCGGGCCTTCGGCCTGACTGATATGCCCCACCGGCCTTCAGTCTATTCGGGATGCCATGTGTCTATTGGCCTTCAACATAAAGCAGGACTGCCTCAACCCAACCATACATGCACCTTGTCGACACATATATATAAATATAACAGACAAGCATGCAAATAACCAGCCAACAAATAAACAGATAGATTTTACATATCAATAAGCATAATATCATCTTATCTACTAGGATATAGATCTAACGGATCACTACAGCACACCATTATACGATAAACCAAAATAACAATCCAAAGGGACGACCTTGATGCCTTCGACCCGTAAGTACAGTGAGGAAAACTCACATCGCAGACTGAAGAACTGATGAGGACCGACTCCGAATCTCAGCTCCAATCAACACCGATTCATCAAATAAAGACCAATCCTTATATACCACTAAAAATACCTCAAATACCCCTTTAGTTTAAACTTGGTCAAAGTCAAGAGTCCATGTTGACTCCGACATGCCATGTTGACTAAGAAACACGTCGTGCTCCACCTGCATCCAAACAGTTGGGAAAACTTCAACCAACATGCCGTGTTGACTTGCAAACACACTGTGTTCACCCGAGTTCCAATAGCTTAATACATTTAGCTGCCTTTTCGACTCCAAGAGCTCCAAAGCTTAGATCTAGACCAAAATGTGATTAGGAAGGATAAAGTTTCCAACTTTATCCATTGGGACTACAGAAAAAGGTCCAAAAACCCAAATCACAAGCTTGATAAAGCAAGGGCTTAACCAAAATACCCTTAATCCTTACGATCTGAAGTCCATCCTTTCCAGTAGTGATTCTAACACCTAAACCACCCCAAAGGTTGGTGCTTTTTAGACATACATGTCCAATGTATGTACTGAACTCATATTAGGTCAAATGAGGATTTATGACCTAATTTATATGCATGACATCAAAACTTGATTATAGACCAGATCCAAGACACTACTAGGTCACATTGACCTGGAGATTCATAAAGTTGCAAACTTTATGAGATCCAACCATCCTAACGATCAAGAACAAGAAGAAAAAGTGACAAAACTAAATATCTAACAACTTTGAATGATAAAAATCAGGTCTTGGACACTTACAAAGGTCCAGAAGAGTGTCAAACTGAAGAATGGGACTTGCTTGCTGGATCTTTGCTTCCTTTTTCCACCTTCTTCGTTCTTTAGCTCCAAAAACACCAAACTAGCTTCAAAAATGGGAGGGAAAGATGATTAGGGTTTCTTTCAGGTCTTGAGGGCTGACGGGGGCTGAGGGTGAACAAACCCTAGCCTCTACATTCCTTTAAATATGGAGCAAAACCCGGAAAATTAGGGTTTCGTTACCAGGCATCAACACGTCGTGTTCCAAGAGGCAACACGTCGTGTTGTCCTTAATAAAATATGCGCTTCCTCATATCTGGACATGTCGTGTTGGTGCCTCCAACACGCCTTTTCAAATCCTCAAAAAGGTGATTCATTCCCAAAATTGTTCCTCAAAATTCCGGGTGTTACAAATCTCCCCCTCTTAAATTAGATTTCGTCCTCGAAATCAGTTCTTGCTTCAGCTTCACGATAGAACCCTTAGCCGAAAACCAAGGTTTTGATCGGCTCTAAACCTCCTCAGCCAATCTTCATCACACTTATCCCACACATAAGTACACAACCGCGATGAGACCCAATTGGAAAATTAAACCCCTGACTATTTACCGCTCATGAAACCTCCATTTAGTATAAGGCGATTCCCCATGCGAATCTCATCTAAATAACCGCTTAGAGGGCCACGTACAATGCCAACATAATCCACAGTTGCCTAGCTATAAGACCAAACTTCTAGCGGGAATCACAGGTCCGAGAACTCTCAAAACTACAATCACCGAATCAACTATGCCAATATTCAATTTGGTTGACCGAATAAGGATACCTTATTTTGTTTGATTTTTGTTAAATTCATAGTTTATATATATAAATTAACATTTTATATTTTAATTAATAAACTAGTTACTAAAAAATATTTCATTACTCACTATTTAATTATTAACCATTGTAAATCTATAATTGTTTATAAATTGTGTTAAAAAGTAAGAATAATTAGCCAAATTTCAATTAAACTTCGATCATTTCTATCATATTTATATATAGCTAAAGTTATATTTATTGGATTATGTGTCTAAGCCAATAACTAAATTGCTATATACTTGAATTATTAACAAAGTCATTTTGGGTTGCACTCAAACCTGGTAATTGAATAGGATGACTTTTAGAGGGAGAGATTGATTTATTGATTTATTATATGATTAATAAATAGCAATAAATGAATTTATTAATATGTTATGACAATAATATATTAATTAAAAATAATATATTTAGTTAAAAATTAATCAGAAATTAATTTGAATTAATTGGAATAACTAAAAGTGCAAGGACCAAAGTTGTAATTGTTCAATAGTTGAACAAGAAAGGGATTCTAGAATAGTCCTAGGATGGCCGGAAATTAGAGGATTCCTTAGGGTTCTAGAATATCCCTTGGAGATAATTAAGAAACCAAATAATTATCTGATTTAAGATATTATTATTTTAATCAAGTAACGGTTATATATGGTTTTCCTATCAGCTATAAATAGGAACCATTAGCCTCTAAGTTTCGGCCATCACTCATATATCTAAGAGAATAGCCGAAATTTGCCTATCCTCTTCTCTTTTCAAGTTTCCTAATTGCTAGTGTTTTGGTGTGAACCATCAGAGGCACAAGATTTCTGGTGCTTGCTTCCAAGAGAAATTGAAAAGTTATGTAATCCCTAACTTGTTTATGTTTTTCGAAAGTAGCTAGGGTTTATTGGGTTCTTTTTCTTCAATAGAATGTTACTTCAATAGTGTTATGACATAGATCTAATATTTTACGTGTACCCTTAAGTGTATAAGGATTTATCCACGTTATTGCATGTAAAACCCATCAATGGTATCAGAGCGTATGGTTGTCTAACAATGGATAGTACATTGCTTGAACTTGAACAAAACCCGAATAGGGGATTTGGCAGAATCATCATTCTACAGCGTCACCACATCATGGTCCTTTTTTGCCATGACGTGGGGATATTCATATCCATAGTTTTCTTCGTTCTGCAACGACGTGGTGAACCCTCTGATCAGTGAAATTGTTTTTGCTTAATTCAAAATTGATTAGGATAATTACTCTAGTTAATATTATTTTAATTTTTTAAAACTTGAATATTCAACTTGGTAATCAGATATCCTATATCTTGAATTTGTTAATTATCCTTATGATTTAATTAATTTAATTAGTTGTTAATTAACAGATAAAGACTAAATCAAAGTTGGTTTATTTTAAAGTATATTAATTTTAAAAACTTAAAATTAAACCTAGTATTTTAGAAAAGTTTTTAAAATATACCTTATACTATATGTATAATTAAGAGTTTAATATAATATATGTATAAGATAAGTAAGTCAAATCACTAGTACGCCTCATTCACGAAGCCATACTATAAGGGGAGTTTAAGGAAGTGGCCTATAAAATGATCGACATTGGGTATTCACTCTTAACCACTGCTCTCTTGTATGGTGGGGGGTCATTAGCCAAACGGATTTGATAGGACATAATATCATTAATAAGTATAATGAAATAAAGTAATTAAATTATTTTTTTTGAAAATCTCACTCTTAGTTACTTTAGTAAAAATGTGAAAAGTATGATAATCCATAAAATTGCACATTATGCTTTATATGTAGTTAGCAGAACGTGTGTGGTTAACTGATAGTTTATTTTATTTCCTTCTTTTTTATAGTTTATTTTAGTATTTTTAGCTCTTTTTATTAGTATTGCATTGTATATTCTTTATTTTATTTATCATGGATCATTTCGGGTACTTTCTATTTTGCATGAGGTATTTTGTAGGGTTTTGGAGCTCGTTACGGTTGTGGATTAGCTTGGAGAAGGGCTTTGTGGGCTTTTGAGGCATCATTGGGCTTTACGGATCCATCAAAGAAGAGTTGGGCTTAAAAAGTTGAAGACTTGGATGAAGTGGGCCTATGATGATGGGTCTTGGATTCTTATTTTGGGCTTGGACTACCCACATTTGAAGCTTGAAGATGATTGACCAAAGTTGAATCATGTGAGATGTAGAGGGGACCAAGAGAATATTGAATAATAGAGTGGCGTAGTGGAGAAAAAAGAGCCAATATCATTCCAACATCGTTTGCGAGGGTGGAGTCTTAGTTGTGCAACACTTGTGAGGGTACCCTTGCAACTGCACACTTTTAGGCATTTTGGTCATTTTTCTCACCATTTACTTGGGGGTTAGGGCTAGCAGCACATACTTCGATTTTCCACCATTAAAGACAATTGGAGGCGATTTTTAGGAGCTTGAAACACATTCTTCTCATCTTTCAAAGTAATTGTTAGTTTCTTGATGCAAAAACACTTTTGTGATTGTTATTTTGTTTCCATGAGTAGCTAGTTTCTCTATTTTGGTTAACTTTGGCTAAAACCCTTGGATATTTGTGGTTTTTGAAGGATTCATGCTTAATTGTCATTTATCTTATGTTTATAATTCTAGTTCATATTTCTTATGCTTGTTTAATACTTTGATTATGAGCTTGGTACTTGAATAAGCAATTGTTGGTTTATTTCCTTGGTTTAGCATTGAATCATTGAATTTACTTAGAACAAGGGATTTATGATGGTAGAAATCATCTCTATCTTATGAATCATGACACCTTTATGGATATGTAAGCATTAACATCCTCTAGGAATTGGGGATTCCTTCATTCTTAAGGCTAATCAACTTTCTTAGGTTTAATTGCTTCAATTGAATCCTTGATTTTGATTAAGAATGTGTGTTGTGGGCTTCCCCAACCTCCATACTACCTATGAGGAATATTGGCATATCATGCTTCATGATTGCTATAACTAATTTAGGATTAATGATGAGCTTCATATTGAATCCTAATGATAAACACAAAAATGTTCATTGTGTTGAGTTGCCTTGGTTAACCAGTTCTCCCCAATATTTGAGTATCTCACCATCTTGCTTAATTGCAAGCTTTTTAGTTATTCAAGTCTTTTAGTTTTCAAGCAATCACAACACCCCCTAGTTTAATTGTAGTTAGTTAGTTTATTTACACTAGTTCTATTAGATTGCATTGGTGATTGAATACAACGATTTCCCCGAGGATCGATACCACTTTTTACCATTATATTATGTTTTATTTGCAAACCAAGTTTTATAGACACTAATAGTGACTATAAAGAGTGATAATGGCCATCTCAAAAATTACCTTTGTTTTAGTGTGTGTGATTAACCAGAACATTAATTGGAGATGATAAATGACATCGAGACTACCACACATATTTGTATGGTTATTCACATCTTGTTTGTGATCCTCGGTATCCCAGTCACAAATAGAAGAGCATAATCTGAGATTAAACATGTCATTGATAGATTCAATGAATCTCAAAAGATCTAGGAGTTTCATAGCTTCAAATCGGTGAGTTGTTTTTACCTACCTTTATAAATTTGCGATAAGATTACAACATCGCTCTTCTTAGTTGTAAATTGTTATTTTGGATCCTAGCCTTGAATATTAATTAGGGGTTAAAATATTAAGGATTATTTTCATCTAACTAAAACTATTTTTTCTCTATATATGTCTACTTTTGGTGATGCTTCTGCTCCTCAAAACTCTTCCCACCACTTTTCGCTACTCTCGATCGTGTCCAAGGTGACATTGGATGTCACCAACTACAATGATTGGATGTGCAACATCAAGATGGCTCTTTGATATGAGGGCAAAGAAGATATCCTTGAGAAATAAATCGTTAAGATCGATGAGGCCACTACTACTCCTGAAGAAATAGCCTCCTACAAGAAACATTATGATGACATGACTAAGGTTGCTTACATCATGGTTGCCACCATGATACTTGAGTTGCAAAAGTTATATGAGGACTACAGGTCATACGAGATGAACTTTAATCTTGTGGAAAAGTTTAGCAAGAGAGCTCGTCAAGAAAAGTATAAGGTCATCAAAGCATTAATAGCTTTCAAATTAAAGAAAGGAGAGTCTATCTGCAACCACGTGAAAAGAATGAAAAGATACGTGGAGCACCTTGAAAGGCTAAATTTGAATTTTGATGAGGAGTTGGCCATATACATGGTCCTTAACTCCTTGTCACCTTTTTATGATCAGTTCATTCTGGCTTATCATTTGAACAACACAGAAACCACATTGGCCCAACTCTACAACTTGTTGTGAACAGATGAGTCGGGAATGAAGAAGAATCAAACTCCTACCTCTATAAATACTATTGTCCTTATCATTGGGAAAAACAAAGGAAAGGTGCTCCCAAGCATAATTAGAAGGGCAAGGCCTATGTTGGGTCGTCTAGCAATAGCCCAAAGGTGAAGCCCAATTCTAATATTCCTTCTGTTAGTGATCCAAAAGAGGCCATTTGAGTCTATTGCAATGATAAGGGCCATTGGAAATGAAAATGCCAAGTACCTACCGGACATCAAGGATGGAAAAGTGAAGCCATCGTCAACAGGTATTTACATTATTAAAAATAATAACTTACAACTTATTCGCTCTTGAGTCCTTGATATAGAATGTGGTTTTCACATTTTTTCTGATTTGCAAGGACTAAGAGAAAATGAAGAGGTGGAGCATGAAAGGATAAATCTAATCCTGGGCAATAAACAATCTTCTCCTATTACAAAGATTAGAACTTATAGTTTTATGCTTAGTAGTGATGTTAGATTAGATTTAGTTAACTATTGCTATTTGTCAGAAATGATGCGAAACATTATTTCTTTTCATGCACTTTTTAGACAAGGTTTCTGATATTCGTTTAATGATATGAATGGATCGATTTTGGTTTATAATGTAACATCCCAAAATCCAGGACCAAAAATTTCCTTTTAATTAAGTTATTACTTAAAACCATCAGTATAAAAACATTCATAATAATAATATCTTGTGTCAAACCAAAGTGTCAGTAATCAAAACATGTTATCATAAAATAATATCATAGTGTAATCCCAAGGATATCATGTGCGGAAAATATAGTGTGATGAGTTGTGATCGAGCCGACTCCTTTCCTTTGAAAATGAAGTACCTGAAACCAAAACTAAAAACAGTAAGCACGAAGCTTAGTGAGCTCCCCCATCATACCACATACCATACAATCACATATTGCCAAACATATCTGGGTGCCCGACCTACCCTGCTGAGCATACCGGGGTGCTCAACCTACCCCATGCCAGGCATATCTAGGTGCCCGACCTACCCCTTCGGTATCTATCAACCGGTAACCGGGAGCTTGCCTCCCCTTCAGTATCTTTCAACCGATAACCAGGGACTATTTCACCCCTACCGATACCACATAAAAGCATATCATAAACATATAAATCACATACTGCGTAGCATATCTGGGTGTTGGCCTACCCCTTCGGTCTTGTCGACCGGTAACTGGGGACTATTTCACCCCTACTACTAACACATAATATCATATCACATATATCATAAATCTGTCAATCATAGTTGGGTACTAATCTACCTCTTCGGTTCTATCGACCGGTAACTGGAGACTATTTCACCCCTACTACTATTATCACATAACATCATATCATGCTATAATATAAACATAATAGCTAGCAGCAACCTAGATGAATATCACAAAGATAATCATCTAACATACAACTCCTACTGGTGGATGACAGATTCCCGAACTGTCAATATCAAAACATCACCCAATTAATAATTGGGTTCCAACACATAACCATAAATACACACTTGAGGGTAAATACTACTTTACCTCTAGCTTAGCTTTATTCAAGCCCAAGGCCCAATCCAAAGGCCCAAAAGTCAACTATGAGTCAAAGCCCAACATATGGCCCAATTTTCCAAATTGGGCCCAAAATTTTATAAGGTCTTACCATAAGGCTCAACCATTTAGTCCAGTCCAACATTCGTCATTCTAATGGATCAATATCACATAATCATGAAGGTCCAAATTTCCAAATTAGGCCCAAACCCTCACATATGGGCCAAGCCCATTAAATTATTCTAGTCCATATGATTATTCTTGGATGGCCATTAATAATCCAATTACCAAAGCACAATGGAAAGACCCAACTCAAGGTCCAAGTGAAATTAGGGTTTCCACATAAAATGATGATTAGGGTAAAGTGGTTAAGTTTTCCTACTTAACCCATTAAGGACTTAATCCATTAAGTCCCACATGGCCTTATGTTAATTTGCAACGATTATTAATTAATATTTTAAGTTCATTAAATAATATCCGATGCGGTCCCGATAAGTCCCAAATTAGGATTTCATGGAATTAGGGTTTTCCAAACCCTAATTAGGGTTTTCAACCCATCTTAGCCCAATAGGCCCAATAGCTAGGTCCTTAAGCCCATTAGGGTTTTCCTCAGGTCGATTAGGGTCCAATAGACCCATTAGGGTTTTCACTAGGCCCATTAGGGTTTCAAGCATCCCAAACGAATCAAACTCAACAAAGCAAGCACATCACCACCCGACACGGCGGCTGGTGGTGGTAGCTACCACCCTAAGGTGGTGGTTTTCAATTTCTTTTCCTTAATCCACTTTCTGATTACATTTTACAAGGCTTTAATTCCAAATTAAAGCCAATAAACACACACACACGCAGCTACCAAATGGTGGCTGGCGGTGGCGCATGGCGGCAGTCACCACCTCACGGTGGTGGTGGTGGTTGTTCTTGATTTTCCATCCAACAACTACACACACGAAACCAACTATAGCAAAAACAAACACCCACACACTTCTTTCTTGAAAACGGATCCTTCCATCGATCTAGCGGCGTACGACAGCGGCAGTAGGCGGCATATTGCGATGACATCCACCATGGTTGGCTGCCATGGTGGTTTTCCACGACCCTACTTGACAGAACTTCCCCCACAGCGCACCCACGTCGCACACGAGCCTTGAACCAAACCATCATTCACCGGTGATAGTAGGAAACGCCATGAGTTCCTCCACCCACAAGGCGGCAGACGATGGGATAAATAGAAGAAGAAGAAGAACAATAGCAACGATTTAGAACAACTACAACAGCCGTTTTGGTTGATTTATGACCTCATCAACAATGGTGGCACTGGAGGAAAGCAAGATTGTGACTTCGTCGATCATTACACCCACCGGTGGCGACAGTTGAGGTTGCTTGACAGTTGGCTCGCGACTCCGACCACGGCTACGAGGCAGTTGATCGGTCTTTAGCATGCTTCGGGTTCGTCGACATTCGTTGGGGGGAAACATCTCTGATGGAACACGACTCTGATGACGGGAGGTGTGGCGGCGCCGACTAAGGGGTCATAAGGGTGGCGGCTGGTGAAGAAACGATTAGGGTTAGGGTTTTGGGGTCACGTAACCCTTAAAAACGGGAGAGGAGGACTATCGGGTTTAAGTCTCGTCCCTATTCAAACTTATACTCTTTTTCCCTCTTTAGTCCCTCCCCATAAAGTCTATTTCAAAACAACTCCAACATTTACCAATTACACCCCTGTTATTATAATTCTTTTCAACACAAGTCTAAATAAATTGCCAGTCAGCCCCTAGCATCAGAATTCTATTCATAATTGGTCCGGAAATTACATTTTAACCCCCATTTCTAGATTTTAATACATTTAAAATAATATAAAATACATCTCGGGGTTTTACGACCATTTTTATTCATTTTATTTGTTTATTTAATTAATAAATAAACAGGGTGTTACAACTCTCCCCCACTTAAATTAGATTTCGTCCTCGAAATCATTCCTTACCGTTTCTAATGCGCCAAACCACTCAAGTAACATGGTCACCATCCTGGGCACACCCTAGCCTTCCTAAGGTAGCCGTGACCAATCTTCGTAAAGCCCTAAAATTTGTGGGTGAACGAATTCCTCACCACATGTTCACATCCACTTCTTCTGAAACCTGCTGTCTTGGGATGGTCTGATTCCCGGACAGGCCACTCATACTGAATCATTATCGATGGAGCCATCCTGCATATCCATCAACTGACTACTCAACTTTTGATAATTCGAGGTTCCTACCATAAAACAGGGTCACAAACCCAATTATCCTTGCAGATCACTTATACTTGGCCAAGGCTCAAATACTCCTGCTGTGAGTGACTTGTCACTCCCCCAAATCATCTAGCTATTTTGTCCGTACTCGCAACCTGAAGCACAAATGCTAACAATGCCCAAACGCTGAAACTGCTTGAACATTGAACTAGCTGAAGCAGGATGCTGCTACATAGCTGCTTCCCAAAATCTACCGAGACCTTCCTGGTCTCAATTTATCCGTCAGTGATCTGAAATATCGGGTTTATGCCTGGCCGCGGAGCCAAAGGGCTCCCATTTAGTCATCTCACACGACTTCTGAACGAGATCCTTCTCTGGAACTAGTTGCGACTAGTTATCATGCCACTGTGGTTCTAACACCCTCCCGATCCAACCGATCGGGTCCATGCATTGAATCTTGACATTACCGGATTCAAGGCTAAAGGTGATTGTTACCCTACCAATGGTAGCCTAATATACCAAATGACCTTACACAGTCCATTCTTCCCTGATCTCATAACTATAGGGGCGATCCTACAAACTTATCACTGTCTCAACCAGACTTAATTAATCCGAGTAATTCCGAAACCCAATCCGTGGATTTCCATATCCTTACTGCTACACCCAAACTGGTGGGTACTCCTGTTCCTTCTGCGTCCTAACAATGCGCTCATGATATCTACTAACCTAGTGAGTGCTACGACTACACCCGCAGACTTACAACACTCTAGAACTATCTGCTAACCCTTGTGAATGCTATGGCTACACCTGCAGACTTACAACACTTTCCATACTATCAGATCTCTAGTGAATGCTATGGCTACCCCTACAGTCTTACAACACTTTCCATACTATATGATCGCTAGTGAATGCTACGGCTACCCCCTGTAGTCTTACAACACTTCCCATACCGGTCGAACACACACTCAACCTAACACACAACTAAACTTGAGTCCTAACTGGAGCTCTAACCCAATTCCCGAAACCTGCTATCCGAGATTCTCGAAGGCTATCTGCTGCTCAGGCCCCCAATGAAAGGCCACCGACTTCTTGGTCAGTCGGGTCAAAGGAACCGCAATCTCGGAGAAGTCCCATATAAATCTCCAGTAATAACCCACTAGACCTAGGAAACTCTGAATCTCAGCTAGAGACCTAGGAATCTCCGACTACATCATGGCCTCTATCTTGGCCGGATTGACCAGAATTGTAACATCCCAAAAATACAGACCAAAAATTTCATTTTTAAATACGTCATTATAAAACCAACAGTGTAATAAAACATTTGTAATATCATGTCATGTCAAAACCAAAGTAGAAATAAACAATCATGTTATCATAAAAGAATATCAGAGTGTAATCCCAAAGATCTCATGTGCGGAAAGCCATAGTGTGATGCGCTGCGATCAAGCCGACTCTTTTCCTTTGAAAAAGAAATACCTGAAACCAAAACTGAAAACCGTAAGCACGAAGCTTAGTGAGTTCCCCCATCATACCACATACCTTACAATATATTGTCAGGCAATTCTGGGACGCTTGCCTTACCCAGGTCAAACCATTCTGGGGTGTTTGACGTACCCAAGTCAAACCATTCTGGGGTGTTTGACATACCCAGGTCAAGCCATTCTGGGGTGCTTGACGTACCCGTCGGTCTATTTCACCTGACTACCGGGGACTATTTCACCCCCTACTACTACCACATAGCATAACATAATGTACTGTCAGACAATTCTGGGGTGTCTGACTTACCCAGGTCAAGCCATTCTGGGGTGCTTGACGTACCCGTCGGTCTATTTCACCCGACTACCGGGGACTATTTCACCCCATACTGCTACTATCACATATGTCATAACATATCATGCCAACATATAAACATATCATCACATACTGTCAGACATATCTGGGTGTCTGACCTACCCTTCGGTCCTAGCAACCGAACTCTACTACTATCACATATACATATCATGCCAGCATATAACATATCAGGTAGTAGCAACCTAGATGATATCACAAAGACAATCATCTAACATACAACTCCTACTGGTGGGTCAGCATTGTGGCCGTAGACCAACTGCTACTGGAAGGTAACTCACCTCACAGTGCTGAAGTCCCGCAGACACAATCCCATATTGCTGAAGTCCCGCAGACTCGACCCCAACTGCTGGCTGACAGATTCCCGAACTGTCAACACCAAAATAACACCCAATTAATAATTGGTCCCAATACATAACCATACGTACATTCTTTGGGTAATTACTACATTACCCCTCGCTTGGCTTATTCAAGCCCAAGACCCAATCCGTAGGCCCAAAGTCAATTAGGAATCAAAGCCCAACACATGGCCCAATTTTCCAAATTGGGCCTAGGCCTATACATGGTATCATTCTGAGGCCCAACATCATATAATCATTAAGGCCCAACTATGGCCCATCTATGGCCCAATTTTCCAAATTGGGCCCAAGGCCCTTACATGGGCGTTACCCTAGGCCCATTAACTTATTCTAGTCCAATTGCTTGACTTTGGATGGCCCATTAATAACCCAATCATCAAGGCCCAATAATAAACCCAAATGAGATTAGGGTTTCACATAAAATAACAATTAGGGTTAGGTTTCCTACTTAATCCATTAAGGACTGAATCCTCTAAGGACTTTAATCCATTAAGTCTAATATCGTTTAGATTAATCTTTGCCAATGATTATTATTTAATATCTCAAGTTATTAAATAATTTCCGTGTGTCCCGATTAATTCCCCCAAATTAGGGTTTCATGGCATTAGGGTTTTCCAAACCCTAATTAGGGTCTCCAACCCAATACTAGTCCATTAATTAATTTCTTGGGCTTTTAGATCAATTAGGGCTTTATTGGGCCTATTAAGCCCACTAGAATATTATTAAGCCTATTAAGGTTTCATTAGGGTCCATTAATGTTTTATTAAGCCCATTAAGTCTTATTGGGTCAATTAGGGCTTCGTTGGGCCCATTAGGGTTTCAAACCCCCAAACGAATCAACACAATCGAGACAAAGCACACCGTCACCCGACATGGCGGCCGGTGGCGGCAGCCACCACCTCACGGTGGTGGTTTGATTTTTCCTTTCATTATTCCAATTTATTTTACATTTTACAATGAACCCATGAAATAAACACACACACCCACTACACTAAAATAACACACACGCAGCCACCTTGTGGTGGTCGGCGGCGGCAAATGGTGGTGTTGGCTATCCTCGATCTTCCGGTGAGTCATAACACACGCAACCCATAGCACAACAGGAAACACGAATAACACACCAAAACACGCATATCAATCTCCAAATACGCACCAGTCCCGGCCACCCATGCGGTGGTGTGAAGCACTCAAACGGAAACAACGACGAAATGTTCATCGGAACCCCCAACAGCCTCGCAGCACCGGGAAGAAATCGAGAAGGAGAGGAAGAATACGGAAAGGAGGCAGCGGTTATCCGTCATCTGGACGGCTGCACTACGACGGAGTGGCGAAGTCCACCGGATCTGCAACAGCGACAACGATGCCCCACAGGGGTTTCTCCCGATTCCTCGCTGCCATGACATCATATACGGGGTCTTCGTCTTCAATGGGGTGGCACAGCAGCGGTGCAACAGGAAACGAGGGAGATGGCGGCGGTTGGAGATTAAGGTAGAGAGGGTAGTGGTTGTATAGTCTTTTAGGGTTAGGGTAATGTAACAGGGAATAAGCAGCTATCGGTTTTAAATCCCGCATCAAACAAGCCTTTGCCCATTTTTACATGATTGGTCCCTCCCCCTTGGAATCTTTTCAAATCAGCTCCAATAATTACAATTCTGCCCCTCCTCTACAAATTTGTTCTCAATAAATTCCCAAAATTCACAAGTTAGCCCCTTGGTCTCCAAGATCTCTTCAATGAAGTCCCAGAAGTTACCATATAGCCCCTACCTTCAAAAATATATACAAAACTAATCAATAATTTACAAAACCACCCCTTGTTTGACAATTTCTTTTCAATTAAGGTCCAATGCTCAAACTTAAGCCATGTTAACATTTTTAGTCCCTGCCGTCTAACATTTTAGCCTTTGGTTCCCAAAAACCAACACCTTGCCATAGAATTATTTATTTTAGGACTACTAATCGTTCATTAGTTCATTTATTTATTTAATAAATAAACGGGTGGAACAACTCTCCCCCGCTTAAATTAGATTTCGTCCTCGAAATCATTTCTTACCATTTCTTATGCACCCAACCACTCAAGTAATATGGTCACCATCTTGGGCACACGCTGGCCTTCCCAGGGTAACTGTGACCAATCTTCGTAAAGCCCTAAAATATGTTGTCTCAAGATGGCATGATCCCCTGAAAGCCCACTCATACTGAATCATTATCCAAGAATCCAGTTCGTTTATCTTTCATCTGATTACTCAGTCCCTGATAACTCGAGGCTCCCACTAAAAATCAGGACCACAAGCCCAATTACCTTTGCAGGTCACTTATACTTGGCCATGGCTCAGCTAATCCCGCTGTGAGTGACTTGCTAATTCCCAATCAACCAGCTATTTCGTTCGTATTTGCAACCCAAAACACAAATACTAATACTAACCAAACGCTAAAACTGCTCGAACATTGAACTGCCTGAAGCAGTAAGCTGCTACATAGCTTCTTACCAAAAGTTACCGAGACTTCCTGGGTCTCAATTCGCTTGCCAATCCTCTGAAATACTGGGTTTACACCCGGCTACAGAGCCAAAGGACTCACTACTTAGTCGCCTCACACGACCTTTGAATGAAATCCTTTTCTGGAACTAGTTGCCACTAGTTATCATGACACTGTGACTCTACTACTTTCTGATATAACCGATCGGGCCCATACGTCGAATCTTGTCATCTTCAAATCCAAGGCTGAAAGTGATTGCTACCTGACCAATGGTAGCCTTATCTCACATGCCCTGAAGCAATCCATTACATCCCTGATCTCCCAACTGTAGTGGCGTTCCTACAGTCTTATCACTGGCTCAACCAGATCTAATCCATCTGGGTAATACCGAAATCCAATATAGGGATTTCCATATCCTCACTGCCGCACCCGAACTGGTGGGTACTACTGTTCCTTCTGCGTCTTAACAACGCGCTTACACTATCTACTAACCTAGTGAATGTTGTGGCTACACCCGCAATCTTACAACACTTCCCATACTATCTGACTACTAGTGAATGCTACGGCTACCCCCGTAGTCTTACAACACTTTCCATACCATCTGACTACTAGTGAATGCTACGGTTACCCCCATAGTCTTACAACACTTTCCATACCAGGTCGGACACGCACTCGACCTAACACATCATTGAACTAGAGTCCTAACCGGAACTCTGACATGGTTCCCGAAACCTGCTATCATGTGAACCCACTGTATCAGTACCGTACCCATGCCCGTGATCAAAGCGTCACAGTAAACCATGAAATCATCTACACCCTTTTGCAGGGTGAGAATCAGTGCCTCGTACAACCACCGTCTGAAAGCCTCGAAGGCTGCCTGCTATTCAGGCCCTCAACGAAGGCCACCGACTTCTTGGTCAGTCGGGTCAAAGGAACTGCAATCTCGGAGAAGTCCCATATAAATCTCCAGTAGTAACCTGCTAGACCCAAGAAACTCCGAATCTCATATGGAGACCTCGGAATCTCCCACTGCATGATGGCCTCTATCTTGGCCGTATCAACTAGAATACCTTTCTGGTTGACAAGGTGCCCAAGAGATTGTACCCCACGCAACCTAAACTCACATTTAGAGAACTTTTTAAAAGTCTCTCCCCCACTTAGAGTCGACTAAGTCTTCACTGCACACAAGAATTGAAGGATTTCCAATCCTCCTCGCTTTCTAATATTCCACTGATGACAACCTGTGCCTGCCAATGCTAGCGCTTAATCGCCAATTAAACCTAGAGATCTCCCATCCTCGGGAATCTTGATGAGTACTCTTGAAATCTGGTCCAATCTGACACCTTAATCTACCTCCCATGATGACAACTGGAGGCCTTAATTCTCACTCTGGCTGACGAATCCTCGCCCTCACTTCCAATCTTGCAGCACTACTAAACTCTAACTGAACACAGCCCATGCGAAAATACAATTCTCCTGAACATGTGATGACCAACCACTTATGCATCTAACACCCGCGACTGATACTACCCTTTTCATGTCACCAGCTCTGTCCTAGCAACGGTAGTGCCTTGAACTCCAAAGTTCATCCATAGACAATTATCGACCATAGTTGAACAATGATAGAACCCCATGAATGCTGAATTCACTGGAGAACAATCAATCCAACCCTGATCGAGTATCCTCTAAATAATACTCCTGCATAGATCCCGATAAGGATCCGAAATGATAACGATACGCGTAGAACCCACTCCGCAAGATGCGTCCATATTTGGATTCATCAAGGACCTTTCGGCATGCAGGATGGCATATATGATCCTTGATAACCCAAACACTAGCAGGAAAACCGACCTGAGGTCTGACTTATCCAACTCACTCACAATTCCAAAGCGATACATATTCCCAACATCCAACTAGTAGCAGTAAAATATGACATACCCGTAACATCTGGAGGAATCCGAGTCACCTCCAGCTAATATGATCAACCCTTCCACACCTGTAGCAGCCTAAACCCTTGGAGTGACAAACTCCCTTGTACATTCTCCTGTACGTGCTGTACTGACTCTGGCCCTACTAGCCCTTCACCTGATGATCAGAAATCATGGGTCTCTTCCTGAGACCCCTACTATACGCTCCTGGCACACAACTTTCCTTCCAGGGTGCTCCCAAATCGATCCCGCATCTGCAACTCTTAGAAATCATATCCTTCAGGGTCTGACACCCTGCCACGCTCACTAGCTCGCTTGCCAATGGCTAAGCTGCAACAACTGGAACATCATCTGTCCCTAAACTGGGTCATGAACTCTTCAATGAAGCTTCTTAGATTCTCCAAGACTCTCACTGATTCGAGTATGGATCCTGTGCTTTCAGTAGTACGGGCCCAATACTACCTTCCACACCTATCCATACTTTCCTCAGCAATCCTCCCGGATCCTCTAAGTCACTTCCTCAATTGGTACACCCCAGTCTAACTGAGCCTCACTACTAACTCACTGAAATATATCCTAGGCTTCCCTAGGTTCCCGAACTCACCCAGTCCTTAGCTGCTGAAAGATTCCCAGTAATGTCAACTAGCTACCTCATGAATATAGCCACATGCAACAGAGATCAGATAATCCTTCAAGTAACAGACTCATCCCTATAACGGTTAGACTCAAACGAGAGCTGCGCAATAGGGTCAAATCTATCACTCTGAGATTATCCAGTCTGTGCCACACGTGACTTAGCATATTCACTTAATAGTTAACTCACATTACTAAGAGTCCCACAGAGCACAAAGCAAGCAGCATTCAGACAATGGAAAATCTAACCATCATATTCCAATCAAATCATTCTATCCTCTAATCAGGAATCTGTACATGCAATTTAAAGGCTCATACAATCAGGCATAACCTAAACAGGCTATCCTATTACTGACTAATCAGTACTAACATACAAGTCTCCAAGCACATACAATAGGCATATAAGGCATCCTCCTAGATCCTTAGCCCTAATCTAGCATGCAATTCTCATAATCATATCATAACATAACTTGTATGGGTATCTTGGGAAAACTTACTTGAGCTCGGCTGATTGCACGCATCACACACTTTGTTCTTCTTAAAGTTCTTTTCTATTTTCAGATTCTTTTCAAACTCCTTTTTATAAAATGGTTTTACTTTTGAAAATTTTCATACCAAGCCCTTAGGTTGAGTTCAGACACACTCGAGAGTATGTCCGAATCCCTCAAGCCAAGGCTCTGATACCAACTTGTAACATCCCAAAAATACAGGCCAAAAATTTCATTTTTAAATACGTCATTATAAAACCAACAGTGTAATAAAACATTTGTAATATCATGTCATGTCAAAACCAAAGTAGAAATAATCAATCATGTTATCATAAAACAATATCAGAGTGTAATCCCAAAGATCTCATGTGCGGAAAACCATAGTGTGATGCGCTGCGATCAAGCCGGCTCTTTTCCTTTGAAAAAGAAGTACCTGAAACCAAAACTGAAAACCGTAAGCACGAAGCCTAGTGAGTTCCCCCATCATACCACATACCATACAATATACTGTCAGGCAATTCTCGGGCGCTTGCCTTACCCAGGTCAAACCATTCTAGGGTGTTTGACGTACCCAGGTCAAACCATTCTGGGGTGTTTGACATACCCAGGTCAAGCCATTCTGGGGTGCTTGACGTACCCGTCGGTCTATTTCACCCGACTAACGGGGACTATTTCACCCCCTACTACTACCACATAGCATAACATAATGTACTGTCAGACAATTCTGGGGGTGTCTGACTTACCCAGGTCAAGCCATTCTGGGGTGCTTGACGTACGGTCGGTCTATTTCACCCGACTACCGGGGACTATTTCACCCCATACTGCTACTATCACATATATCATAACATATCATGCCAACATATAAACATATCATCACATACTGTCAGACATATCTGGGTGTCTGACCTACCCTTCGGTCCTAGCAACCGAACTCTACTACTATCACATATACATATCATGCCAACATATAACATATCAGGTAGTAGCAACCTAGATGATATCACAAAGACAATCATCTAACATACAACTCCTACTGGTGGGCCAGCATTGTGGCCGTAGACCCACTGCTACTGGAAGGTAACTCACCTCACAGTGCTGAAGTCCCGCATACACAATCCCATATTGCTGAAGTCCCGTAGACTCGACCCCAGCTGCTGGCTGACAGATTCCCGAACTGTCAACACCAAAATAACACCCAATTAATAATTGGTCCCAATACATAACCATACGTACATTCTTTGGGTAATTACTACATTACCCCTCGCTTGGCTTATTCAAGCCCAAGACCCAATCCGTAGGCCCAAAGTCAATTAGGAATCAAAGCCCAACACATGGCCCAATTTTCCAAATTGGGCCTAGGCCTATACATGGTATCATTCTGAGGCCCAACATCATATAATCATTAAGGCCCAACTATGGCCCAATTTTCCAAATTGGGCCCAAGCCCCTTACATGGGCGTTACCCTAGGCCCATTAACTTATTCTAGTCCAATTGCTTGACTTTGGATGGCCCATTAATAACCCGATCATCAAGGCCCAATAATAAACCCAAATGAGATTAGGGTTTCACATAAAATGAAAATTAGGGTTAGGTTGCCTACTTAACCCATTAAGGACTGAATCCTCTAAGGACTTTAATCCATTAAGTCTAATATCGTTTACATTAATCTTTGCCAATGATTATTATTTAATATCTCAAGTTATTAAATAATTTCCGTGTGTCCCGATTAATTCCCCCAAATTAGGGTTTCATGGCATTAGGGTTTTCCAAACCCTAATTAGGGTCTCCAACCCAATACTAGTCCATTAATTAATTTCTTGGGCTTTTAGATCAATTAGGGCTTTATTGGGCCTATTAAGCCCACTAGAATATTATTAGTGTCTGACTTAACATTTTTAGTCCCTGCCGTCTAACATTTTAGCCTTTGGTTCCCAAAAACCAACACCTTGCCATAGAATTATTTATTTTAGGGCTACTAATCGTTCATTAGTTCATTTATTTATTTAATAAATAAACAGGTGGTACAAGAATACTCTTCTGGTTGACAAGGTTCCCAAGAGATTGCACCTCGCGCAACCAGAACTCACATTTGGAGAACTTTACAGAAAGTCTCTCCCCCACTTAGATTTGACTAAGTCTTCACTGTACGCGAGAATTGAAAGATTCCCAATCCTTCTCACTTTCTAGTATCCTACTGATAACAACCTGTGCTTACCAATGCTAACGATCAATTACCAGTCAAACCTTATGATTGTCCATCCTCTGAAATCATGAAGAGTACTCTTGAAATCTACTCCAGTTTGACACCTCAATCCACCTCCCATGTTGACAACTAGAGGCTCTAATCTTCACTCTGGCTGACGAGTCCTCGTTCCCACTTCCTATCTCGTAACACCACTGAACTCTAACCGTACACAGCCCATGCGATAGTGCCTTGAACTCCAAAGTTCATCCATAGATAATTCTCGACCACACCTGAACAATGATAGAACCCCCGAACGCTGATGACCAACCACTTATGCATCTAACACCCGCAACTAACACTACCCTATTCCTGTTACCAGTTCTTCCCTAGCAACGATAGTGCCTTGAACTCCAAAGTTCATCCATAGATAATTCTCGACCACACCTGGACAATGATAGAACCCCCGAACGTTGAATCCACTAGAGAATTATCACTCTAACCCTGACCGAGTATCCTCTAGATAATACTCCTGCATAGATACCGACAAAGATTCGGAATGATAACGGTACATCCCTCTGTGGGTTCATCAAGGACTTTTCGGCATGTAGGATGGCATATATGATCCTTGATAACCCAACCATTAACAGAAAACCGAACCGAGATCTAACTTATCCAAACTCACTCACAATTCCAAAGCGATACATATTCCAAACATCCATCTAATAGCAGTGAAAGATGACATACCCGCAACATCTGGAGGAATCTGAGTCACCTCCAGCTGACATGATCAACCCTGCCACACCTGTAGCAGCCTAAACCCTTAGAACGACAACTCTCTTGTGCACTTTCCCGCACGTGCTGCATTGAATCAGGCCCTACTGGTCTTTCTCCCGATGATCCAAAATCATGGGTCTCTTCCCGGAACCCTCTACTATACTCACCTAGCACGAAACTCTCTTCTCAAAGTGCTCCAAATCGATCTCAAATCTGCAACCTCTTGGAAATCATATCCTTCATGGTGTGACACCCTGTCACGCTTACCAGCTCACTTGCCAATGGCTAAGCTGCAACAACTGAAACATCCTCTGTCCCCAACCAGGTCACAAACTCTTCCCGAAGCTTCTCACATTCTCCAAGACTCTCACTGATTCGAGTATGGATCTTGTTCTTTCAGTAGTATGGGCCCAATACTACTTTCCACACCTATCCATACTTTCCTCAACAATCCTCTCGAATCCTCTGAGTCGCTTCCTCAAACTGATACCTAAGCCTCACTACACCTCGCTACTAACCCACTGAAACATATCCTAGGCTTTCCTAAGTTCCCGTACTCACCCAGTCCTCAGCTGCTGAAAGATTCCCAATAATGTCAACTAGCTACCTCATGAATATAGCCACATGCAACAAAGATAAGATAATCCTTCGAGTAATAGACCCATCCCTAGAACGGTGGGACTCAGACAAAAGCTACGCAATAGGGTCAAATCTATCACTCTGAGATTATCTAGCCTGTGCCATATGTGACTTAGCATATTCACATAATAGCTAGCTCACATTACTAAGAGTCCCACAATGCACAAAGCAAGCAACATTCAGACAATGGAAAAAATCTAACCATCATAATCCAATCAAACCATTCTATCATCTAATCAGGAATCTTTACATGCAATTCAAAGGCTCATACAATCAGGCATAACCTAAACAGGCTATCCTATCTCTGACTGATCAGTACTAGCATGCAAGTCTACAAGCACATACAATAGGAATATAAGGCATCCTTCATAGATCCTTAGCCCTAATCTAGCATGTAGCTCTCATAATCATATCATAACATAACATATCATAACATGTATGGGTATCTTGGGGAAAACTTACTTGAGCTCGGCTGATTGCACGCATCACACACCTTGTTCTTTCCAAAGTTCTCTTCTCTTTCAAATTCCTTTCAAACTCCTTCTTATAAAATGATTTTTCTTTTGAAAATTTTCATACCAAGTCCTTAGTTTAAGTTCAGACACACCGGGGAGTGTGCCCGAATCCCTCAAACCAAGGCTTTGATACCAACTTGAAACATCCCAAAATCCAGAACCAAAAATTTTGTTTTAATTAAGTTATTACATAAAACCATCAGTATAAAAACATTCATAATAATAATATCTTGTGTCAAACCAATGTGTCAGTAATCAAAACATGTTATCATAAAATAATATGAGATTGTAATCCCAAGGATCTCATGTGCGGAAAATATAGTGTGATGCGTTGCGATCGAGCCGACTCATTTCCTTTGAAAATGAAGTACCTGAAACCAAAACTAAAAACAGTAAGCACGAAGCTTAGTGAGCTCCCCCATCATACCACATACCATACAATCACATATTGCCAGGCATATCTGGGTGCCCGACCTACCCTGCTGAGCATACCGGGTTGCTCAACCTACCCCATGTCAGGCATATCTAGGTGCCCGACCTACCCCTTCAGTATCTTTCAACCGATAACCGGGAGCTTGCCTCCCCTTCGGTATCTTTCAACCGGTAACCGGGGACTATTTCACCCTTACCACTACGACATAAAAGCATAGCATAAACATATAAATCACATACTGCCTAGCATATTTGGGTGCTGGCCTACCCCTTCGGTCCTGTCGACCGGTAACTGGGGACTATTTCACCAACTACTACTACCACATGATATCATATCATATATATCATAATCTGCCTAGCCTAGTTGGGTACTAATCTACCCCTTCGGTTCTATCGACCAGTAACCGGGACTATTTCACCCCGTACTACTACTATCACATAAAATCATATCATGCTAGCATATAAACATAACATGTAGCAATAACCTAGATGAATATCACAAAGACAATCATCTAACACACAACTCCTACTGGTGGGCCGACATTGTGGTTGTAGACCCACCGCTACTGGAAGGTAACTCACCTCACACCGCTGAAGTCCTGTAGATACAACCCCCAACTGCTGGATGACAGATTCCCGAACTGTCAATATCAAAACATCACCCAATTAATAATTGGGTTCCAACACATAACCATAAATACATACTTGGGGGTAAATACTACTTTACCTGTAACGCCCGGGTTTCAGGGCTAAGCATATTTGTCAATTTAATAGTCTAGGTCAACTATTGTAACTCTTTTTGAAGTAATAAATATGAAATATTTGAGTATTATGTGAATTATGTGTATTTATGTGCTTATTATTTAATTATAAATGTATAATAAATAAAAGATAAAAATAAGCGTCAAAATTAAAGTGTGAGATAAGCCCAATATCTTTATATAAAGTTGTATTGGTCGAAACAAGGATTCCGGGGATATAAAGAACGCCGAAATCTGAGTTCTAACGAAGAAGTTATGACCCGTTGAAGTTTCGCGACGGAACCGACATGATACCGGGAAGCGTAAATAGTGAATTTACGATAGAGCGAGATTTAGCCTTAGTGATCTAAAAAAAAGTCGTAGAATATGTTAAACTAAGAACATCGATAAAAAGAACGCCCAAATCTGACTTTATATGAAGAAGTTATGATTTTTCGAAATTTCGAATTAGCAATGTACAACCCGAAATTCGAATATTAGATCGAGTGATTTTTAGCCGACACGATCTAAACGAGAATTGAAGATCTCGTTAAGAGTAGCGTAACGGGAAAAAGATGGGCGAAAACGGACGTCAGATGAAGAAGATATGAGGAATTAACAGACCAATCCTGTCCCGACCTGTTAATAATATAAAATTTAAAATCGAGTCAAAATTAGCCGACGGAATCTATACGAAAGTTGTAGAGTACATTCCCACCTTCGTGTGGATATAAAGAACGTCAAAAACGGAGCTTGTACGCGAAAGTTATGAATTTTTAAAGTTTGTACTCGATTTTGCGAGATCTGATACGAAGTCGCTGACGTGGCGCTTTCCCAGCCGTTCGATGATAATCGCTGAAGTCGTCTTGGATCGTGACATGTAGCCCCCTCGCTACGCCCAACGTCCGGTCTCGTACGTGCCGCGTTCGCATAGCCATGCTCGATCAAGGAGAAGCCACGTCGCACCACCGAGCCTTCGTCACTTGGTCATCTTATCCGAAGTTACGCCCCACGTAACCTTCTGAACGCCCCGCGTAGTGCGGAGCCTCGCACCTATATAAGGGGTGCGAGGGCAGCCGATTTTTCACACCAAAATCTTCTTCTCTCTCTAAAATACTTTCTCTCTCTAGCTCCCCAACCACCCCTAAGCCCTAGATAAAACCCCTAGCTCCCGAGAGAAGCCCCGAGGCTCCCGGAGTCCCGAGAAAAAGAGCCTTTCGGTTTCGAAACGCTGCTCCAATTAAGTTCCGATTTTCGATAAAATTCGTTGTAAGTGAGCTATGCCTAACCTATCTTTAGTTTAGCTTATGTTTTAATATAGTAATGTTATTAGGACCTTATAATGAGTATTTGGGCTATTATTATAAGTTATATAGAGTGTTGTTTAACGCTTATATAATAATAATAATAGCTAGACTATTAATTAGTCACGGTTAACGTTAGACTAAACCCTAGTGGTATTGATACTAGGTTTTATCGAGGGATAATTGTTTTGAGATAACGAAGCGCTGCTCGAAGGCAGAATCACCACCTTTTTCAGGTGAGTGCATAGTTACTCTCAGCTTACACATAGATATGAAGTATTTTATATAAATTACGTGTTATGTGTGCATATTACCTGAATACTTGCTATCTATGCTGGATGAACATTTTTATACATGTTTTCAATGATTTAAACTGTATATGTATTTTATATCTAGGAAAATGTTGGGGTAAAACATGGGTAGATGTATTAGTTGCTGTGTGACAAAATAAAATAATGAGAGGCCTCGTTATAGATGTTATTGATGATCTAGTCATCTAGCAAAGTATAGATGACGACCACGGACTATTCTAGACAGTCCAGTGGAACACTAGCAGGCTCGCAACCTATAGGTGTTTATTTAAACTGTGTGTTTATTTGAACCGTGTGCTCACCAAATGTACTCCATCCCCCACATGGTTGCCTTAAGGACATTTATTGCTGAGGAATCCCCTTAGCAGTAGTGTCCATCCTGATGATAGTCCTTGGACTAGGTCCCTTGTGTTAGATGTCTTAGGGACGTAAAGTGAGGATAACGGGAATGGGTAATCGGGTTTGATTGGTTTGATAAAGTTAATAAACTTATTTATTGTGGGTTGAAAACCCTATGTGCTCACCAGGCTCCCAAGCCTGACCCACTTAGTTTCTTGTATTACAGGTAGTGGCGCATGAGCATAGATGTGATGTTTTGGATGAGGGATTACGGATATAGGCCTGTAGATATGCAATAATGTTGTAAGGCTTATATTGTATTGTTTATACTTATGTACTGTATCGAACATGACATCCCGAGTCTTTTAATGAAATACATTTCTAAGGAAATGCTTTTGATAAATCTGTATCATAATATTGTTTTGGAACAAACTCCGCAACTCTTTTATTAAAAAAGATCACTCTGATTTTGAAATAAAGTATAAACAAAACCGGTCTTTTCTGGCCGTGATTTTGGGGATGTCACATTACCCCTACCTTAGCTTTATTCAAGCCCAAGGCCCAATCCAAAGGCCCAAAAGTCAACTATGAGTCAAAGCCCAACATATGGCCCAATTTTCCCAAACCTTTATAAGGTCTTACCATAAGGCCCAACCATTTAGTCCAGTCCAACAATTGTCATTCTAATGCATCAATATCACATAATCATGAAGGCCCACCCATCTATGGCCCAATTTTCCAAATTGGGCCTAAACCCTCACATATGGGCCTTATCCTAAAACCCATTAAATTATTCAATCCAAATGATTATTCTTGGATGGCCCATTAATAATCCAATTACCAAAGCCCAAAGGAAACGCCCAACTCAAGGCCCAAGTGAAATTAGGGTTTCCACATGAAATGATGATTAGGGTTAAGTTTTCCTACTTAACCCTGTATGGACTTAATCCATTAAGTCCCACATGGCCTTAGGTTAATTTGCAACGATTATTAATTAATATTTTAAGTTTGTTAAATAATTTTGATGCTATCCCGATAAGTCCCAAATTAGGGTTTCATGGCATCAGGGTTTTCCAAACCCTAATTAGGGTTTCCAACCCATCTTAGCCCAATAGGCCCAATAGCTAGGTCCTTAAGCCCATTAGGGTTTTCCTTAGGTCGATTAGGGTCCAATAGACCCATTAGGGTTTTCACTAGGCCCATTAGAGTTTCAAGCATCCCAAACGAATCAAACTCAACAAGGCAAGCACACCGCCACCCGACACGTCGGCCGGTGGTGGCAGCCACCACCCTAAGGTGGTGGTTTTCAATTTCTTTTCCTTAATCCAATTTTTGATTACATTTTACAAGGATTTAATTCCAAATTAAACACACTAAACACAATAAACACACACACATGTAGCTACCTAATGGTGGCCGGCGGTGACGCATGGCGGCAGCCACCACCTCACAGTGGTGGTGGTGGTTGTTCTTGATTTTACAGCCAACAACTACCCACACGACACCAACCATAGCAAAAACAAACACCCACACACTTCTTGCTTGAAAACGGATCCTTCCATCGATCTAGCGGCGTACAACAGCGACAATAAGCGGCATATTGCGATGACAACCACCATGGTCGGCTGCCATGGTGGTTCTCCATGACCCTACTCGACAGAAATTCCCCCACAGCGCACCCACGTCGCACACGAGCCTTGAACCAAACCATCATTCACCGGTGATAGTAGGAAACGCCATGAGTTCCTCCACCCACAAGGCGGCAGGCGACGGGATAAATAGAAGAAGAAGAAGAAGAACAATATCAGCGATTTGGAACAACTACAACAGCCGTGGTGGTTGATTTATGACCTCATCAACAATGATGGAACCAGAGGAAAGCGAGATTGCGACTTCATCGATCATTACACCCACTGGCAGCGGCAGTTGAAGTTGCTTGGCAGTTGGTTCGTGACTCCGACCATGGCTACGAGGTAGTTGATCGGTCTTTAGCATGCTTTGGGTTCGTTGGCACTCATCAGGGGGAAACATCTCTGGTGGCACACGACTTCGACGACGGGAGTTGTGGCGGCGCTGGCTAAGGGGTCATAAGGGTGGCGGCTGGTGAAGAAACGATTAGGGTTAGGGTTTTGGTGCACGTAACCCTTAAAAACGAGAGAGGAGGACTATCAGGTTTAAGTCCCGTCCCTATTCAAACTTATACTCTTTTTCCCTCTTTAGTCCCTCCCCATAAAGTCTCTTTCAAAACAGCTCCAACATTTACCAATTACACCCCTGTTATTGTAATTCTTTTCAACACAAGTCCAAATAAATTTCCAATCAGCCCCTAGCATCAGAATTCTATTCATAATTGGTCCGGAAGTTACATTTTAACTCCCATTTCCAGATTTTAATACATTTAAGTCCCGATAATGAACACTCCTATCAATTTACTATCACCTTAGAGCTAAATTAAAATAATATAAAGTACATCTCGGGGTTTTATGACCATTTTTATTCATTTTATTTATTTATTTATTTATTTATTTATTTAATAGATAAACAGGGTGTTACATATAAGAATGACTTTTTTATGTTTGAAGCTTTACCTCTTGATGGTGTGTATGAAACTGTGATTTTTGTTGATAGCTTAGGTAATAGTGTATTTCATATTAATTCGTCTAATGGTTTAGACAAGGCGTGCTTGTCGAATTGTCGTCTTGGGCACATTAAAAAGAAAAACATCACTACTAAGGCAAGATGATGAATGCGAATCTTGTCTTTTAGGGAAGATGACAAAATCACCTTTCACTGGATCTTGTGAAAGAGGTCAGGTTTTTTTGGATCTCATACACATAATTGTGTGTGGGCCTTTTAGATCCACCACAAGGGATGCTCATCGTTTTATGTGTCATTTACAGATGATTATAGCGGATTTGGTTTTATCTCCTTAATCAAGCATAAATCAGAAACCTTTGAAAAGTTCAAATAGTTTAAACATGTACTCAAGAATTAATTAGGCAGGAAGATATAGATGATTTGATCTGACAGAGGAGGAGAGTATCTTAGTATCGAGTTCCACGACTATCTCAAGGAATGTAGAATTGTTTCATAATTAACCCCTCCTAGAACACCACAACGTAATGGTGTAGTTGGGAGGCGTAATCGGACCTTGTTAGACATGGTTCATTCCATGATTAGTCTAGCTTCTCTTCCCGTTTATTTCTGGGGATATTCCTTAGAGACAACCGCCTATATCCTTAATATTGTCCCTACCAAGAAGGCTATCAAAACACCTCACGAGATAGAACCTAGAAGTGAGATATGTATTTTCATTGGCTACCCATAAAATTGTATTGGATATTTGTTCTACAGACCTAGTGAGAACGTGGTATTTGTAGCACGAAGAGGAGTCTTTCGCGATAGAGAGCTCATATGCAAAGAGGACAATGGGAGTACCATTGACCTTGAAGAGATTTAAGAATCAACCAATAAAGGAACCTTAGAATATACTAGCTCTCAACCAGAGGATGAGACTCCTGATGAATTCGTTGATATAGTAGAGTTAGCATGTCACCTGCGTTATATGGTTTCCATATAACGTCGAATGGTGACACGTTTATAAGTGATGATACATTGGTAAATTTGGATGAGCCAGATAACTACATGGAAAAGATGGTAGGCCTTGAAGCTGCCAAATGGAAAGAGGTAATGGACAACGAGATCAAGTCCATGTATGATAACCAAGTTTGAAATTTGGTTGATCAAGAGCCTGGTCAAAAGACAGTTGGTTGCAAATGGAATTTCTAGAAAAAGAATGACGTAGATGGAAAGGTACACACTTTTAAAGCATAATTGGTTGCAAAGGGCTGTACTCAAACCCCAGGGATTGACTATGATGAGACCTTCGCACCAGTGGACAAGATAAAGTCTATTAAGCTAATGTTCACCATAGTTGCCTCTCATGCTTACGAAATATGGTATATGGATGTAAAAATCGATTTCCTTAGCGAGAAGTTAGTTGAGGGTGTTTAAATGAGTCAGGTAGAGGGTTTTGTAGATGCAAAGTTTCCTAATAGAGTGTGTAAGCTTGAGAAATCCATTTATGGGTTGAATAAGTGTCCCGCATGTAACGTCTCAAAAATTACAACAAATTTAAACACTTCAAAACAACCCATTTACTAAAAAGAAGTGTTTACAAAACCATTATTTTCAACATTATTTACATTAGAGTTTCCCAAGATCCAATGCTATAAAAACAGGAAGATGTGCACGATCACACCTTCGCTTTCCCACGATCCTTTGAAGTACCTAAAATAATAAACTGAAATCGTAAGCACGAAGCCTAATGAGTTCCCCCAAAGTACCACCACGTGAACATAACAAATTACAACATGCATTGGGTCCACAACTAAAAGACTGGATTACCCTGAGCCTACAGTATGAGTCTGGCTTGCCTATTGGTTCCACAACTCATATCTGGCTTGCTCCTTATCCCACAACATAAGTCTAGATTGCCCTTAGGGCCCACAAATTATGTTTGGCTTGCTCATGAGTCCACAACATAAGTCTGGCTTGCCCTAGAGGCCCACAACTTATGTATAACTTACCCCTGACCTAATCAGTCATCATACAGAAATACCAATATACCACGGGTCCAATAAGTCATCAAACCGGAATACCCTTTGTCCCTCAGTACAACTCTGACATGCCAATCGGGCCCTTATCTTGTATCTGGAATGCTCGCTAGCCCTGAGTATGATTATGGAATGCCAATCGGCCCCTCGTCATATATTTGGAATGCTCCCGGGTTTGTTGGCTACAACACAAATCAGTACAACCTTAAACCAACACAATATGTCATAACATATAAACATATAATTCGTCAACATGCAAATAGGCAGATCTACAGATCACTACTTCATAGCAACACCCTATAAACTAGGATACTGATCTAACAAATCACTAAACCATAGCAACATACGGTAAACGAGGACATCAATCCAATGAGTCGGCCTTGGTGCCTTCGACCCAAAAGTACAGTGAGGAAAACTCACCTCTCAGCCTGAAAACAATCTAAATGAATCTCTGCTCTGACATCCATCTCTACAGGTCACCTATTTAACAGATAGAGACCAAGGCTTAACTATAACTCGAAATACCCAAAATACCCTTAAGTCAAACTTGGTCAACCCTTGTCAAAGTCAAAGTTAATGGTTAAGGTCTCAAAACTCAATATCCCTTCCCAGTAGAGTACGCCCTACGTACCAAGGGAGTACGCCCAACATACTCTGATGTTGACCAAAAAGCAGTGTGCTAACCACGTACACAGCCTAGTCCCAAAACTCTATTATAAGCTTATTCCATTAAGCCCTTCCATCCAAAACTCAGATCCAAGCTCCAAAATGATGTCCTAAGTCAAAAAGTTTCCAACTTTATGACTTTGCATGGCTATTAAATGCTTAATGTCCAAAACCCTATGTTTTTAACCCAATAAGACCATCTAACACATGCATGGGTTACATACAACACTCAAGATCATATTTTTATGGTTCATAATAGCTCCATAATGGATAACGTTTCGAATTTTATACATTAGAATGGTCTCAATAAAAAAGATCGAGTCTTTAAGTCTCAAAGGGACCAAAAAAGTGCATCTTTTCAACTTAATCCATTAAATCCAAGTCTCTAACCTTCAGATTTGAATCAAAATGATGTTTAGATGGATAAAGTTTCCAACTTTATCCATAACTAGGTCACAGACTTTCAAGATCAAAACTTTATGCACTTAAAGTGACCAAAAGCTCAAAAGACCCAAAACTATCTAAATCTAACAATTTCATCATCAAGACTCAAACTTTATACCTCTAGAAGAAAGATCAAGGTGAACAAAGTCTGGATCTACAAGCTCGAATGCAAACAAAACTTCTTCAATGTGTTCCTTTTTCTCCAAGGTGCACAAAGAACACTCCAAATCACTTAAAAACACCTTCTTTTTGCTCATAATGCTCAACTATGGTTAGGGTTACAAGAGGGGTGTTGAAGAGGTGGAGGCTGAGAATGGAAAAGGTTTGGGGGAGTTAAGGAGCTTTAATAGGGCTCAAACCACGAACATAAGATTTGGGAACTGATCGCGTACACCCAGTGTATGCAATTTATGCCCAACATACTCAGGCATACTCAGTACGCCCATCATACTCAATTTGCGCCCAGCGTACCCGGCTGACTCAAAAATCACCCTAACTTCAAACGGCCATCATTTCTTCGTTCCAACTCATTTTTCGACGTTCTTTATATCGACGGAAAGGTGCTGAAGAGCTCTAATGTTATCTAAATATCTTGGACTAAAAAATATCTCGAATAAAATCCATATTTCACTCAAGAACCCGACCTATGACTTTTCCCTTTCTACCCTTTAGCCCATAACACAATTCAAGGGTAGAATCTCTTAACTATCATTACCTCCTTTGTTAAACCGGTTGTCAGACCCGATTTAAACAATAAATAATCACTGTTGGTTGCACTAAAAACATAGCACAGGGAAGCAAGGTCGAATCCTCAGGGACACAACCTAACATTCAATGTTGTTTTACATCAGGCACAATATAGTCAAGAAACAGAAATATAAAAGGGGGTTTTTTAATTAAACTAAAAAGTAAAAAATGCATTGATATTAAAATAAATGAAAATCAATATTAAAAACGATTTCAGTCTTGCTGCGACTTTCCTAATCATGCAATCAATTCAGATCTGGTTATTCAGAATGCGTTCTATGTAAGTTGGTACTAATAAAAACTAATAAGCTTTAGTATAATCTCTTTTACCTAAACTAGTTAACCAAAATAAGTTTTTTGAATTAACCCTAACTTTTTACTGTTTAATTAATCAGGCTCTTAGTTAAATCAGAAAATTTTTATTAAGTTATGTGTAAAATTCCCAGCAATACCCAACACTTCTCAAAGTATCGGAAGCCTAAAGATATGATTTTTACAATTTATATCAGAGTTAAATCCCAAAACGGAACCAATATGATACTTGTTACTTTTTACCAGTTGACAAGAACAATTACGGATTCTATTAACTGATTAACTGGAATGATAAAACCCTAGCTAGGTGACCAGACTAACAAGAATTTAAAACCAAACATTCACTAAGCTCAAAATTGAAAAATCTAGATAGAAAAACAAAACAAAAATCAGATCTGATAACTAATCACATGAAAAGTACAAGTTTATACAGAACTAAAAACTAAAGCTTAGCCAGACATGGATAAAAACAAAACTAAACTAGATAAAAGAATCATTTACTAATAAATCTTGATAAACTAATTGAATGATATGATTTACATCCTTCAGATCTCTATAAGTCGCTGAAAGATATCAAAAATTGCCTTCAGAAGTGGTTTTAGTCGGCTGGAATCGTCTCTCGGTCGTCAGAAATTTCCTTCAGAAATTGCCTTCAGATCTCCATAATTGAATGAGATGATTCGCAACCTTCAGATCTCTATGGGTCTATTTATATGTCCATCGGCTAAAACGGTGTGTATGTCATCACATGTATCAAAGTTACGATCGCATGTATTGAAGAAAACGCGTATGAGACTGACTAAATGAAGTACGTTGTTGTTTTGAGACATTTTGGCAAAGTTGCGACCGCATAAAGGGTAGTTGTGATTTCATAAAGACCATTTTTCATCCATCTGAATTTTTGGCACGAAAAATCTCCGAAGTCAAGCTGCGAGTCAAACATGCGATCGCATGGACAAAGCTGCAATCGCATGGACAAGACATGCGATCGCATGTATTGAATTTTGTGCCTTTTTGATCTTCGTTCTTCCTTCTATGATGTTCTTGATCATTCCTCTCCATCCTTCCTTAGTTATTACTCCATTTTAAGCTCCAAACGTGCATCAAATTGCTCCCAAAGCACTGATCCACTTGAACTATCTAAAAATGACATAAAAATGCTAGCAGTACGGAAATTCTGATAAAAATACATAAGTTGAAGATTATTTAAACAAATGGCATGCAAATGTACAAAATATGATCCTAAATTCTAATGAAAACTACCCTAAAAGACGCATAAAATGGCATCTAACAAATCTCCCAAAGCTCGAACCTTACTTTCCTTCAACTAAGAAAAAGATAAAACATTATAAACAAATAGAAAGATGTAAATGAGATAAAAATAATTTAGAATAAAAAGAAATAAAAACTTAAACTAAAATAGTTCACTCTTTTTTTTGTCACATGATCAGATTTTACAACTAGGAAGCTCCAATGAAATCACTATCTAGAAAACAGTCTCAATACTTTATACTAACGATTCATAATTATATTTAAATAAGTCGAACCAAGCTTGAACAAATAATTTTTACGCCGAATTTAATTTGTGAAAGCAGTTTATTTTTAAAAATAATTTCACGAAAATTCATTCATAAAAAATTAGCTTGATTAACCCCTCATTTTTTTTCCGAACTCGTCCAGTAAACGCGGTAAGCTCCATTGTGGACAGAAAATCCGAGCTTACCCCTATGATTCCACTATCGAGGGATTTATTTCATTATACCACACATCTTTTTTGTCTTGATCAACTCTTCAGATTTAACTTGCTTGCTTCTTGGTTTCGACTTGAACTTGACTTGGATTTAACTTTGAGTTGTAGATTCTTCAAGTTGCTTGATGTACCATTTCTAACATATATATTGCTTAGGCGTGAATTTTACTTTGAGGCCCATCATATCTTCAATACTTCAAAAATTATAATAAATTGTGGGTATAACAAGAGTTTCCTCTCAACCTCAAAAGGCATAGAAACTATAGGATTCAGTACTTCAAGGAATGATAAAGGTTATCTAATCTAGGTTCTTTTTAAGGCATTTAAGGAAATTATTTTCAAAACACTTTTCACTTTTTCATCCCACACTTCCATTGTAAAAATTATCTGACTCATATGTTGGTTCATATTGAAAACATTTAAAGCACTTGAAAAGATAATTATTAATATCGATTGTAATGAGACTTTATTTTTGGTAACTATCACACTTCATCTTAACAGAGTTATTGAATGTAAATAATATCCTCATCTCATGTAAAATTTTTAATATTTTATATGCAGAAAATAAGAAAAAAAACTATAATAACTAGAAATAAAATCTTTTTGGTTTTTTTTTTATTTTATGAATACAGAAAAATAAAAATGAAAATAAAATATTTATGGATTTTTGAAATTTTTATATGCAAATGCAATGCAGAAATAAAATGAAAAAATAAAAATAAAAATTGAAGAAGTTAGCCCTAAAACTAAAATTTTAGATTTTTTTAACAAAAAAATGCAATTTTTTACACTAACGCCCTCCCCAAACTTAAAATGTTGCATTGTCCTCAATGCTCAAAGAGGAATGAACAACTCAATAAAGCATATAAAAATAAAAAGGTGTAGCTATAAGTTTGTAGAAATCTAATTTTGACGAAAAATGATGACGAAAAATCTGAATTTCAACAACTCTTTCAATCATTTGATTTCCCCAACCAGATAAAGGAACGACACCTTTTTTAAAGTCGTTGGCTCGACTTTGCCTAACCAGATAAAGGAACGACTAAAGACCGCACACAGCCCATAAAAGCGACATTGACACAAGACGCAAACCCTTAAAATTCAAAGAAAAAGACCGCATCCTACTAAAGGTTACTCTATGGGAAGATGCCATTAGATTTAGGAAAACGAGGTAAACTAAATCCCCAATACATCAGACCTTTTCAAATCCTGAAAACGGTTGGTCCGGTGGCTTACAAACTCAATTTACCTCAAGAACTTAATTAAGTTCACGATACATCCCACATATGTAATTTCAAAAGTGTCTCTCTAAAAAGAACCTTGTCTTTTCTCTTGACGAGATCTAGGTCAACACTAAACTTCACTTCGTTAAGGAACCGGTGGATATCATGAATCAAGAAATTAAAAGCCTCAAACAAAGCCGAATAACTATAGTAAATGCCCGATGAAACTCTCGTAGAGAGACGGAGTTTACTTGGAAATGTGATGATCAAATGAAACAAAAGTATCTGCAATTTTTCAGCGGTGCTCCCTCCACTACTAGAATGAAACACTAGTAGAACAAAATGATAGTGGAAAAAAATAATCTAGAACATAATAATTTCGGGACGAAATTCCCTTAAGGGGGAGGTAATGTGATATCCCGAAATTTAGGTCAAAGACTGTGAACGGTCAAGTTCACAGTAAGCCTTTTGGTAATTTGACTCATTGAGTTTTCGGGCATCTAATGTTAAATAAATGAGTTATTTCAACTATTATAAGATACCAAATGGTATCTTGCTTCTAAATATGTAATTTGGCAAACAAATCAAACTGCTCAAATTGCAACCATAGGAATGTGTCTGAAAAACTGAAATTTTGTATTAAACAGTTGTGAGCAATACAAACACTCTAGTCTCGTAGTACATGTTTCCATGATTTCGAAAATATAAAGAACATACAAAATGGAGTTCGTATTCAAAAGATACGACCATTTATGAATCCAAAACCAGTATAATACTGATTTTTTAAAAACTGTCAAAATAGTTTCTATCCGTTGAGAGACTTGCACACCTCAAATGAAAATTCCGAAAGCATTTTTAGACTTAGGCTGTAGCCTAATATTTAATTTCACATTTGAATATTTTAGTAATAATATTTATAACACTAAAAAAAATAAGATGTTTTCTGATTATTAATCGCGAAACCTTAAACTATTGATTTCGACATAATCTCTATTATTGGTAATGTATTCCGAAAAAATATAGGAATCCAAACCGGTTGTGATGGATTTTAACGATGGAAATAACCCAACACTCAATAATTTCATGAATGGCTATATATGTATGTATATACGGGTATGGACATGTGTCATGATCAATTATATGTGGTTGGTTAAATGTTCATAAATATAAATTTTATATATGCGTGTATTTTAAATTTAAGAGACCAAGGTTTAACAAATTAATAATTTTACATTTCCTAGCGTATGAGTATA